>NC_071523.1:21899352-22215911 GCF_027887155.1 Malaclemys terrapin pileata
GCTGATTTAGTGTGGATCATAGAACGGTGTCACCAAAAGCCATGTCAGCTCTGGAAGCAAGCACAGCACAGTGCTGGAAAAACATGCACCAAAGCTCAGGTGGCTGCCCTGCAGATGTCTGAGACAGGATGTTTTTCAGTTGGGCCACTCTGAGATTGAGCCCTGGTGGAATTAGCTACCATCTTAAGAGGGGGACAAAACCCCAAGGCTTTGTACCAGGTTAAGAAGCATCCTACAACAGTCTCTGGGTGGAGAATGGATGTCCTTTTATTCATTCCATGACAGAGCTGAAAAGCCTTGGGGAAGCCCTAAGGGGGTTAGTTCTGTCACGGTAAAAGGCAAGAGCTCTTCTTACATTCAGCGTATGGTGGCTCATTTCTTCTCTTGAAGAGTGAGGCTTGGGGTGAAGCACCGGTGGGTGAATCTCCTGATAAATGTGGAACTCCGAAGAAACTTTAGGTAGAAAGCGAGGATGTGGATGTAGTGTCACCTTGTTACGATAGAACACTGTATTCAGTGGGTCAGCCAACAGGGCTCCTATCTCCCCAACACCCTTCCTGGCTGAGGTGATGGCCATGAGGAACCAAGTACAGAAGGACAAAGGAAGGAGGGATCAACTCCCCTTAGGTTCAAACTGAGGCTTCTTCAGCACATAAAGAACTAAACTGAGATCCCATGGTGGAGTGGGTTTTCTGACAGGAGGAAAAAGGTTGAACAGGCACTTAATAAACATCATCACAGTCAGGTGTCTGACGAACTGAAAACTCCTCAATAGGGGGGTGAAAAGCTGTGATGGCAGCAAGGTGAACCTTAACCGAGCTCAGCAATAATTCCATGATTTTTAAATTTGGCAGATAATTAAGAATGTGCATCACCTCGAGAGGAGGTATAGATCAGTTGAAACATTTCCACATCTGTAGGTAGGTTTTCCTTGTAGTAGGTTTTCCACTGAGATCTGTATGTAGTGTGATATGGGATCCCCCAGATGTGGGTAAGAAAGGGCTGGCAAGCGTAACAAGGATTTCCTCAGCTGGTCCATTTGTCCTGAACTGTGAAGTTCTGGAAGTGTGCACTCCAGCCCAGCAGGGAAGCACTGTGGTGATGATCCTTGTGGGAGAAGGCTGTGACAATGGAACTCCCACACATACGTCTTTTGGATCTTTCCACCAAGCTGCCATGCTCACCGCTCCCAGCCGCCAGCCCTGGAGCTCCCAGCCGCCGCAGGCCCCGGGGTGCCCCCAGAGCTCCCAGCCGCCACGGGAGCTGGACCCCTCCCACTCCCTTCCCACAGCAGGACTCCGACTCTCATTCCCCCATTTTGTCACAGTTATTTTTAGTAAAAGTCAGGGACCAGTCACAGGCAATAAACAAAAATTCACAGAAGCCTGTGACCGGTCCCTGACTTTTACTAAAAATAACTGTGACAAAATCTTAACTTTAGTAATTAGTAAAGGGACACAGCATAAGGCTGCTATACTTAAAGGATCCTTGGATTGGGACCCGGAACAGTGGGTGAGACTGCACCCTCCACCCCCTGGGGGAAATGGCTACGCCCTAAGGAAAGGGATTAGAACTCTGGCACGGCAGGGAAGGGGGCTGCACTGGGACAGACTCCGCGGGGAGCTGTGGTCAGAGAACTGAGTCCAAGAGGGGTGGCTCAGCGGGAAGGCTGGGGTCACTGAGGACTCAAAGAGAGGTAAGGTGTCCCCAGGGAAGAAGCCCTTGGGATGCTGCTCAATTCCAGAGAAAGAATCTTGCAACCCAGCCAGACCACACAAGGGTACTGTGACGGGCCCTCTTGTGCTGGTCAAAGACTGAGTCCAGGGAGGGCTACAGGAAGATGCACCTGCAGAGAGGGTACTGCGATAGGCCGCAGTTGGACTAATTAGGGGCCTGAGCCTTGGGAGGGCTACAGGTTGACGCCAACAGAGAGGGCACCACGATGGGCCCTGTTGGACTGTTAAAGGCTGAGCCCAGGGAGGGCTGCAGGACATTGAAGTCATTTTTGGACTGCGTAACCCCAAAAGGGATTTGTTTGTTTCATACACGGCCTATGTGTGACTTGGCTGGGGAGTCACTGAAGACCCACCTGACAAGTGCATTCGTTAACATCCTTGACAATAAGAGAGTTGGGTGGGAGAAAAAAAAAAATACTCCAAGCCTCTGGGTAGTATACAATATTTTTTTCAGTCTGTTTACACTTGGGTAACATGAATTTTGCCAAGCCATAAAGGCTGCGGCCAGCAGAGAGTCATTGATTTGGTATCGCACAACATGTTGATCAAAAAACTAGTAAAATATAAAATTAACATGGCCCACATTAAATGGATTAAAAACTGGCTAACTGATACGTCTCAAAATATAACTGTAAGTGGGGAATCATCATCAAGTTCATGTGTTTCCAGTGGGATCCCACAGGGATTGGTTCTTGTCCCTGTGCTATTTAACATTTTTATCAATGACCTGAAAGACAACATAAAGCCATCACTGATAAAGTTTGCAGATGACACAAAAATTGGGGGAGTGGTAAATAATGAAGAGGACCGGTCACTGATTCAGAGCGATCTAGATCACTTGGTAAACTAGGCGCAAGCAATGTGTGTTTTAATACATCTAAATGTAAGTATGTACATTTAAGAACAAAGAACGTAGGCCCTACTTACGGACTGAGGGAGTCGCGGCGGACAATCAGCTGGACACAAGGTCCCATTGTGCTGCAGTGGCCAAAAGAGCTAATTTGATCCTGAGATGTAGAAACAGGAATCTTGAGTAGGAAAAGAGAGATTATTTTACCTCTGCTTTTGGCACTGATGCAACTACTGCTGAAAAATACTGTGTCCAGTTCTGGGGCCCACAATTCAATGTGTTAAATTGGAGCAGGTTCAGAGAAGAGCCACAAGAGTGACTAAGGATAAGAAACATGCCGTATAGCGATAAACTATCTAGATTGAGTTCTTTGAGTCCAACAAAGGAAAAGTTAAGTGGTGACTTAATTCCAGTCTATCAGCACCTACATGGGGAACAAATATTTAATAATGGGCTCTTCAATCTAGCAGAGAAAGGTCTAACACAATACAATGGCTGGAAGTTGAGGCTAGACAAATTCAGACCGAAATAAGGTGTACATTTTTGACAATGAAGGTATTTAACCACTGGAACAATTTACCAAGGGTCATGGTGGAGTCTCCATCACTGACCATTTTAAAATCAAAATTGGATGTTTTTCTAAAAAAAATCTGCTTTACGAATAATTGTGGGGAAGTTCTACAGCCTGCGTTATACAGGTCAGACTAAATGATCACAATGGTCTCTTCCTGCTGGCCTTTGAGTCTATGCATCAATTAAATTGACAGGCAAGGCGATTTTGCCCTAAGCAGGCAAATGGAGGATGTCCAACAGGGAATGCTGGGGATCCTTCGTCTTCTCCAATGGAATTGGTAAGGTCTCTTGGAAGGGATCTGTTTCGGAAGATCTTGAAAGGCCTTGAAATCATCATCATCATAAAATGGCAGGGAGGCACCATAGTGTCGTCTGGTGAGGAGGAAAATTTGTGGGAACGTAATATCTCTTCTTCCTCTGCTAGCTCTTGGTTCTCTGTGAGATCCTCCTGTGGAGCAAGAACCAGGGTGGCGGTTGTTGATCCTGACATGCCCTCTTACAATATGGTCACCATCACAGGCCCACAAGTTCCAATAACCCCACTGTGGTGCAGTGTAAGGGAGGGGGCAGAATCCCAGGGTGGCCAGGTATATCTCGGGTTGGAACTTATTCCTCGGGGTGCACCTCAAGGGAGGGAGTCTGCAACAGGTAGGTAGAGGAGCCTTGTATAGACACCTTGGAATCAGATGAGGTGTCATCGCCGTATCCATCAGTGGGGCAAGTGGTACTTACCAGTGCCAGTGCTCGAATCAGTACTGGGGGCCAGAGAAGACCCAATAATGGCATCTGTACTGGAGACCAAGACTTGTTTGGCTGGTTAGAGGATGTCTCAGTATTGGCTGGAAATCCTTCTCCAGAGCCTCAAAGAGCTTGTGTGAGGCTGGTGAACTAGATGGTCCTGGAGGACGAGTCACCAATGTCAATGGCAAGACTAGAGGTTAAGTAGACTAGAGGAGGTAAGTCAGCACTGGCAGAGAGTCTCTCTAGGTACCCCTCAGCAATGGTGACTCAGATTCCTCCCGGGTCCTCATGGAACAGAAGCCCGTACGGTACCAGGGACTCCGGACAGGGGCCCCCAGGAGTCAGGTGGTAAGTGCAATCCATGCACCCTTCTCGGCTGGCTGGTACCAACCATGATTTCAGCTTGTCCTTAGAGTCCTTGGGCTTCAAAGGCACCGAGTCGATTGCCAACACCAATGCCAGTTCAGGTTGTTTACCAGACAGCTCCTCAGTACGCAGTGTTGTCTTTTTAGCCGGTGCCAGGATCATGGTAGCAGTGGTGGGGAGCCTCGGCAGTACCCATGTTGGGATGTGAAGTCCCCTGAGGCCTGGACCCAGAGGTGACTTTTCTCTTCTCTCATCCCATTCTGGAGAATGGGTTCTCTCCTATTTTAGGGTCTGGATGGTTCTAAAGGGGCCCCAGCATCTTTGCTTCCCGCCACAGCAGTGACGGTGGCCAGAGCTCTCTGTGCAACTGAATCTGACGTATGGGGCGTGACTCGGACCCTGCAGGTCTCAGAAAACACTCCATCAACAGGAGTTTTAGTCTGTTCTCCCTCGATATTTTAGACTTGCTTTTAAATCCTGAGCAGATCTTACGTTTCAATGGGATGTGAGTTTTTCCCAGGCAGTGGACGCAGCTTGAATGTCTGTCACTGCAGGAAAAAGACCTATGGCAGGTCTGGCAGGGTTTGAAGCCGGGGGTCTTAGGCATAACCCATTACTCAAAGTCATGGATTGAGGCCCAAGAAGAAAACAAACACCCAGATCAGGCAAATGAAATGGGGGATTCTAAAGTGTGCTAAACAATGGTAAAATATATAAAGAAAATCACTACGAAAAGAAACATTAAGAGACATGCAAGAAGCCGTATGGCTAACTATAGCCAACACTGCAATACTCTGTCTCAAGCCATGGGTAGTTGAGATGGAACTGGGGTGGCAGCAGGGCCATACCCCCACACCATGCCCTTACATTGGAGCACAAGGATTCCTAGGGTGCAGGTGCAAACCCTGCTGACGACAGTCTCCAATCAGGAGCACACAGGCACATGCGCATCCTGAAGCGGAGCTGCCACAGGCAGACTAGTCAAAGAAATATCAGCAAATTAAAACAGGAAACAATATGGAACAAGAAAGACGTGTTTGTTAGTGAGTGATTAAATATGTAATATGTAAATACAGGACCTAAATGAAGGAGGCCTTTTTCAGTTAGTACAGTGACAAACTGGCAAGGCTTACAGGCTTTGTCGTTGGTGACGATACACAGATATCAAAAAAAGCAACAGAGGGTCCTGTGGCACCTTTGAGACTAACAGAAGTATTGGGAGCATAAGCTTTCGTGGGTAAGAACCTCACTTGCATCTGAAGAAGTGAGGTTCTTACCCACGAAAGCTTATGCTCCCAGTACTTCTGTTCGTCTTAAAGGTGCCACAGGACCCTCTGTTGCTTTTTACAGGTTCAGACTAACACGGCTACCCCTCTGATACTTGACAGATATCAAAATAATACAGGTACAGTCTCCCCAGCTGAAGAGGACAAAGACTCATCTAAGCCCCAAGACCGTGACCCTTCATTTTGTCACATTAACAGAGAGAATTAAAAATCAAGGGAAGCAGCTCTTCCACCAAGAAATACACAGGCATCAGAGCACAAACTACACAGGCCTACAGCAGCAGTGACTGGGGTTTCCTTGCCAGACGCTCTGATGCAAGCCCCACAGGAGCATCCCCACTTATACTCACTTGAGGGAACCTTTAACTCGGGTTTGATCCTCATCCTGAAACTTATGCTGGTAACTGATCATCATGAAGGAGTGGGGGATTCCGAGCTGAAACACCAGAGAGGCATGAGTTCATGGACAAGCTGTATCAGAAGCCACAGCTGAGTACTCCCACCGATTTCCTTTCCAGTCCCTTCTGCAGGGTAGACATCACCGCAGTAGCTACCACCTGCATGTCACTGCCCTCCACCTGTACTCACAGTGTCACTCACTGAATTTTAGACTGTGCTCTGTGAAGCCTTTACTTGGGGCTGAGCACGAAGCTGAGAGGGGCTTTGGAACAAGAGAGGGACTCTCTCTTACAAAGTGATCTGCAGAATAACAGTTGGAGAAGTGCTGCCTTGAAGGGACACTGTCAGCTGGCTGAAGGTCTCATTTCATTGCTGTTCCTGGGAAATTTCCAGGCACCACTAGTTAGCAAAACTGATAACTGCCATATGATCCCAGACAAATGGGGCCATTCTGAAACACCCTTCTCCCCACCCAGCCCCGAAAGTACATTAGTGTGATCACATCAGAGCAGCAGCTTGAGTGTTCATGCCAACACTCTGGGAAAGCGCATGCATGCAGACAGGTGGGTGGATGCACTCATTGCAGTGCTTGGAGCACTTTGCAGGTACATTCAGGAATGCCAAGTAGCTCCGTATGGCAGGAAGATTAGTGTCGCTTTCCACAGAAGAGGCAGAATCAAGGCTGTACTCGAGTGTCTCCTGGAAATATTGGGCTAGGCAGCAAGCACATCAGGTGATCTAAGCACATTTCTAAGCGACTGGTCATTTCTGCGAGGAACGTGCTGCAAGATTTCTGGCTCTGGTGAATTAAGTGGCTGCTGTAGGAACATTTCTAACTAGTACAGGAGCAGCAAGAAAATGTGACAGGTCTATAGCCCTGAAACTGTGCTTTGCTCTTTCTGCAAAACATTTCAGTAAATGTGCTGTTCCTGCTGAGAAAGGCATTTCTGGTTCCATGGACACCTAGACACGGTGTGTTTTGCTGCTCTGAATGCTGAGGGGACGGTTACGTGTTCTGCTGAATAGAAATGACATAGACTGTCAATGTGTAATACAGGAGCAAGAGTCCAGCGGCAGAATCTGCTGCTGGAATTCAAAGCAAACATCTGCTTTTCAGTGCATTCTGCAAAAGGGAAGTTGGAAAAATTGTTTTGAGCAGAGACACAAATTTTAGAGTACACCAACCTGACAATTTCTCTTTCAGCTCTTTTGCTCCTGCCTCTCTCCCTCCCCCCCATCGAGGAGGAAGGAACATCAACTTCATGGAAATCAATGGCAACAATGCTATGTCCATAAGCCAGCTGAAGGGACTGAGTAAGGTAGCACAAACTAGGCTCCAAGAAATGAAACAGTCTCCCAGTCGAGGGAGGCTGAAGCCTGACACACTCCTCTCCATGCCTCCAGCACATTAACATTATGAGCTGTGTCCTCCAGCTCACTACTACAATACTAGCCATCAGTTCTGGGCAGGGGGCTGCAAAGTGAAGGGCTAATCCACAAACCCATCACACTGACTAAATTCAGACAGGTGCTAATTAGCTAAATTACTGACGGAGGTTATAATGGAAAAGGGGCAAGCTACCTTCCAATGGGCACTATAAGAGGCAGCTCAAATACTGAGAGGGAGCTTGCTCTCCATTACACACAGCCCTCTGAGTCTTACCTGCAAGGCCACTGTGAAGTGGCTGGTTTTGGTATCCCGGACAATACTCGTATTCATGGCTGACTGGATGCCCCATCGCCACTGTAAATAGCCCATTGTGTTCTTATCTAGGTTCCGCGCCAGAACAGTCGTGAGGCCTGGTCGGATTCCACGGGATGAAAACTGCAGAGCACAGTTTGTGGTGATGAAGCTACAAGAAATAAGGAGAGCATCAGCAGTGGTAAGACCAGAGACTCTCTAGACAGCCTCAAACTCCCCGTCACCCAGGAGCTTTGGCATGCAGGACTCTCAAGAGATATTCGCTGCATGCTGTAGACACTCGCTATCTGTCAGCTCCAATATCAGTTGCAATCAGTTCATAGATTAGACACTGGCAGCACTGCCAGGAAACTGCCACAAATGTAACCCCCCAATTCAGTCAATCATGTGGTAACATTAGGGCCAGCCCAACAGGAGTGCAAACACTGGCATGGAGGCTTGCCTGGCCCTTACCGCGCAACAGTTCTGTAGAGGCAGCACCATCACCTGCTCTGGAGGCCTCCTATTGCTGCCCCGCAGCTCCACACCACCAGTGAGAGAGGCAGCAGCACTAGGCTCTCCAGGGGCCCACATCACAATCTGGGCTCTGAGAATGGTATGTCTGAAAACCAGAAGGACTCCAAGGGAAGGAGGCGGCACAGTCACCAATGAGAAAGAGGCTCCAATGCAAAAATGCAGTCAGCATCTAGCTTGTACTTTTCTGCACAAAAGGATGGCTCTAGTCATTTGCAAATCACCATCCGGCGAAGGGCAAACCTTGCATTACTTCTCTAATCTCCTTTCTTAATGTCAGCACCTCTCCTGCATGTGAGAGTCCCAGAAGAGCCCTGGATGCAGAGGCCAGAAGTCTGGAGAATGTCACTGAGCATTATTTCTGCACAGCATCATAAGGCTTGTGACAGAGAGATCTCCTGAGCTTCGCTCCCTCTCCTCCCCACTTTGTAGTAAGCCATTCCTGTAATTTACAGCTTAACGATATCCCACAAAGCAGCCTCTATTTCCTAACCTACCTGACTTTCAAGTTCATCCTCTGAAAAACCCAAGGCATCTAGCAGTTCTACTTTCCCCCTTCCTCCTCTTTCAGATAATTAAGAGGAGACTTAGTTACACTAGCCTTGTTCCCTTCTTGGGAGCCTGTGTCACTTGTTGTACATGCCAATACCAGCCTGCCTCCTTTACCCTCCAAAGGGAAAAAAACAAACAACCCACCCCTCGTTCTCTCAAGTATCCCAAATTGAGCTACTATCCCTTCTCCCAGGTGGGAAAGGGGAACCGAGTCACGGGCTTTGGGTTCACTTTGAAAATAAGCAAATTGCTTCCTCCAAACACTCCTGCTGGTAACAACACTGAACACAGTGGTTCAGACGTGAGACGCAGTCACAGGCATGTGTTTTGTCATATTCTCATTTATTTCTGGGTTGTTCTCTTTAAACAAAAGCAAATAAGGAATTTAATTCAAGCTTTTTAAATGACGCTCTCAGAACTGACTGCTCCCTTACAAGTCCTGCCTGAGAAGTGGCTGTTTTCTATTGAGCTGCACATTCCTGCTCATCACTCAAAACAGTAATGAAGAAGTTGCCTTTGAAAGTTGTTTCAAAAAGTGAAAAAATGTGTCTGCTTCTGGTTACAACATAGCACATCATCCCAATACAGCGGACGCTGTGGACGCAAAACTTCACACGCCAGATGAAATAGAAGAACCGAACAGCAACTATCTCCTCAGCAATCAATCCCTAAAGCTATAACTGCTGTCACAAACGAATAATAAAAGTTGTGAAAAAGCATCTTTCACTCCCTCCATTAAAACTGGGATCAGCTCCTGTTTTCTGCCATAAGAACATAACATAAGAACATAAGAAAGGCCGTACCGGCTCAAACTAAAGGTCCATCTAGCCCAGTATCCTGTCTACCGACAGTGGCCAATGCCAGGTGCCCCAGAGGGAGTGGACCAACAGGCAATGATCAAGTGATCTCTCTCCTGCCATCCATCTCCATCCTCTGACAAACAGAGGGTAGGGACACCGTTCCTTACCCATCCTTGCTAATAGCCATTAATGGACTTAACCACCATGAATTTATCCAGTTCTCGTTTAAACGCTGTTATAGTCCTAGTCTTCACAACCTCCTCAGGTAAGGAATTCCACAAGTTGACTGTGCGCTGCGTGAAGAAGAACTTCCTTGTATTTGTTTTAAACCTGCTGCCTATTAATTTCATTTGGTGACCCCTAGTTCTTGTATTATGGGAATAAGTAAATAACTTTTCCTTATCCACTTTCTCCACATCACTCATGATTTTATAGACCTCTATCATATCCTCCCTTAGTCTCCTCTTTTCCAAGCTGAAGAGTCCTAGCCTCTTTAATCTCTCCTCATATGGGACCCGTTCCAAACCCCTAATCATTTTAGTTGCCCTTCTCTGAACCTTTTCTAGTGCCAGTATATCTTTTTTTAGATGAGGAGACCACATCTGTATGCAGTATTCGAGATGTGGGCGTACCATCCATTTATACAAGGGCAATAATATATTCTCAGTCTTATTCTCGATCCCCTTTTTAATGATCCCTAACATCCTGTTTGCTTTTTTGACCGCCTCTGCACACTGCGCGGACATCTTCAGAGAACTATCCACGATGACTCCAAGATCTTTTCCCTGACTTGTTGCAGCTACATTAGCCCCCATCATATTGTATGTATAATTGGGGTTATTTTTTCCAATGTGCATTACTTTACATTTATCCATATTAAATTTCATTTGCCATTTTGTTGCCCAATCACTTAGTTTTGTGAGATCTTTTTGAAGTTCGTCACAGTCTGCTTTGGTCTTAACTATCTTGAGCAATTTAGTATCATCTACAAACTTTGCCACCTCACTGTTTACCCCTTTCTCCAGATCATTTATAAATAAGTTGAATAGGATTGGTCCGAGGACTGACCCTTGGGGAACACCACTAGTTACCCCTCTCCATTCTGAGAATTTACCATTAATTCCTACCCTTTGTTCCCGGTCTTTTAACCAGTTCTCAATCCATGAAAGGACCTTCCCTCTTATCCCATGACAGCTTAATTTACGTAAGAGCCTTTGGTGAGGGACCTTGTCAAAGGCTTTCTGGAAATCTAAGTACACTATGTCCACTGGATCCCCCTAGTCCACATGTTTGTTGACCCCTTCAAAGAACTTTAGTAGATTAGTAAGACACGATTTCCCTTTACAGAAACCATGAAACTAATTGTAACAGAAATACTGCACTCAAGGAAATTAAGAGCTTGTATGGAGAAGTGGAGAAAAAGAAGCTTTCCCTCCCACCCCCCCATGACCAAAGATAACACTATCTTGGAGTTTCCTCCCAGTCTGGTTTCTTCATCCACTTGACTCTGGAGCAAAGTCAGACTCTTGTGTTTAGAGATCACAATCTGTCATAGAATGGATTGTGAGGACATATATCCAGCAGTGTGACCTCATTACAAGAGCAAATCTAGACCAAAGATGGGAAGGACGCAATCCTTGCTAACACCTGCAGAGTACAATTAAAATGCACAGTACCAACAACAAAATAATATTAAATCTAAGTGTTTTCCCCCATATGAAAGTCCTCTGTAAGGTTTAAACTTGGACTGCCATGTTCTACGTGATAAACATATCCAAAGTGAATATGAAAGGGCATGTCAGTCTGGAACATTCATGAACAGGGATATAGAGTAGTAGCTGTTTCTTATATTTACCATCTTGGTGTAAGATTACGAAATATCTTCAGACCAAATAGAGGTCCCTGAAGGTCTCCAGCTCCAAACTCTAACTGTTTAAATATAAGAGACAAAACAGTTAGAAGGGAACTTCTTTCCCAGTAGTTGTACAGTCTATTCTATTTACCATTGCCTTACCCTATAGACACATTAAATACCTCAACATAGCATAAATCATTCATGTCTGTTCGCTTTAGCAATCTGTCTTTTCCATTAGTGTTATGCTCAGGAACACAAAAGATCTCAATGTGTATACTCTCAATGACGATAGCAAAAAATCTGCCAATTATACAGTCAGAGCATTATAATCCGAGCACTGCCTGCTCCAATCACTGCAGAAACGACATGAGAACAAGCAATCGTTTGGCCTGGAGAGGACTCCTTTCTTTTTAAAAATTTGATGTTTACAGCTTAGAGATGTTTTCATACTCCAGTAACTGAGACCCCCAACTCACTGAACAGCAGGTAGATGGTGATCACTACAACCCAGGCCTGATGGGAATGGGTGATCGAGAGCTGGAAGACTCCACATCCCATTCCTACCCCCCTGCCACTGTCTGATCTGGAGGTTCTCAGAGAGACACCTCCTTGTTATGCTCATACAAAGCACACGGGATCTTTATAGAGGAAGGCAAATACGCAGCATTTATTGAAAATACAACAGTTGGCATATGCTTTTCACTCACACACACACACACACACACACACTCCTGCCAGTGATGTTCATAGTTACCAATCTGTTGTAGCTCGAGTCAATCTAATGGCCAGTTAGATGGAGCACGAGTGTGGAGCTGGGCTCTTGTCGGTCACAATTCGATGCTCCGAGGCTTTGCAGGACTGAAGCCAGAGTTCCATGGCAAAACACCCCAGCTTTATAGTTGTAAATTCCCATTTGAGTCCATGCATTTTGCAATGTCATCCTGTAACTATTAATCCTTATGTGGTGTTATCATTTGATGGTTATTGTCCGGCTTCCCATTGTTATTTCTTATTTGTTGTTTCACCTTCGGGGGTGCCTGCCTCACTTCTGAGGTCGTCAATGTTGCTAACATGTTGAACATCGGATACAATGGATGTTTTCTGATTGGCTCCTGGTCTTTCCAAGTTTTTCACTTTTTCTTGATCATCTGGACATTTGTGATGGCTTTCACACCTTATCTTTTCCTGATGCATGCATTCCTCATTCACACAAACAATCTCTTACAGAAACCTTCAAAGGAATCCAGACAGCATTTTATATTCAGCAGAATACATTGTAAATCAAGCCTACAATTTATACTGGGGCTTCAGGCCCTCAACGTTCCTCTAATCAAATTGGGGCTTCAGGCCCTCAACATAGATACAATACACTCATAAGGATTGTTCTGGTCTGTCATTGCTTTTTGCTATTCAAAAAGGGGGGCTGACAGGATGAAATCAAATCATACATTAATTCTCTTAGTACATTATAAAATCCTGCTCCTACATCCTTACAGTTCTTAGCACCTGTGATGCATGGCTAGAAGGGTTAAACATCCTACAAAATAAATAACCCTCAAAACATGTGGAGGGATAATGTTGGTGTATTTATATACATATGAGTAGGGTCCACAATGTAACCAACAGTCCCTTTCTAGGCTGATAGTTCAGAGATCAAAAGAACATCCTAGCATTTAAATGAATTGTAAACATGGGGTATCTCGGTATTCATCTCTCTTTGAAATGTACTGTGAATGGTTGAGGAACAAGCAAAATTGCATTATGTTAATTCTATAACTAAGTACCGGTGATGGACCTCTTTCAAAAGTCATCCTAATGACCTTTTGTTCCGGAGGAAATCCCAACGTGTCCAAGATGACATGAAATTGTATAAAAGATCCTTGGTCCTGATTCTGTCATCTCAGATCTGCTTAAGCTTCATCGGGGAAGTTTGAGTCGCAAGATTGAGGTCCTGAATGTGATATTTGGACATTGGTCTATAACCTTGTCACGGAGTTGGGGGAGACAAGGCCATGCACCCCCGGCTTCCTGCGATTCACCATGACTCTCAGCCAGCCAGTAGAACAGAAGGTTTATTTAGACGATAGGAACACAGTCCAAGACAGGTCTTGCAGGTACAGACAACAGGACCCCCTCAGTCAGGTCCCTCTTGGGGGGCCAGGGGAGGCCAGAAGATCTGTCTGGCCTCCCCTCCATTTTCCCAGCCAGCTCCAAAATGAAAACTCTCCAGACCCTCCTCTCCCTTTGTCTCTTTCCCGGGCCAGGAGGTCACCTGATCTCTTTGTTCTTCAACACCTTTAGTTGGCACCTTTGCAGAGGAGGGGCCCAGGCCATTAGTTGCCAGGAGACAGAGTGTCGGCCATTCTCTGTGCAGACAGGATCACACTAGCCTCCTAGGGCTCTGCAACAATCACACACCCCTAGACACCCAAGAAATGCATAGGGGAAACTGAGGCACCCAAACAGCACTCAGGGAAAACATTAAGAACATTCCCACTTCGTCACAAACCTCTGAACTGAATTCTAAAGGAACTCTTTGCAACAACAAAGTTCACCATCTCTGTTATGAATCTAAACCTCAATTAATTGAGCTCATGTCTGTATGTATATTGATCTTTTAACCATTCTCTCTCTCTGTTGCTTGAGCCTTTTCTTTTATATGATTAAATAAAATGTTCAGGAATCTTCATCATATTTGACTTAGGTACCTGGATGGAAGCCTGAGGCTGGATCACTTTAAGGGAACTGTGTTGTTTGGACGTCTGAGTAACCAGTGAGGTCATAAAGAAGCTGTTTTATGCCGGTTTAGTAAATCTAAGTATTGGAAAATCCGCCAGCTTTATGGGGATTGTCTGCCCCATTCTTTGCAGTTCACCCGAATTGAGTGACCACAGCTGGTCCTCATTGGGCCCCCGGTCACAGCATCATCGTCTCTAATGCTGCATTATAGGATTAGTATATGACAAAATGCTGTAAAACAACATATGGATCTTGGGATTCTAGAGGAAGCTGGTATTTCAGAGACAGGACAGTGATCTTGTAGCCCGGATTAAATATTTCTTAGGTATTTCCTTTTGAACCACTTTGGGTCATCAAATGTTATTGCTACAAGCTAGATCATATGGGCACAATTTGCACGGAAAGGTATCAAGAAACTGGGAACTTTGTGTGTCATTTAAGATAATGGTCCAGTCGCATGATGTACGCTTCATCTTAAATAAATTGTAACAAAAACAGTCTTTATGCCATCTGAAGCCAGCCAACCCAACCCTAGGGTTTGTGACGTCTAACGTACACTGTGCATCTGCTAGAGGCCATGGATGGCATTCCACGTTAATGGCCACTGAAACTCGCTACAATATATATGCGCAGATTCACCCAAACTGGTCAAGCCAGCATTACTTGAGCTTGGTATAGTTTTTCCCCTCCAGCTTTCCTTCCCCCTGTTCCCAAATGGAGAAGTAAGTGTACATTATTCTTCAGAGCTAGCGCTTCACCATCTTAGAGCTGTACAAACTAAATCAATCCTGACACACCCCAGGAGGTAGCTAGGCAGGCATTGTTCCAGTAGGGCAAGTAGGGAATCCTACACCAAGGGGGGAAAGTGAATTGCCCATGGCCGCACAGCAAGTAAGTCACAGAGCCATGGTAACAGCTCAGAAGTCCTGTCTCCCAGTTCCATGCTTCACACATTACTCCACACTGCAAACTTGCCTTCTGGGTGCATACATGCAGTGCCTTGTGTTACAGCAACCCTCACAGACTCCCAACCTGCCATTAACTTCCACCACATAAACCTGCATTTGGAATTAGCATTTTAGGTTTGAGAAACTCCAATTCCAGGACACATTTGCTTATGTTCCTAAGAGAGTCTTTAGCAAACTCCATGACACTGCTTATGAATCTAGGTCTCACTTTGCAGTTCAACATCCTGAAAACGCAGTGCTTCCTATAGCGACTCGTGAAGGCTGGGCACTCAAGAGAAGCAGCTGGCTGCATCTCTAAACTAATGGTGCTCTGCTGGTGACAGTTTAGAAACGGCTATTCACTCCCCCTGCTTACTTGAATCTAGGTTTTTTGCCCGGTGGCACTCCCTGGATAAGACTGACAGGTCTCCTAGCCTGGGGTGATTGGCCTGGGCTTGCAGGGCTTGGGCTTGCAGGGCTTGCCCTAGGGCTCAAAAAATAGCTGTGTGGACAGTGCGTTGAAGCTGTGGCTTACGCTCTGAGAGGGTGGGCTTCAACGCACTGTCTACACAACTATTTTTTGAGCCCTAGGGCAAGCCCTGCAAGCCCAAGCCAATCACCCCAGGCTGGGAGACTTGCTGCCCGGAGCTATGCAGACATACCCTAAGGGAGTGGCACTAAGAACAAGTTCCAACATCGCCACCACCAGCTAGAAGAACAGCTGCAGGGACAAGAAAAAGGGAGGAACACAAACGGTGTTAAAAACCATCAAACTGTACTTTCTAAGCCAGATCTCGACGCAGGAACACAGGCCCTGCAATGGGCACAGAAGCTGCTCAAGAGCCTCTTTGAAAGTGAAGATGGTTTGGGAGCAACCTGATAGAGGCAGCATCTCAGAGAAGGGAGACCTACCTCTGAGCTCCCCTCACACACCAACATCCTCAGGGCTAGTATAGGGAAGGGTTCACTAAAAGAGGTAACACTCCATTGCAGAACCCCCAGTTACTAGCACCTTCTTTAAAGGGACTGATCTATTGTCACCAGCTTTCATTCCAACTTTGTTTTTCTTCTGCGGTCAGCCAAAGGACCTCATTCCCAAACTTGTGAAGAGGGGCTAGAAGAAGGAGGATTCCCTGAAATAGGTGATGCCACCCAAGAACCGGCTGATGCCCTCTGAAGATGCAAGTCCTTGGCTTCAATGCTTATTTCTTTGTATTTGCATTTTGTTCCACTGCATTGTTTATAGATCTCACAGGTGACTGGAGGGAGTTCTCAGGAGAGTCTCACGTTAAACCCTGTCAGCACGTCCGTTACAGCACAGTATTGCAGTCTGTAGAATGCTCTTGCTGTTTCATTTACTAGTCTGGGTGACTTTCAAGGCTGCAATTCAATGTTAATTTGGCACTGTTCAGTCTCATCAGCAGAAACAGTTGTTAAACTGGCTACCTTTCAATAGGGAGAAATTCCAGAATCTGTTCTTGTTCCTTGAGTCCTTGTTCTCTTAAGTAGGTTTATTATACATTTATTTACAGTCATTTGTTTTCCATCAGATTCAGAGTTCAGTGACCAGAGACAAACCCTTCAAGTACAAACTCATTTTCCAAATAAATCCCACGGGAAATGGAGCTAGATGGGAGGAGGGACTGCATGTGAATGAAAAGATGCCATCCTATACAACTGGACCCTTATGTCATACTGAGCACTACAGCTATCTCTTTTGGAGTCCTACATGTACTGGTTATCACAGATTTTCTAGAACTATGGAGAACCACAAGCTGGAGTCTGTTCCCCTAATTTTAAACATATTTAAGCTTCTGGATTTGTCTCAGTTTGTCTTACTCACCTTCTGAAAAGGAAAGAGGAGTAAGGTCACTGGGTATTGGATCTTGAGGTCTCATAGCTCCTGGAACAGGCAACGGGAAGGACTCTTGGATTTTGTACAGGTGGGAATTTGTAAAGATGGAAGATTAAATAAACTAAAATCCCTCAACCTCTCTGTGACAGATGAGAGACGTGGGAATTGTAAAGAGTTCAAAGGACTTTAATGAAATGTGCCAGAGAAGCACGGACTTTTGGAACAATACATATTAAATGGGTTCCCTGGGGAGTGCTTAATGCAAATGCCACAAATCTGGTTATGCAAAGAAACTCAGCCTTTGGAAGCTACACCCAAGGAGAGGGCCATCAACGGGTGATTACCTGTTCCTGCATACTAGAGATCCTAAGCTGTATAAAGAAACACTGAGCTGCCCAGTCTGGGTTCTGGATGCTGATCTAAAGACTAATATGAACCTGTAACCACAACTCGTTGGGTTTGAAGGACTGACACCTATGAGAGCCCTTGCTGGAGTTGGGGGTGCCCTTGGGGGTAAGTTGTTTAGCACGCATGTAGGTTCTTTGATTGTTTTTAGATGCTTTTGCTGTAATGCTTTTACCTTCAAAATAAATGTACTTGGTTAGAAGGAGGTGAGTGGTCATTTGTAACTGCTCCAATACACTGGTCAGAGCCCTCAGAGGAAAGCAAAGTGCAGGCACTGGCCTTTCAGGCAGTCTGGCTTGCTGGGGATATCACAGTGTGCATCAGTGAGCTGTGCGGTCTTAAAACACTGGTCAGAAAGGAGTGACACACAGGTCTGCACCAGGAGAAGTGCTGGTGGGGAGCCAGAAACCTTTACATGGTTGTCCTTGAGGGACCACAGAGGGGAAAATACAGCTGCAGTTACCATAAAACCGTGACACTATCTCTCCAGAACAGCCAGCATCTTTGATAGCTGCAGTGTTGTTGTAGCCATGTTGGTCCCAGGATATTAGAGAGACAAGGGGGGTGAGGTAATATCTTGCACTGGATCTACTTCTGTTGGTGAAAGAGAGAAGCTTTTGAGCTACGCGGAGCTCTTCTTCAGGTCTGCGAAAGTTACTCAGAGTGTCACAACTAAATACAAGGTGGAACAGTTTGTTTAGCATAAGTAATAAACACATATTCTAAAGGACCATTTAAAGTGAAGTGGCCAATACCCCTGCAGTCACAGGACAAAAAAAGGGGGCTACGGGTTACAGATTGTTGTAAGAAGCCATAAATCCAGTGTCTTTTTATTAAGACCATGATTTTTAGTATCAAACAAAATATGAATTTAAGCTCCCAGGCTCCTCTTTTGAAGGTATCATGCAGGTTTCCATTGAGGATGAAGATTGAGAGGTCAGATGTGGAGTGATCATTTTGCGAAAAGTGTTCACCCCAGGGTGGTATAGTGGTTTGGTCTTTTATCCTTTTTCTATGAGAGTGCATTCACCTTTGATAAGCGGATTTAAACAATTTTCTTGACTAAACAAATCAGACCCTGCTAATCAAACTGACCTTGTGGATGTAACCAAGCCACGTAAATGCCCTGAAAGCTCAGGAAGGAATGCAGCCATCTTCAGCTGAAACTGCTGCCGCCACACCCTCTGCTCAGAGATGCCTCTTATCAAAGCCATTTTCCTCAGTAATATTTAACTTCTGTTCTCATAGAGGGAGAGCCGATAACGGACAATATGGGGCTTGCAGCTATTTATATCACACTTGACTGGAGTCAAGTTGGTTTCCCTATAGCTTTATGTGAGCAACAAAAACCCGGCCTGTGGTCTCAGGCGAGTAGCCATCCAGTGCTCTGAATAACCAATCAACCAAGATTTCTCAAACTCCAGCACAGCTTCATTTTGGTTTACAACTTACTGCATAAATTGGGATAAAGAACTCATACAACTGGCTAGAAATAGGCTGGTGGGAAGAAAAAAACCCACAGTTGATGCTCCTACCTCTCCCCATCCCTTGGGGGATGTGACCCGTCTAAGAGCAAGGTTAATTGATCCGCCTCCATTCCCATTCTGGGTGGAGAGGCTGCCAGAGAGTATTGCTGTGTCTGTGGCAGTCAGTGGAGCCTGGAAAATAAATGTATTGTTATTGGATTAATCTGAGGTATTAGCAACCTCAATTACAAAAACCTAATGAACACATTGCAAGGACATAGCCAAAACTGCACGATTGGATAGTTTGTAAGCGTATAGGGACATGTAATTATCCAGACAGTGCTACCTTTCTCTCAGTTCCTGTTCCTGGGCATTTGAACTGTGTGTGGCCACCAGACTAAGTTCTATAGTCAAACTTTACAAAGCAAGAGTGCAGCATACAGACAAGTGACACACTTCCAGCACAAACATTATTTGCACATTTGTTTAAACATACTTACAACCCTACACCTTGGGCTGCGATCCTGTCAGATCTCACAAGTTATACAGGGTCACACTGGATTAATACCTCACTGGGAGACCTTTAAGGAGCATCTGAGTGCAGCAGCAGGTAATCATGATAATTCAGCATGTGGCACTCTTCCTATTCGTCAGTACTGAACCAATGCCCCAGTGTCCTTTTTACTCGGGTCAGAAGTGAAACAGAAGTCTTTGACCACTCATGATCATTGAAGTACCACCTTTTGCTTTGGATTTGGGTTCTGAAGCCTTCAGGAACTGCCAGGCAAATCAACCAACTCTATACATCCAGTTTCAGGTAACAAGGTGAAAGTACTTGTGAGACTCCTGGGAAGGCGGGGAATGGAACCCACACTGGAGCACATTCTTAAATACAAAGCCCAGTGTTTGTCCTTAGAATTTGTGTTTACATTTTAAACATGGCTTTGAAAATGTGTTTGAGAAATAAATGTTTAGCCCAGCAGCCAGTCTATCCTAGATAAGGAAACTTGCTAGCAGTGGAGGCAGAGCCTTTGTAGCACGCAAACTGGAGCCAAAACTCTAACATTTGTGTCCTTAAAAGTGTATGCGATCGTGTCAACACATGACCCCGCTGTAACTGAATCTCCATGCCCCAGTTCCCTAAAGCAGGTAACTGCATCCCTTCCCGTCATAAATAAAGATGAGAAACCATCCCCCCAGCAGGGTTCCATTTTGTGGTGCTGTGTGCTGCTATGCCTCGTTAACTCAGAACCTTCTTTATACGCAGGTTGGTATTTATTTCACTTTACCTCAATGGACTGGGAGATGTGCATTTTGTTAATTTCAATCTGGGGAAAGCTGCTCCCTGGCACATCTTCATATTCTTCATCATAACGATCAAAGAGGTCAGTGGCATCTATTCCAACACTAATCGTTCCCTGGGGAGAGAAAAGCAAAACAAGTTCCTAGCACTAATATGTTCAATGTATGTAGGCTGAAGGACTACTACTCCTTTATATACGTTTTGCAACTTAAAAACGTCATTTTTTTTTTCATTTTAAAATGTTTTCCCACCCTTCTGCTGTATGAAAAGGCTCCCACAAACAAAGCAGGAAACTGAGTGATTATGCAGAGAGATGGCAAAGCATTGTCAGAGGCACAAAATAAACACACTGAAAAACAGACTGAAGTATTTACTGTGTTTTTTAGAACAACAGCAGATAAAATAAATAAGATGTTACACATAATAGAAGTAGGAAGAACATTTTCAGAGAGAAGAGGGATTTTTATTTCCTCAGAATTTACTGTGTCTCTTCAATTTTGTAAAACCAACCCACTGATTTTGTAATTAATCTTTTCAATGAAACTGAGCTAGAAGTTCACCTCCTCTTCTGAAATATTTGAAACAATCTAAATTTTAGCTGGTTACCACTGATCATATAAGTCACATGCTATTGGTTCTGTTTCCTGATTGGATGAGCTTGATTCTTATAATCAATAGGAGTGCTTGAAGAAGGTAGCATTTTAGGATATGCTTAGGAGGTGTCAAACCTTTTCCTCTCTAGGCCACTTTGGCCCGGCCTGAGAATCAGTCCTTTTGGCTGGTTGCTGTTGCATTCGTACAAATAATTGTGCCATCCTTGTCTCTCTCACATAGATAGCTGCCTCAGTGGAAAAGGGCTTTGGGAGTCTTCTCCTGCTTCTATGTCAAGCAGCGTCCCATCTTATGTGAAATATACCACTTCCAATAGACCATCAAGTATATGAGATTAAAATTAACTTTCCAAGTCAATTTGTGAGAGAGAAACTCAATGGTTGGATGTTTACAGAAATCAAAACACAGCAGGAGCATGTGTATGGAAGTAAATTCTTTTTTAAATCTATGCAGATACTCAATTGTTTGGCTGAGTCATCTATACTGGAAATGCATGGAAAATGGCAGTGTGTTTGAAGGGCTCAAGATGGTATGTTTCACCCTTCATCTAGGGGGGTTCTCACAACAAATTTTTGTGGCCTAAGAGTCTGTTGTTGGTGGCTGCTATGACAATTTTTCCTAAAATCCTTAATTAACTTTAGGAAAAACAAATACATATTTACATACATATGTCCAAATGATAGTAATTTATTTATGTAGGTTTGGTTTTTTGCTGAATCAATAATAAAAATAATGTTCAGTTGTCTCTATTCTTTACTGGACCTAAACAGAATAGAAACACAAATTAAGGTGCTTTGCATGTTCTTGTCTTTGTTGTTTCTTTTTTTTTTTTTTTTTTTTTTTAAAGACTTGCTGGCTAGTAAGTCTGCTTCTGTGAAAAGAGATATTTGTACATTTGTTAACATCACTTTTCACAGCAGCAAACTTGTTCCCTAGCTGTGAGGCAGTGAAAGATGATATTAACAAACATACAAATATCACTTCTCAAAGCAGACTTACTCAGCCCTGTCAAGCCGGGGACCAAATTAAGCCTTGGATGGGGATGAGAGTAGGGAGGCAGCAGGGGTGATGGGGTGAAGGGGTGAGGGGTTTGGGGAGACAGTGGGGGTCAGGGGCGATGAGCAGGGTGGGGAGCCCGAAGTCCTGTAGCCGGGGGATAGAGCTCACCACCGCATAGCCAAATCCTGGAGCCCGAAGTCCTGCGGTCGGAGCCTGCTGTCATGTGGCCACATCCTGCCACCCACCACCCCAGAGCTGAAGCCAGAAGCCTGAGCCCCACCGCCCCCAGGAAGATGGGGAACTCACACCGGCTGTCTGCTCCTCCAGCATTTGTGGCTCCAGAGGGGGAAGGGCCCAACCTCTCCTGGCAGCCCCAGGGGAGGGGCCGGTGCCCCCCTACTCCTCCAAATCAACACTCAGGAGGCTGTGGGCACAGGAAAAGCCCCTGGTGGCCGCATTTGAGAAACGCTGATTATGAGTTTGCATTTCAAGACTTAAAAAGGATGGTTCTAATCTATCTCTTTTTAAAGCAGCACATGCTATGTTCACAGTGTAATGCAAACTGTTTACATAAACATTTGTGATGAAAGGTGAGAGATGCTATGCGACCGCTCTGAGAACTAAATACTGATGTCTATTGATGGAATGAAAATCCAAAAGTATCAAAAAGAAGGCTATTTTCTGTCACTATACGTTGTATTTATTGGAAATCAAATCAACTTCTTCTGGGATTTAGAAAAGTTGTGCTAAAATTAAACCCAATGCATGCATTGTAACCTGAGTGAAGGGTTTAAGACAAAACTGAAATTAGCCTACTGATCTCAAGATCTAAGAGAATTCATAATCTATTTCTACTTTTTGAGTGGATCTTCCACACAGCAAAAGAAGAGAAACATTTAAAAACAGGAAAAACGTGACTGTAAAAGCGTAACAATTGCCAGGACAACTCAGGTACAGTACCCAAACCATTTTTAAATCATTTTTTTTAAGCTGACTGGATTTCAAGTTGGTGTCCCTTTAACAACAGTAAATAATAAAATTAAAATTAGCTTTACTTTGTTTACAGTAGCACAAAACATTTGCTCCCAAACTTTACTTGGGAAAGAATCTACTGTTTAGGAATGCTCCTCAGATAAGTCCCCTTTGAGTGCGTCAGCTTTCCAAAGTCTACACGTGTTTCTCAAGTTTCCATCCTCTCGTACCCTGTGCTGCTCTTTGAAACAATGCCGGAGAGTCGGTGACTAGGGAAGCTCTGCAGCACTGTGCTGCTGCTCCAAACCTCTGGGAAGTGAATAAACAGAACAGCCAAAGGAAGCTAAGCAGAGATTTCAGGCTTAAGTACCAACCACGCTTGACAAAATTCCAGAGAGTGATTGATCAAGTGCTATTGTATGCATGTGAGCACTGCTTTTAGCAATATAGACAACTGTTCTGATGCTTTTCTGCTGCACTTCATCTTTTGCAAATGCACTGTTCATAGCTGCAGAATGGGATGATTGTCCATATCCAATGTCCAACCTCAGCAGAGTGGTTTTGCTACAGCTTGTAACTCACTTTCATATTCTATTAAATATGCTTTTAAAAACAGGAGCTACCAAACTTCAGCAATGAAGAACTAGTATTTTGTTGAATTGGGATTGTGAATGAAGACAGAAAGCAGCAGCAGCAAAAGTAAAGTGTAAATAAAAAAGACATAAATTGAAGAACGGTGTTTGTGAAATGAGACACATTTTACTTGCTCAAACTTCTGTCTGCTATTCGGACTGCTGGGTATTCAAACTCCCGACAGAGTTTAAATCCTGCTTTACTTCCACTTACATTTCTTGAAAATGCACATTTTTCAAGTTGAAGTAGATTTGCACTATAAAGAAAATCTTCTTGTAAAGTAATTCACTCTAGCGTGTTAACATTCTACCACCATGTAAAAAGATCCCACAGCACTGACCGTTCTTATACTGCACCCCACATGTGAAAAATGCATCACAGAACGTGAAATCTGGACTCCATCACGAAATCTGGTCTTTAGTGTACTTTTACCCTATATTATACAGCGGGGTGGCCAGAATTTACCAATGTACATTGCCAAAGAGCCACAGTAATAAGTCAGCAGCCCTCCCTCCTCCCAGAGCCAACCACCCTCTGGCAGCCCCGCCACTCAGCGCCTCCCCCTCCCTCCTCGCACCTCCCGATCAGCTGTTTCCTGGAGTGCAGGAGGATGTGTGTGTGGGGGGGGAGGAGTGAGGATACGGCAGGCTCGGGGGAGGGGGTTGGAAGAGGTGGAGTGGGGGCAGGGCCTGTGGCAGAGCAGTGAGCACCTCCCGGCACATTGGAAAGTTGGCGCCTGTAGCTCCAGCCCCAGAGTCAGTGCCTACACAAGGAGCCGCATATTAACTTCTGAAGAGCCGCATGTGGCTCCGGAGCCACAGGTTGGCCACCTCTGCTATACAAATTTCACGGGGGAGGCCAGCATTTCTCAAAATGGGGGTCCCAACCCAAAAGGCAGTCACGGGGCGGTTGCAAGGTTATTGTAGGAGGGACTTAGTATTGCCACCCTTTTGTGCTGCCTTCAAAGCTGTCTGGAAAGCAGTGGCTGCTGGTGAGGTGCCCAGCTCTGAAGGCAGCAGCACAGAAATAAGGGCAGCAATCCCATACCATGCCATCCTTACTTCTGCACTGCTGCTGTCAGTGGCGCTGCCTTCAGAGCTGGGCTCCCGACCAGCAGCTGCCGCTCTCCGGCTGCCCAGCTCTGAAGGCAGCGCCGCCACCAGCAGCAGTGCAGAAGTAAGGGTGGCAATACCACAACCCCCCCTACAATAACCTTGCAACCCCCCCTCCCCCGCATTGCCCACTTTTGGGTCAGGACCCCTACAGTTACAGCACAGTGAAATTTCAGATTTAAATATCTGAAATCGTGAAATTTATTATTTTTAAAATCCTCTGACTGTGAAATTGACCAAAATGGACTGTGAAATTGGTAGCGCCCTACTCATCAGCTACTCTTTACTGGGGAAAATCAAAATTACTCACCTTATTTTTTTCTCAAAATTTAGGATAAAAATCAGAGAAAACTTATGAACCTTAGTGGTTTCTAAACTTAAAAATGTAATTTTCTCTGGAACAAGATGATCATCTACCAGACATTTTTGAAGAAACCATCAACACCCACACATTTTCATGAACCATTCACTTGATACTTATTGCTTTTTATGGACTCTATTTGCCTTATCTCTCTCTCCTCCTTTGTCAATTATTATATAGATATTATTTAGCTCTCAATGTCACTGGCCCACTCCAGTAACAAAGAATAGGAGTACTTGTGGCACCTTAGAGACTAACAAATTTATTAGAGCATAAGGTTTCGTGGACTACAGCCCACTTCTTCTGGGCTGTAGTCCACGAAAGCTTATGCTCTAATAAATTTGTTAGTCTCTAAGGTGCCACAAGTACTCCTGTTCTTTTTGCGGATACAGACTAACACGGCTGCTACTCTGAATCCAGTAACATAATAATCATTTATGAGGTCATTTTAAAGAAAAAGTGAATCTATGAATGAAAAAGAAATTTGATGAGGAGCTGCAGTACTTGGGCTTTTTTATAGATACAGCAGAACCTCAGAGTTACGAACACCGCACGAATGGAGGTTGTTCGTAACTTTGAAATGTTCATAACGCTGAACAGAACGTGATGGTGGTTCCTTCAAAAGTTTACAACTGAACATTGACTTAATACAGCGTTGACACTTTACTATGCAGAAGAAAAATGCTACTTTTAACCTTCTTAATTTAAACGAAACAAGCACAGAAACAGTTTCCTTACTATGTCAAATCTTTTTTTTTAAACTTTTCCCGCTATTTTTAAAAAATAGTTTATGTTTAACACAGTACTGTATTTGCCTTTTGGGGGGGGGGGGTGTCTCTGCTGCTGCCTGATCGTGTATTTCCAGTTCCAAAAGAGGGGTGTGGTTGACTGGTCAGTTCGTAACTCTGAGGTTCTACTATATCTCTTACCTGTCCTCACCTTTGTCTAATTATGAACTATAAAGACTGATTCCTGACAATTACTGTATTTTTTTTTCTCATTAGTATTATTTTGGACATCAGATTTGTATTTGGGGTTTCTTTTTCTACACCAGTGGTAGTTGTATCTAAAGTTTCAAACCAAAAGCAGTCTCACTGCATATAAAGTCTTTGGAAGATTACAAGAAGCCAGGTGCTCCTTATATCATCTTAACGGAGTATTCTGGGGTGGGGAGTTGTCCCTCGGTCAATGTTTTTTGGGTTTTTTTTTAAGCATATTTCAGCTACTTGCCTTCCACAAGATGCATTTCACTGGATTATGAGCCAATGTAGTAGATTCCATAAAGAAATTTTCCCTACCACCAAGTAGGTCAAGTCGCTCTCAAACAGCCTATAGATCTTGGTAAGGAAACTGGCTCAAATACAAGAACAGACAAAGCAGCAGATGGACTGTTAAAAAACATTCTCAAAGAATGACAGCTCCCCCTATGCCACCGGATAGGGGAGAGAGAGAGAGAGAGAGGTCGCTGCTACCAACAACTCACCGTCAGCCACCTGTTCAGAGAACATAGGAGAAGAGAAAACAACATTCTGAAATGTGGAAGCTGCACATGAGCAGTAAGAATGAACTATGAGCCCTACTACAAAGTTAAATCTGCACACACAGCAGCATGCTGTAAAGTGCAAAAATTCAGTAGGAAAGGGGGTTATTAGCACAGCACCTCCGAGCAGCCTGCGTTATGGACTGACCACTTGAGAGTCTCTCTAATAAATATAGGTGGTTTTGAATCTTATGAGCACAAAACAGGCTTTAATGACGGCTTTTCTGTTAGAACGTTCCTTGAAAGACAGCGTTAAAGTATTTTAGAATCTCTCTCTCTTTCCATCTCCCAAAAGATACGTCTCATGCAATGGCGCATCTAACAGAGCCCTCCACAGCCTCGCCTAGGATTTGCGGGCTACCACTTGCAAACTGGCTGAAAGTAGAATCAAAAATTAAAGCCCCATATACTGAGTGTTGGAGCCAGCACAATACTCCTCACCATATCCTGGGGCTGAGAACTCAGGACAGAGCTTTGGGAAAGCTGGTCGTAAGCATATTATAGAATACAGGCTATTTTCTAAACCCATTTATAACCATTCCCCTGCTTTCCCTCTTCCTGGGGTCATACTGTGTGGGCAAGTCAAGAACCTTTCACCCACAGTTTAGATGAAACCAGGTACTCCAAACAGTGCTGGAAGCATTTTATAGAGCGAGACTGCAGAGAGGAACTCTTAGAATCAAATTAAGAACATAAAATTGCTCCCAAATGGAAACCTTACCCATCAGGTTTCTAATGGTATTGAATATTTATGGCCAAGTTATAACCCCCAACAACAGGGTTTATGATGAAAACTGTGACATATCCTCCAATGTAATGTGGATGACATATTACTACACTGAAAGGATCCATGCTGCTTGCTCCCAGTTAGCCAGGATTAGGTCATCTCAGGATTTAAAAATATAGATACCTAAAATCAGAACCTTTGTCATGACTTGGCAGGACATTCCATCCCGTGCAGCCTCCCTTTTAGATGGGCCCAGCAGGGGGTCATGCGCCTGAGCACGCTCATTTCAGCAAAGCCACAGGAATCGGTTTAATTATACTCAACCCTCCACTAGTGGAAATCCAGAAAGATGTAGAGAACTGCCCCACTTGTCACTGTCTGTTTGGTGCAGAGAAACACCCTCTAAGTCACGACACCCGATGGAAGTTTTACCTCTTCTCCTGCCTAGAGCAGGTAGAATTAATTTAAATAGATCGATGTCCAAGTTTAGACAAGAGAACAAAACCAGCAGGATTAATTTAAATTACCCTGGTCTTCTGAATCCGCTGGGGGTGTTTTTGATGCCTAGTGTTTAATACACTGGGTTAGAGGAGCATGCAGCTGACTTTCGGCTGATAGAGACCTTATGGATTGGCTGAACAGTGCTCAGATGTGCTTCTCACCAACCAATGGGGACAGAGACATCTCCCATCCACTTAATGCCCCTACAGTACAGAATACATTAAAAGCATATAAAGAGGGGATTAAAAATATATCTGTCAAACTCTATGATCCCTCCCCTGTGGGGGTGATGGGATTTCACCGGGGTCACACTTGGGATTCCCAGCTATTCTCAAGACCCCGTACACTCAGTAGCAAGATTGATCTTCGTTCTGCAGCAAGACCCCTGCATTGTGGTACCCTAGCATAGCTACAATTGGAGGTTTTTAGTGAATTAACTAAGAAAATGAATAATATAGTCAGAACAGTATCCAATTATTTAATTTGATATTAAATTCCATTTTGTATGCTGTCCCATAATTTATAATTTTCAGTATGCTGCAAATTTTTACATTGAAAAAAAACAACAGTATTAGAGACATTTTTATGGGGGGGGGGAATTGAAATTTTAACATCTGACACAGGGACAACAAGGGCTTTTTGGCACCTGAGAAAGTGCAGGAGGCACTTTGGGTTTGCAGATAAGCCTGTGTGCTGAAGGTCTTGGAGACTGGAACTCAGATCCCAGCACCGTCACAGATGACCTCTGTCAACTTGGGCAAGTCATTTGGGGGAGATTTTTCAAAGGCACAAATTCCCATTGCAAATCAATGGGAATTGGACACCTAGCTTTCATTTGGGCCTCTGAAAATCTTCCCCTTTCTCTGTGCCTTGTTCCCCTTCTAAAACTGGGATATTGATACTTCCTTTCTCCCACCCTTTGTTGGTCTTGTTTATTTAGATCAGCGGTCCCCAACCTTTTTCGTCTGGCGGGCGCCAGACAACGAGCCATGGAGGACCGTGGCGGCGGACGAGCATTCACCGAAATGCCGCCAACAAGCGGCAACATCAATAGGTGTCGCCGCCAAAATGCTGCCGAAAATCGGTGGCATTTCGGCGGCGACACCTCTGGATGACGCTGCTTCTTGGCGGCATTTCGGCAGATGCTTATCCGCCGGCCAGTACGCGGGCGCACCACATTGGGGACTCCTGATTTAGACTGTCAAGTCTATGGACCGGAACAGTCTCTTCTTAGGTTTATGTATAGCGCCCAGTGCAATAAGGCCCTTATCTCAGTTTAGGCCACTAGATGCTACCATAATACAAACAAATTAGTGAATTCAATGTTAATTTTGAAATCTAATTATGAAAATGTCAATGTCCACACTCCACAGAGATAAATTGGGCAGGTTACACCTTGCTCGGAGCTATTGTTTCAGGCTGTCTGCAGACTCAAGAGATCAGCACTGCTTCTGTTTAGACTCAGTTGATGTTTGAAAGTTTCCTTTACCATCGTAAGGGCTATACATGTTTTGTTTTTTCGTTTATTTCAATGAGTGACTGGATTGTACAGCACCATCCTGCAGCAAGGGATGGATTCATGCATTCCACAGCCACAGAATACATGAGGTCCTGGTTGCAGTATCTGTTTACACAGTAAACAGGGAAAGATGTCTGAAAGAAAATGCAATTATTTATATCAAAGCTCCTTGGTCTCTAAGGGTATGTTTACACAGCAGCTGGGAGGGCCACGCACATACATACCCAGGGTGTCCAGTGGGTTTGTACTTGGGCAGCTAGCCCGTGACACCCTCCACGCTGCCATGGCCAGACTGCTGTTTTTAAGCACACTAGCTGAAGCAAAGCTAGCGCATCTGCTAACCCCTACAGGGAAGCACCCTTCTAGCTGCTGTGTAGACACACCCTAAAAAGGAAGGATGGCAGTTTTTGGAATTCATCTGCAAGGAGCTCTCCTTTATTTTCTCTCTTCTCATATCTTACTATTATTATTTCCTGTAGAAATTACAAATTGGCTAGGGCAGTGCTTTCCAAATCAAAAGATGCCAAGGACCCTGTGCCAAAGCGCTCATAATCGAAAAAGATTTTGTCATGCTTGCTACTGAGGTGTTGCAATGGCTCCTATACATGAAAGCTTTACAATAGCTCTGACTGCAAACAGCATCCACGTATGATATCACAATCATTTTTATGGAAAACAACTGAGATTATAAGCAAAAAATTGTGTCTTCACTGCAGTCATACAACAGGCGAAACTCAGTTTAGGAGAAAGCTTTATTCCCACACAAATATCCACCAGTAATGTTCTACTTTTCCTTAGCTGGTATTGCTAATTATTGCAAAGGAAATGGCTTTTCGCATAAGTGTAATGTGCCTATTTTTCACATTTTTGTTTTAGTGAAATTCCTTCTATTTTTTTTATAAAAAATGTGGTGCTTTTTAATTAAATAATTTGACAAGGAACATGCTTTACAACAATAAAGAAATAATTTCCATAATGAGTCTTCCTGTAAAATGTAATCTGTTCCTGGGAATCACAAAGACTGAACTGGGAAGGCAGCCAGTTCTATGAATAAAGCAAAAAAGAGAGAGTGCATCAGTGATCAGCTAGTCATAGAAGAAAATCAAGAAACAATCAAATAGTGAGGGTAGGAATGTAGTAATCTGGGTGGCAGTCACTGTGTTACAAGGTCAGAGAGATAAACTGGTGATAGAAACCCTGAAAGACAGAAAATCAAGCACCAAAAGCCCTAAACATAATACTCTATTCCACAAGGAAACAGTGCAAGGTCATTAAAACTGGAGTAATAAAATCAGGGGGCTTTGATTTGGATCAGGATGTGCTCTGCAGCATTTTGAAATGGCTGCAGCATTCAACTATCAGATTTAGGTATATTGATTAAAAGGGAATTAAAATAATCAATACATGAAATTACAATGAACAAATTAACCCAGCTGCAGAATCTATGTCTAAAAAAAGGCAAGAAATATAGATTAAGCATGCAAATAAAAGATCTTGCAAATCTGATTGGCACACTGGTCAAACAATGAAGTGTGATCAAAATAAACTCCAGTATCACCTGTATCCCACCAAGTTGATCATCACATTCTTATACAGCCTGGTTGGGAAAACTCCCTTTTCACTACATTTTCCCAATTTTGTTACCCACTGGTGGGGTGGTAGCTTTGGAAGAAGTACTACTGAAGACAAGGCTCCAAGCAGGGTTAGATGGCACAAATGTTCGCCATTGCTAACACCGCTGGTAGCAACCAAGAGATATTTTAGATCTAAAAGCTAATTCAGATACAATGTCTTTGGAAGGTCTAATTTAGTGCATGTCTTTTCTGCTGTACCTATCCTAAGATGGTGGCACGAGAAGAAATGAGGTACTTTTCCACATTGATATGGACACAGTCACCATGCAATATTCTGTAATTTTCAGCTGTGTGACAGTCAGAGTTGTTTTACAAATTATTAATGTAGGCCTTTTAGAACTATTTTATTATTTTCTTTTTCTGTAAAATTGCCCATCAAAATTTGTTTTGTTTTAAGCCAAATTGAAGTGGGCATCTGACTAGTATCTAAGTCAGCTGCTGGCTAATGCACTCAAGAAAAAGCTAAATTTTTATCCCAGTGGAGGCCAAAAAAAATAAATAAATAAAGGCGAAGGCACTCTGCTTGTGAACCAGATTGTAAGCACAGAGAAGGCTGTGGTATTAATAAGATGCAGTACCACAGAACTGCAAAAGAAGGAGCAGTGAAAACAGAGATGGCTTAATTTTTATTTATTCAGACATGTTAATTATGCCCATTACAAAGACTCTACATAAAAACACAGACCTCTCACTATATCCAGCACAAAATCAGATCTACAACTACCGACTCAGAGAGGGATGAGAGTAGTAGAGATTCTTCCCTCTCTTTCTTGCTGCTTTCTCTAGGGAGAACATTCCTGCAAGTTGACCCATGTGAAGAAAAAGGTGGCAGGAGCTGGATGACCCTCAAAGTATCTCCATTCTCAGACACAGGCAAATAAAGAGATTTGCTTTCTCCAAGTGTGAAGTATTTCCTCTCAAATCAAGAAACTGACTTTCCAAACCCCTCAGCACAACTCAAAAAGCAAAAACAAAACTCTACAAGCAAATAACCCAACTTAAAATCTGCCAAACTGCCTACATATGGGTATCGCTCAACGTTTCTGGTTAGAAATGCTTTATTTAGCTGGAACCATTTTATAGAACTAATAAAATGTTAGAAATTTTAAAATAGCTTGCATTCTTATGAAATGATCACAGCTGTGCTACCCAATTCCACAGGAACACTGCCTGAAGAGACATTTCCACAGAATGCCAATAAGCAATTGCTGTAAACACCCAGATGGCTAATTTTATCGGAGGACACAGAGGCTCAGGCTTACACTGCAGCTCTACTTTTTATTGCTCACAACTACTGTGAAACACCCAGAAAAAGTGTCCAATTCCTAAAGTCACAGAGAAGCACTCTATGGCAATAACCACCCCCCGCCTGTTCCACGCTCTCCTCAGAATAGCCATTTGCACCAAACCGCCCTCATTTGCAACAGGGATGTTTCCAATTCCGTTAGTTTGATCCGGTTTCTGGTTGGAACGCCACTGGTAAGAGATCGTTACGGTTGGGTCAAAGGAGCCAACTGGCCTGTTTCTGATTGCTGGCTGTTACGCCTGTTCTTTCGCACGGTTTGTTTTGATTGCTGTGTCCCCTTCAGCTCAGCTCCCACTCAGAGTATATCTTTGGTCCCCACATTCACGGTAAAGCAAACGCAGTTGCCGCCAGGCTCCTCTGAAGCCACACTGAGCTTCACTGATCTGCCTCCTGATTGTCCCATATTTCAGGCTGAGGCTGGAGAGAGAAGATTGAGGTAACAGAGCTATCTGCTTTCCAGAAGAGCATCTCAAGTTCACCAGGGATTCAAAGCCAAAACAATGGTTTAAAACGAGATATTTCCAGTGTTTTTTAATACAGAAGTTCTGATTTTATTAAGACCATGAAGGGAAGACTTCTTCCATTTTACTCTTTATGTATTAGCAGAAAGCTCCAGTAGAGACCAACGCATACGCAAGAGGCAAAAAGATTTCTTCTGAAGGCAAGAAGGAGCGGAAGAGAAGAACAGGAAAGTGAGCTGGTGGCACAGAAACACATTGCTCAGTGGACTGACAATAATTTGCAGACTCCTGTATATTGGATACCATTTTTTATTTGATTTTCCAGTGATAACAGGTGGCACAGAGAAAAACTGCCACAAAAGAAAAAATTAAATTACATACTGTAAAACTGTTTTTGTCCCATGGGAATTAGTAGAGCATAAACTGCTATTCAACAACATGAGAGATGCCGACAGATAAATCTTAGTCTTCACAGAACAATCGGTGTTTAGTTGTCTCTATACTGCACAGGAAAAAGGAGAGAAAGCTACAGCCAGGGAGCTGAAGAAGGAATGGAAGCTGCAATATCATTTCAGTTAAACCCTCAAAGACAGAGTTTAGCTCGAATGTCCTTTCTGAGCGACAGGCAAGACACACATATTTATCATTGGGGCAGACCTATCAGATCAGGGTAGGTGGAGTGGGAAGCTACATTGTCTGTTGAACTACACAAGACCAGGCCCCGGGTAGCCAATTCTAATCCATGGATTAGAGAAAGAGAAATGTAAAATCAAACCAAGTTCTACCTACACACGCCTATATTAAGAGAGAGGAAATGACACCACAAAAAGTGACAGGCACCTAAACTCACCTCACACCTGTCACTGCTCTCACTCCCTTCCCTCTCATTCATGAAATGTTACAGAAAGATCTATAAAGGTGAAAATCTTTGTTTGTGCTCTTCTTTTTTAAAATCAGACCCATGCAAGTCTTTCAATACTCTCTTTGCTGGTGAATTATATCTACATTACATGATCTCCACTCTAATTACGCAATAAGTCAGAGAGAGACCAGACAATAAAGGACAGTTACCGAGCACCTTATTGGTGATATAAATATTTTCTTCTGTTTTTAAAGATTTAAAGAAATAAAACTTTTAATAAAATGTTCTGTTTGCTCTGCCTCTTTGGCCAGTAACGGTGAGCACCAGATGTCCAGACACTGAAGCCAGCATTTGTTCTGCTGGCTGTCATTAAGAGGGATGAGTGTGAGCCACATTGTGTACCCATAAGAAGAGGAGAACATTACGGAAGGAACTCTGGATAATTTTAGTATTATGACAGGTGCGGAATTGTGAAGAAAAGTAAAGTTTTGGTGCAGAAGAAGCGTTGTGTATTGTAGTGTAATTAATTCACCAGAGTCATAATAGAACAAAGTGGCAAGGAAAATAACAGTGCAAAACATTAAACAAGTTGAATATAAAGTATCAAGTGCAGAAAAAAAACAAAAAACAGTTAAAAACAAAAAACTCCTCACTTAGACATTCACTGGATTATTTCCATGCATTAAACAGTATCTACACAGTTGTTCCTGATTTATTCCAGCATAAGAGTGCTTTGATCCTGTTTAGTTTAACCCACTCTGTTTCCTATTTTGAAATAAGGATGTCTACACATGGAGTTGGTCTGAAACACCTATTGTGTTTTAAATTCACACACTACCTTAATTCGCATTAATTGTCAAGTATAGGAAACTTTTAAAGGGATACTACTCTGATGGGGCCCAAAACATTACCCACATCCATCTTAAAAAGTATATTTTCATATCCCTGGTAATATAAACACTATCATTTCTCCAAGACAATGGTTGCACCAGTGTAGAATCTCGGCTGATGAAGAAGCAAGTTAAAACATAGTGCATTGGGACTGCACTGGGATGGGGGGAGGGACAGCTCAGTGGTTTGAGCATTGGCCTGCTAAACCCAGGGGTGTGAGTTCAAACCTTGAGGGGGCCATTTAGGGTTCTGGGGCAAAAATCTAACTTGTCCAGTGCTGCAGCTTGAAGACAGCTAAGTATCTCTCAATTAAGGGGCATTTATAAATAAAGTGGAAGTTATTTTCTCATCCAGGGATTTCTATCAAGTTGGAGAAATTCTCTCTCTCTCTCTCTCACTAAAGGAGTTTGAAACGTGTGCCTGGGGGCAGCAGGATAGAGGGGGTGAAATCTAAGGCTTACCATCATGATTACATCCCAAGCCTCACAGAACTTGATTTCCAGCCTTGGTTTCAAACAGAGGCACATAGGGATTTCTGCTATTTTATGCAAACTAGTTTAAAAGCCAAAAACTGAGTAATGTTTGGGAAACCTCAAGCATAAATTAGGCTAATGCAGCTCCAAGAGACTGAACTTCTGGGTATTGTGTTACTTTACTGCATAACAAGTGGATGCCAGGTGGTTCAGGAAGCTTTTAAACAGCAATAGCTGGTAATCTCTGCTATGCTCCTCAGCCTTGTCTTGCCAAGAGTGGCTAGAGATCAAGCCAAAAACCCATCAGGGCCATCAACTTCCTGAACTACTAGAATGTCCTCCTACCCTCAGCAGGGAGAGGAGAAAAAGCAGTGCATGGCCACCACATTTGACTTCAACTTCCCCACAACACACATACAAAATGTTGCCATGAAAACATTGTTACCAACACCAGACTTTATATCCTTGACTGTATTTAAATAACTAAGCTTCAGTATGATGGGGGTCATCTAGGTACCAGTTTATTGCAGCTCAAGCAGACCCAGAGCTAGGAACAATGCACTGAATAGCTGCTGTTGTAGTAAGAGTATGATAAAGTTATCTCAAAATGGACATTAACTGTGCTATTGGCAAGATCCCCAAAATATTCAGGTTTATCATAGAATCACAGGACTGGAAGGGACCTCGAGAGGTCATCTAGTCCAGTCCCCTGCACTCATGGCAGGACTAAGTATTATCTAGACCAGTGGTTCTCAAACTTTAGCTACCCGAGAACTCCCATTTTTATTTTAAAATTTTCGGGGACCCCCAAGGCCCCCCGCTCAGCCCTTGCCCCATCCCCTTCTCCAGCCCTTCCCTGAGGCGACCCCCCTGCCTTGCTCCTTCTCCAAGGCCCCGGCCCCGCTCACTCCATCATCCCCTCCCTCCCCCGCCCTCACTCACTTTCACCAGACTGGGGCATGGGTTTGGGGTACAGGAGGTGGTGCGGGCTCTGGGAGGTGGTTTGGGTGCGGGGGGGGGGCAGGCTCTGGGCTGGGGGTGAGGGGTGCGGTGCTTCCCTCGGGCGGCTCCTGAAGCGACTGGCACATCCCTCTGGCAGCGGCTCCTAGGTGGGGGGAGGAAGGAAGTCTCCACTTGCTGCCCCTGCCCACAGGCACCGCCCCCACAGCTCCCACTGGCCGCAGTTCCCAGCCAATGGGAGCTGCGGGGGCAGCGCTCAGGGCGGAAGCAGCACGTGGAGACCCTCTGGCCTCCCTGGTGCAGCAGGGATGTGTTTGCTGCTTCCGGGAGCAGCGCGGAGCCAGGGCAGGTAGGAAGCCTGTTCCCCGGCGTGCTGGAAGGGAGGGGGAGGAGTTGAGGGGGAGGAGTTTCTCAGCGGGGCCTGTGGACCCCCTGGAGTACCCTTGGGTACCCCCATTTGAGAAACGCTGATCTAGACCCTCCCTGACAGGTGTTTATCTAACCTGCTCTTAAAAATCTTCAAGGATGGAGAGATTCCACAACCACAACCAAAAATAGGCAATTTATTCCAGTGCCTAACCACCCTGACAGTTAGGAAGTTCTTCCTAATGTCCAACCTAAACCTTCCTTGCTGCAATTTAAGCCCATTGCTTCTTGTCCTATCCTCAGCGGTTAAGAAGAACAATTTTTCTCCCTCCTCCTTGTAACGACCTTTGTAAAATGTACTTGTAAACTGTTATGTCCTCTCTCAGTCTTCTCTTTTCCAGACTAAACAGACCCAATTTTTTCAATTTTCCCTCATAGGTCATGTTTTCTAGACCTTTAATCATTTTTGTTGTTCTTCTCTGGACTTTCTCCAATTTGTCCACATATTTCCTAAAATGTGTCACCCAGAACAGGACACAATACTCCAGTTGAGGCCTAATCAGCATGGAGTAGAACGAAAGAACTACTTCTCATGTCTTGCTTACAACACTCCTGCTCATACATCTCAGAACGATGTTCACTTGTTTTGCAACAGTGTTATACTGTTGATTCATATTTAGCTTGTGATCCACTATGACCCCCAGATACCTTTCCACATTATTCCCTCCTAGGCATTCATTTCCCATTTTGTATGTGTGCAACTGATTGTTCCTTCCTAAGTGGAGTACTTTGTATTTGTCCCTATTTACTTCAGACCATTTCTCCAGTTTGTCCAGATCATTTTGAATTATAATCCTATCCTCCTAACACTTGCAGCCCCTCCTGGCTTGGTATCATCTGCAAATTTTGTAAGTGTACTCTCTATGCCATTATCTAAATCATCGATGAAGATACTGAACAGAACCGGACCCAGAACTAATCCCTGTGGGACCCACTCGTTATGCTCTTCCAGCATGACTGTGCACCACTGGTAACTACTCTCTGGGAATGGTTTTCCAACCAGTTATGCATTCACCTTATAGTAGCTCCATCTAGGTTGCATTTCCCTAGTTTGTTTATGAGAAGGTCATACGAGACAGTATCAAAAGCTTTACTGAAGTCAAAATATACCACATCTACCGCTTCCCCCCGTCAAAGAAAGCTATCAGGTTGGTCTGACACAATTTGTTCTTGACAAATCCATGCTGATTGTTACTTATCACCTTATTTTGCTCTCTAAACTCCAACTGGAAGATTTCTGCTACGCAATTGATTTGTCAGTTGTCGTTCTTTCATTCAGTTTCAAAGATGTATTTGAGTGTATCTCAGCACACCTGTGACAGAGGAAACCTGTCACAGAACTTAGGGAGTTTCACCTTATTTGGAATATTTGTATAGGACTCAGAAGTTCCTGTGTCTGGAATGTTTTCTCAGGGTTCTGAGAAAGATTTTTACTTCAACACATATCTCACCAATAGAAGCACAATGAATTCTCCATAGAAGAGAACTTTTTAAAACAATTCACTTTACTATAAGCCACATGCTAAACGCTTTTTTCCTTGCATTACCCTTATATATTGCAGCATTAGAAAAGGGTGGGAAAAACCCCAATAAATGTGGTTAGCTAAGACGCTGTTAATTTCAGATCACTCCTCTAGCCATAAAACCCCTCATTATGTCTAACAGTTTTAGGCTTCATTCTTGAGAACAGATGTGTTTTCTACTTTACCTTGGGATTAGTTCGCTGCTGAAGTCTCCTTTCTTCCCTCTCTCTCTGCAAACGCTCAAATTCTTCTCTAATTTCAGCTGGAGTTCTCCTCCTCTCCACAACCTGTGCACAAAGGAATTAAGAAACAAAGGTTAACAGGCAATAGAACATCCAGCCAACAATCAGACAATTTAATCACTGATGAAATTTAGAAAACTCTATGCTTTTCACTTCCTTTTTAGACAAGATCCCCTTTCATGTTACGACATGATTTTTTTTCTGTAATCCACTGCTAAATCAAGCCACTGTGTTTTTATTCAAGCACCTATTCCTGGCCCAAAGTACTTTTTACAATTACAATTAAAAATATAAAACACAAATAATAAAAATCTCTCTTTTTATACACACATGTATGTATTTCAGATATCTGAGAAGCAAGGTAGCTGAGGTAATATATTTTATTGGACTATCTTCTGTAGCGAAAGAGAGAAGCTTTTGAGCTTACACTGAGCTCTTCTTCAGGTGTGGGAAAGGTACTCAGAGTGTCACAGGTTTCAGAGTAGCAGCCGTGTTAGTCTGTATCAGCAAGAAGAACGAGGAGTCCTTGTGGCACCTTAGAGACTAACACATTTATTTGGGCATAAGCTTTCGTGGGCTAAAACTCACTTCATCAGATGGGGTTTTAGCCCACAAAAGCTTATGCCCAAATAAATTTGTTAGTCTCTAAGGCCTGGTCTACACTACGAGTTTAGGTCGAATTTAGCAGCATTAAACTGAATTAACCCTGCACCCATCCACACAATGAAGCCATTTACTTCGACATAAAGGGCTCTTAAAATCGATTTCTGTACTCCTCCCCGACGAGGGGAGTAGCGCCCAAATAGATATTGCCATTTCGAATTAGGGTTAGTGTGGCCACAATTCGATGGTATTGGCTTCTGGGAGCTATCCCATAGTGCACCATTGTGACCGCTCTGGACAGCAATCTGAACTCAGATGCACTGGCCAGGTAGACAGAAAAAGCCCCGCAAACTTTTGAATTTAATTTCCTGTTTGCCCAGCGTGGAGAGCACAGGTGACCACACAGAGCTCATCAGCACAGGTAACCATGTAGTCCGAGAATTGAAAAAGAGCACCAGCATGGACCATACAGGAGGTCCTGGATCTGATCGCTATATGGGGAAAGGATTCCATGCTAGCAGAACTACGTTCCAAAAGATGTAATGCCAAAACATTTGAAAAAATCTCCAAGGGCATGATGGAGAGAGGCTACAATAGGGAATTGTATCAGTGCCGCGTGAAAGTTAAGGAGCTCAGACAAGCCTACCAGAAAACCAAAGAAGCAAACGGAAGGTCCGGGGCAGAGCCGCAGACATGCCGCTTCTACGCTGAGCTGCATGCAATTCTAGGGGGGGCCGCCACCACTACACCACCTCTGACCATGGATTCCGAGGAGGGGATAATCTCAGCCATGCCTGAGGATTCTGCGGACGGGGAAGATGATGATGAGGAGGAGGACGAGCTTGCAGAGAGCACACAGCACTCCATTCTTCCCAACAGCCAGGATCTTTTTCTCAGCCTGACTGAAGTACCCTCCCAAGGCATTATCCCAGACCATGAAGCCATGGAAGGGACCTCTGGTGAGTGTACCTTTGTAAATATAAAACATGGTTTAAAATCAAGCGTTTTTTAATGATTAATTTGCCCTGAGGACTTGGGATGCATTTGCGGCCAGTACAGCTACTGGAAAAGTCTGTTAACGTGTCTGGGGATGGAGCGGAAATCCTCCAGGGACATCTCCATGAAGCTCTCCTGGAGATACTCCAAAAGCCTTTTCAGAAGGTTTCTGGGCAGTGCAGCCTTATTCCGTCCTCTATGGTAGGACACTTGACCACACCATGCTAGTAGCAAGTAATCTGGTATCATTGCATGACAAAGCCTGGCAGCGTATGGTCCCGGTGTTTGCTGGCATTCAAGCAACATCCGTTCTTTATCTCGCTGTGTTATCCTCAGGAGAGTGATATCGTTCATGGTCACCTGGTTGAAATATGGGAATTTAATTAAGGGGACAGAGGTGGCCGTTCCTACTGGGCTGTTTGCCTGTGGCTGAAAAGAAATCCTTCCCTGCAGTTAGCCAAGCTAACACAAGGGTGTGTGTGTGTGTGGGGGGGGGGGGTATTGGCGCTGAGCTTTTCGCGTTTGGCTAGCAGGGAGCTTCCCTGATACCAGCCATGTGGTGGGGGGAGGGGTAAAACGATCATCCCAGAGAATTGGATGGGGGGGCGGGGTTAGTTTGGTTTCTGCAGGGATCTTCCCTGATACCAGCCACGCGGTGGGGGGAGGGATAAAGCGATCATCCCAGAGAATTGGATGGGGGAAGGGGGGGATTAGTTTGCTTTCTGCTGCTGCGCGTTAACAGGAAAATCGCAGCACTCAACAGGCTTTGCTTGGTATGTGGGAAAGGAGGGCGCTGCTTTTAGGAAGGTTGCAGAAGCTGAAAGACAATGGCTTACCATGGCCGCATGCAAGCCAAATTCTGTTGCCCGGACCTGCATCTGTGATCTCTAACACCAAAGCCGCAAGCACTCAATATTAAGATGCAAAATGCGACCTTGTACCGAAATCACATGTGCTATGTAATATGAATAGTGTTTTTCACCGTGAAAGAGTATAAGCATTGTTCTGTAAAATGTATCTTTTTAAATACTTCTCTCCCTTTTTTCCCCTCCCGCAGCTGCAAATTTTTCAAGCCTCCCTCCTCCGTCCCGAAGACTATCTCAGATAAGGCAGTGAAAAAAAACGCACGCAAGACGAAATGTTCTCGGAAATCATGCAATCAACCCGCAATGAAAGAGCTCATCTGAATGAATGGAAGGACACGGTATCAATGGAAGGACACGGTATCAAAATACAGGAAAGATGCCAGTGAACGTGAGGACAGAAGGGACCAATGTGAGGTGAGGAGAGATGCTCGAGATGAGAGGTGGTGTCAGGAAGATCAGAGGAGGCAGTATGCAACGCTGGGGCAACTGCGGGATCAAACGGACATGCTCTGGCGTCTGGTGGAGCTTCAGGAATGACAGCAGGATCACAGAGTGCTGCTGCAGCCCTTGTATAACCGCCCTCCCACTTCACCATGTTCCATAGCCTCCTCACCCAGCCATGTAAGAATTCTGGGAGTGGAGGGGGGGGGAGAGGCTCCATGCACCCACCCACTCCACCCCAGTGGAGAGCCCAAGCAAAAGGCTGTCATTATTTTGAACTTCTGAAGTGGCCTTTTCCTTCCCTCCTATCCTCCTCCCAAACCCCACCCGGGCTACCTTGTCAGTTCTCTCCCTCTTTTTATAATCGATTAATAAAGAATACATGATTTTTAAATGATAGTGACTTTATTTCCTTTGAAAGCAAGCTGTGATCGAAGGGGGAGGGTGGGTTGCTTACAGGGAATGAGTCAATCAAGGGGCTGGGTTTTCATCAAGGAGAAAAACAGAACTTTCACACCGTAGCCTGGCCAGTCATGAAACTGGTTTTCAAAGCTTCTCTGATGTGCTGCACTTCCTGGTGTGCTCGTCTAATCGCCCTGGCATCTGGCTGTGCGTAATCAGCGGCCAGGCGATTTGCCTCAGCCTCTCACCCGTCATAATGGTCTCCCCCTTACTCTCATAGAGATTGTGGAGCACACAGCAAGCAGCAATAACAATGGGAATATTGTTTCGGCTGAGTCTGAGCGAGTCAGTAACGTGCCAGCGACCCTTTAAACGTCCAAATGCACATTCTACCACAATTCAGCACTTGCTCAGCCTGTAATTGAACAGCTCCTGACTACCGTCCAGGCTGCCTGTGTATGGCTTCATGAGTCATGGCATTAAGGGGTAAGCTGGGTCCCAAGGATAACTATAGGCATTTCAACATCCCCAATGGTTATTTTCTGGTCTGGGAAGTAAATCCCTTGCTGCAGCCGTTTAAACAGAGTAGTGTTCCTGAAGATGCGAGCGTCATGAACCCTTCCCGGCCATCCCATGTTGATGTTGGTGAAGTGTCCCTTGTGATCCACCAGGGCTTGCAGCACCATTGAAATGTACCCCTTGCGGTTTATGTACTGGCTGCCTTGGTGCTCCGGTGCCAAGATAGGGATATGGGTTCCGTCTATCGCCCCACCACAGTTAGGGAATCCCATTGCAGCAAAGCCATCCACTATGACCTGCACATTTCCCAGAGTCACTACCTGTGGTAGCAGCAGCTCAGTGATTGCTTTGGATACTTGCATCAGAGCAGCCCCCACAGCAGATTTGCCCACTCCAAATTAATTCCCGACTGACCGGTAGCTGTCTGGCGTTGCAAGCTTCCACAGGGCTATCGCCACGCACTTCTCCACTGTGAGGGCTGCTCTCATCTTGGTATTCTGGCGCTTCAGGGCAGGGGAAAGCAAGACACAAAGTTCCATGAAAGTGCCCTTATGCATGCAAAAGTTTCGCAGCCACTGGGAATCATCCCACATCTGCAACACTATGCGGTCTCACCAGTCTGTGCTTGTTTCCCGGGCCCAGAATTGACGTTCCACAGCTATAACCTGCCCCATTAACAGCATGATCTCCAAAGCGCCGGGGCCCGCGGTTTGAGAGAATTCTGTGTCCGTGTCCATGTCCTCATCACTCTCGTCGCAGCCTCCTTCTCGCCTGGTTTTTCAAGTTCTGGTTCAGCATAAACTGCACGATAATGTGCGAGATGTTTACAATGTTCATCACTGCTGTCTTGAGCTGAGCGGGCTCCATGCTTGCTGTGGTATGGCATCTACACAGTTCACCCAGGAAAAAAGGTGCAAAACGGTTGTCTGCCGTTGCTTTCACAGAGGGAGGAGTGAGGCTGTACCCAGAACCACCAGCGACAATGTTTTTTGCTCCATCAGGCATTGAGATCTCAACCCAGAATTCCAATGGGCGGGGGAGACTGCGGGAACTATGGGATAGCTACCCACAGTGCAACACTACGGAAGTCAACGCTAGCCTTGGTACATGGACGCACACCGCCGAATTAATGTGCTTAGTGTGGCCGCATGCACTCGACTTTATACAATCGGTTGCCTGAAAACGAATTTTGTAAATTCGGAGTAATCCCGTAGTGTAGACATACCCTAAGGTGCCACAAGGACTCTTCGTTGTTTTTTTCAGAGCGTCACAGCTAACTACAAGATGAAATAGATTGTTTAGCATTAGGAGTTAACACATATTGCAAGAAACCATTCAAGGGGAAGTGGGAAGTTAACACTTCTGCAGTCATAGAACAAAGGAGGGTTAGTGGGTATAGATAGTTGCAATGAGCCATAAATCGAGTGTCTTTATTGAGTCTCTGATTTTTAATCAAAGGAAAGTTATCAATTTAAGCTCCCAAGCTCATCTTTTGAAGGTGTTCCTTTGAAAACAAGGACTAAGAGGTCTAATATATCTGGCAGAATATAATGATATTCACATACCATACCAATAACCCTATAACTACCCCACACAGAACAACCCTCTCATTCACTCTTTCAACCAATCCCTTTCTCACATGCCTAGGAGAAAGTGGTCTATGCCATGTGCCCATCAGTTATAAATCTGGTATATTGGGATGTGAGGGGGTGGAGAGAGTTTCAAAGCCATAGGGCCATCATGAAAAGTGTCGCGCCAGCAGCCCTCTCTCCATTTATACCCAGGGTGAGTATATAGCTCAGTCACCTCCACTAATCACAAACGTTCTGGTACCAACATCATGAAAGAAACTCTCTGAAGTCGTGAGGTCCCATGTCACACAAAACTCAATAGGTTAAAACCAACACTTTATACTGCGCCTGGAAACTGACAAGCAGCAAAAGGTGTTTAGAGATCCAGAGATCCATTTTAAACTAATGTGATCCTGTTATCACCACCAGATTAGTCCAAGACAGCAAATCTTAACAATCAAAATGAAATATTTATTTTAATGACTCAGAGAGACTGGTCTACTGATGTACTTACAGGCGAGCACGTGTGTAAGTGTTTGCAGGATCAGTGCCTAAGTGTTCTTTTTTCATTATGAAGTTCATCTTCAAAGGGAAGTTACGTTCGGGATAACCACAGAGCTTATTTAAAAGAGGAAACGGCTAAATCCTCTGACTTTTCAAAACAGACTCAGGACTGTTAACTATAACCGGCCTAACACCGAGTTTTATGCAGTGCTTAACACTTGCATTGGAATTTTATCATGTGGAAGTTCATGGCTTCAAGCAGGGTGGATACAAATCAATGATTTAAAAAAAAAAAGAAGAAGAAGATTTTTTTAATTTAAATTGGATTTTTTTGATAAAATGCTTTTTGAGGAAAAAACCTATCTAAAGATAGTTTTAATTAAGATACATTATAGCTCAAAGATATCTCATCATGGAATAGGGATTATAAATTCTAATTCTATAGTATGAGACAATGTATTCATGTAATGTTTAAGAAAAGTTTTGTAAATGAGATCCAATAGTTCCTGGATTAAGGATCCAATTTTATGGGGCTCCACAGGCTTCTGTACAGATTATTTAGGTTAATCTTTCTATCTACCCAATGGGACTCAATGCTCAATCTAGAAGATACCATCAGAGATGCTTAGTTTTGCAGTTCTGAAACTGTGGATTTGTCTCTCCAGAGGTAACATGCTTGTTAACAGCAAAAATGTTTTAAAATATAAATAATATATTCAGGTGAGAAATAACAAATCTCAACTCTATTGTCCCTCTGCAAATTTGCATACACAGAGTCAATCCCTTACCTCTCTCTAAAAGTGCAAAGTTTCAAAAAGTTCAATGAATAGAAGATTGTTGGGAGCGGACTAGATCTGGACAAGGAGAAGAATTCTGGAAATAAATGTGAGAAGTGAGGGACATATACTTGTTTTGTTAAAATATTATGTGTTTGCTGTTGAAGAAAAAAAATCCAGAATACTTAACGTTGTTCTCGCCTCGCTCTTCTTTCCTACTCCCTTTTTTTTAACCTTCTCTCCTATAGAATCCTTTTCTTCCAATATTTAAAAGCATAATAGCCCTGGTCTTGGGGAACCCATCCGCTGATGAAACATTCAGCTTCACAGGAGAAAGGGTTACAGTATTTGTTTAGCTCTACAGAGCAGAGAGAGAATTAAAATATATGAAATATCAATAAAGCCAATCTCCCACCCTACACCCAAAACAGAGATTGTGGATGGTGTAACAGTATAATTCCTGTGGCCACCCAGCCTCTAGTTACCTGGGATGCCACTACCTGAGTTGGATGCACTGTGTTAAACTGGGCTTTGAAAAACGGATGGGAAACCCACCAGGCAACGATCAGCCTTTTCAAGCCGAACTTTGTGGAGAAGGTCCCTAGGGTTCCTTGCATATGAATCTGAGGCATTAGATGTTAGATATCAGCTTCGAAAACTGCTGGTAGTAAAGTCTTAAACAAACATGAGGTATGGGAAGGACTTGCACGATGCTGACTTTAAAACCACTTTACAAAAACCTGGGGATTAAATCTGTCTTTCAGAACTATGTAGAAGACACATTTGGCAGGTAATATGCTTTGCCAAGGGCAAAAGAGTGAGATTTGTTGTGGAGAATCCCAGCTGCTTAACCTTTGCAAGTTTGAATTAAGAACTCTTAAGTTACTTTTCTCTGACTTTCTTTGTGACGTAAGGAAGAGGAAAAGGTTCCATAGGTGTCAGTTCACTCAATTTCTAGTCATCAGATTATAAAATGAGTTAAAATTCAGGACACATCCTGCAGGGCGGCTAATGGCCAAGTTTCCAGTGCTTGGCCTGTCTAGTTCTAATGAGATTCAAAAGGTCTGTTTCATTCTTTTATATTCAACCTGGCACTTCATTTGGATTCTCAAGAGCCACCTATAGTCACCTATATCCACTACTGTTTATATTTACATACCAGTCACCACAGAGCCCATACACAATGATGAACAGTGGAATAAAACTAAGTCACTTAGGGCTTGTCTACACTACCCGCTGGATCGGCGGGCAGCAACTGATCCAGCGGGGGTCGATTTATCGCATCTAGTATAGGTGCGATAAATTGACCGCTGAGCGCTCTCCTGTCCACGCCGGTACTCCACCAGAACGAGAAGCGCAAGCGGAGTCGAAGGGAGAGCGTCAGCTGTCGACTTACCGCAGTGAAGACATTGCGGTAAGTAGATCTAAGTACGTCTGCTTCAGCTACACTATTCACGTAGCTAAAGTTGCGTATCTTAGATCGACCCCACGTGGTAGTTTAGACAAGCCCATATTTGTAATTGGGATACCGCAAATTAATAGCCTTAGTCTCTACACATCCACAGTCTAGGATATGCACGTAGAAAGCTGTACAGACCCAGAAAGAATTTAGCAATGGAAATCTAAAATACTGGCTGTGATCTTCCATATAATCAGTATTGCAATTTAGGCTTTCACTATATATATGTATTAAATATAAGAACTTATATTAATATAACATAAGGTTGCATTTTTAAACATTAAAGTTCTACACATATCATACCCCATTTTGCCTCGAATATATCCATGAAAACCCTTTTAAAGTCTATAACAGCTGGGTGTGAAACACTTTATTTGTGTTCATCACTATTCACCATTTGTGGGTGAACTTTAACTTATGTAATTTAAGTCTCTGACTGCCAGATTCTGGGACTGGATGACAGGGGAAAGGAAACTCACCCTATTCTATTCACTCCCTTTGAAAAATCTGGCACTGGCCATTGTCGGAAGACAGGATGCAGGGCTAGATGGACCCTTGGTCTGACCCAGTATGGCCATTCCTATGTATGCCCTGACTTTTCAATGTTTAAAATTACTACCTTGATGAAACAAATAGTGTTTAATTCAATCTATAACTACTGAATTTGCTTTTTTCCTTTGCAAATTAGCATGAATACAAGGATTCTGGGTGGACTTCCTACTGAAAGGTTCAGTTTACAAAGTGTATCCCCACCATACATCAGAAGGCTAAAGGTCAAAGGAAAAAATGCAAAACAGCAGTGCTAAAAACGGGCATCTTCTCACTCCAGGCAATTGTGTTTAGGGAAAGCATGTGCCAGTTTCTCCAAATTGCCTGTATTGCTACTACCAGCTGCTAGTTGCCTACAATATGTTTGAGACCTTCAGAGACAGGAGGACACAGGTTGGGAATAGGGGCCTCACTATGTACCGAAACCAGCTACTGGGTTTGAGCCTCCAGATTCAAGAGGCTTGTTATTTTCTACCTAAACATTTAACACACACCTGGGTCTGTGGTTTCTAGGCATTTTATGCAAATTGAGAAAAGCTTTAAATCTGTTCACAGTAGGATCCTCATATCCTCCCCATCTTTTTTTAAAATGCATTTGGGGGTGGGGGTTTTCTTCCCTTGTTTCTCATTCCTCTTCTCTCTTGTACAGGTTTGTTGTGGCCACAGCTCTCTCTAGCAGCAGATATACATGCATACCCCAAACACAACACACAGATAACCACAGAGGTGGTCTGCATCATGCACATCAGCAACAATACAACACACTCAAGCGATGGGGTTATACATACACAAAGTAGCAAGGTAAGCCTCCCATTGCCTTGGGTGTGCTATGAGTCACCAACTGGATGGCAGAATGTCTCCATCACATGAGAAACATTCACAGGATATCACATCCACACACCCCACCTGACAATCTATTATGCTTCTAAACTGGTTGTTTTATTATTTTGGTTAGTAAATTCCAACTGGCATGTTCAGGAGGTCCCAATATATCCAAGTTCAGAACCCACTTAGATTGCCCTGCAAATCTCAGACATTAAATAAAGGCACAAGTTACATGTGGTGTCCACCTCCCCTCACACATACTTAGAGACTCCACATAAACATATGCCTCAGACAGCAAATACACAGAATATAGAATCCTTCTGTACAGAAAGGAAACGCAGGGTAGAAAAGTTTAACAGTACTTAGAACATTGGCAGCTGTTCAAAGGTAATGTTACTTCCTCCCTGGAGAGAAAGCTATTACTCAGGTGGGACAGGACTTATATCAAACAATTCATCCAGTTGCAGGAATTCTTTGAAGGCTGCTGATGCTTGCTCTATAAAATAAGCTCCATTTCAGATGGATTTTTCTTTACAGTATAAGTAATGGGTTCATTTTATCTACTGCCTATTAGTCTTGATACAGCTCACAGTTAATACCTAGTGTATACTATACACTAAAGGTGGCTTTATCTTTCAGTGCAGACATTGTCACATGGTATATTATTAATATGAAATACTAAGATCAGACCCTGATATATGAGAATTTGACTGGTCCACTCAGCTTTTTGCCACAAATTTGGTTAAATAAATATTCATTTAAAAGGTTTTAGGAACATGTTTCATTTGTGACATGCTCCCTATTTGAACTGATTGTGGGGTGTATTTTTTTTATGATGGGATTACATCATCATGTTGCACAAAGTCATGTGACATTTTGCCAGGAATATATTGTCCCCACAGAAGAGGGAACAGGGACAATACCTGGTCCCTAGTGAACAAGGAATTAATGCTCACACCTTGCACAGGTACTCAGAGAAAGGTCTACAAGCATGGCTGCCTGGGAGACAGAGAGAGGGGGTTCCTGGCCAGAAGTCAGAGCAATTCATGGAGCCCCATTCAAGAAGTGCTGTTTATTTTCTACTACTTTATTTTCTTGCTGTAAACAACACAATCTAACCCTCAAGAATGAATTGTGTGGAAGTGACCTCCCTGACACAGATGGGATTTCTTTTTGGTTGCTAAACTATTTAATCAGTTTAAACTGTATTTTGCACTTAGTTTGAAATTAAAAACTTGGGGCCAGATCACTCCCTATTGAGAAAAACAACGTGAGTGACAGGAAACTCCATGATGTTTCCTTGGCTGGCACCTGTGGCATCCTAAGACCTCAGGTGATGGATGAGGAAACCCCATGCATGTTATGGGCTGCTCTGGATATACTGAATAAGGAACAATGGACCTACATTATGAGTCAGGCTAACTACCTGTCCACATAAAAAAGTTAGTTATGAAAACAACTCGGACAAAACAACAAGCGTCTGTTTCAGTTAGCTAGCCTGAAGGAGATAATGCCATTAGGAATCACTGAGTTGACAACAAATGAGTTTGAATGGAGGTATGAAGGTGGTGGACCAAATCCGTGAAGGAATTCATCACCTGAAACAAGAGATCCTAACAGCTAAAACCAAAACTAAAATCGGATGTTGTAATATGAGAACCATGTGGGACAGTAGGAAACTGAGTCAAATAGTCAGAGAAATGACTGTTCAATATTAGTATTCTTGGAGTAAGTGTAACGAGTGGACGCGAAAGACTCCATTCAGACAGTATCACGGTACTCTACTCCGGAACGCAAGATGGGAACCACAATAAAGTTATATAATGTTACTGTGATAGTCACAAAGTTATATGCTTCTGAAACTTGGCAAATGCTAGAAGCCCACAACAGGAAACTTGATGCATTCCATCAGAGATGTCTGTGGAGAATACTTGGTGTCTCCTGGTGGGCTAAAGTAGCTATATGCATCCGAAGAAGTGGGCTGTAGTCCACAAAAGCTTATGCTCTAATAAATTTGTTAGTCTCTAAGGTGCCACAAGTACTCCTGTTCTTCTTTTTGCGGATACAGACTAACACGGCTGTTACTCTGAAACCTGTCATAATGCTTTTGTGTTACAAGGGACAGGCCAACACGCTGTAAAGACAATGATTTGAGAAAGAAGGCTGAAGTGGTTTAGGCATGTTGTAGAGCTGTAAAAACATATATATATTCCTAGACAAGCACTTGACTGGACACCATGCAGTGGAAGAAGGATAAGAGGAGGACAAAAGATAACATAAGATAACCATTGAAAAAGATGTCGCTCATGGAAAAAGACTGAAATGGAGCAAGAAACATGGCATTAGACAGAGGTAGAAACACTGGGTTGCCTTGTGTCACAGGGCACAAGAGCATCTGCTCTTGGGGGGCAGGGGAAAGGTTTTTGTTCCTCTCACCACTTGTAGGGATTTGGCCTTCAGACTCCAAGGATGGAAAACTACAGTGGAGCCATGCTATCAGAGACTCCCCCACCAATAGCTGTCCCATTAATCTCTCATTTAGGTTTATATAGTGCCCAAGGTCTGGTCTGATGTTAAACGCTAAACTGGTGCAATGTTGTTTATGGACACACTACACTGGTATAAATCTGATTACAATGGTTTCACTGGCATCTCTTAAATAACAGAGCGTGTTGGATAGATTTGTCCCAGTCACCCACAGAGGGGAAGATTTGGCTCCTAAAACTGAAATGACACACACAATGCTGAGGCCAAAAAATGGCTTAGTGCCACACACCGTCACTGCTGTAAGTTTTCAGCTGCAAATTCCAAGCTTCATTGTGGAACGGAACCAATAATGTATTTCAGTGCTCTGCTAGCTTCTGTTAACCCTGGTGGGACAACGAATAGAAGTCAATGATTTCATAGTAACCAGCTTGGAGTGAGCAACTGAGCCCAGGCAGAAGCTAGTAAAGGGGAGGATAAGGAATGGATAAATTCTCTTTTACAGCACTTTACAGCTGCTCACTGAGAAAAAAAAAATCTTTAATCTCACAGACTAGCTGATTGTGAAAGTGTTTTAGGTGAAAGACATTTGCATGAGACTGGAAAGACACCGATGACACATTTGTCACAGAAAGATGTTGCTTTTCATGGTAATATTCTATTAGGGAACTCTCTGAATGTCAGATTTATTGTACCCTTTTCAAAAAAGAAGAAACAAGCATTACTTGAAAATCCATCTTGATGTTCTAAAAGAGAGAGACAGAAATGACTAAACAAGAGTGCCTTCAAATAGATAGTTCTGATATCATAAGTATTTCAAATTAGGCTGGATTTAGTCCCTTTTGTGAGATATATGGTAAAGAATTTCTCTTACCTCCCATCCTTCCATTTCCAGTCCTCTCCTCCCATATATGTCATAAATGGCTCTTGTCTGTGGATCACTAAGCACTGCAAATTAAAACCAAACATGCTCAGAGTACAGAACTCAGTTTTCAGTCTTTCCTTCAAAATTTTTGTTGTCAGAAGAGGGTTGCGGTGCAATGAAGTTTGAGAACCGCTGTCCTAAGCTAATTCTTATTTGTCCTGTCTACACACCCAATATCACTAGACGAAAGCCACCTGGTTTTCTTTAACTTCTCAGCAAAGATTTAATAGCAAAGGCAAGGCTGCAGTAAGGTCCCATATTATTAAGACCTCATTACTTTTACAAAATACATCTTGATGCATTTGCATACTTCTGAGTATTTTGGATTCTTTTTTAACAGAGAATTACAGTGATACACACTGTAGAAAGCCTTTATGTCGATAGAATTTCCATCTTAAAGGCCTTGTTTTCTCAGAAACCCGTAACATTCCCTGAAAGGTTTTTTTGGGGGATTGATTGATTCATTGGACCTTTACTTAGTGAAAAAATTCACTATTTTGCCAGGGAATTTCTTTAAACTCCCATTCATTTTTAGGGGGCAGGCCATCATAGCATTTGTCTTCCTTCCTTCCACTCACTATACCAGATCGACCCAGTTCCATGTGGTTCTCTGCCTGCTACTCCACCCATGACAGCCATGCCCATCTGGGCCATGAAGAAGTGATAACATTTGCACTGGGCCAAGAACATCTTGCCAAATGCCATTTAACCAGATTAATATCACTTATCATTTAAGTGAAAAAGTCCATATATAATTTCAAATGCCTGCAAAACTCCAAACCACCAAGAGAATCGGTCAACCCATTTTAGTAATATAAACAAAAAAGATAGGAAAATCTTCAGAAAATTAATTCAATCTGTTAGCTCCCCTGCCACAAACATATCCATTCCAAAAGCCTTCTGTACTTTATGCCAAGCTTCCCAGAACAGTTCGACCCTTGGCTAAGATTTCAGTTGAATTGTTTTGGATCTGGTGAAGCTAAGGGGAGATATTAGTGTTAGTTTTTTTTTTAAATCAGTTTTATAATGGAAAATTAGCTTCAATCTTAACTATGGAGAGGTTAGCGAGCTAGTCACCTCTCCTACGTAGATACTGTGACGTTATCTGATTAAAATATGACCATGTAGATCATTGTTGCTACCACTGTTATATAATTGCAACAAATCTTGTACAAATTATGTCAAGTAAGGTGTCTATGGAAGGTTATGATTTGCTGAATATGATTATGCTATTTGTATGCATGTATCATTTTTGTATTTGAAGTTATTAGTATTAGCTCTAGACCTGGATTTCAAAAGTTTGCTCCTGGGGTAACGTCCACAAAGTATTTAGCCGGCACATCTTGAAGGGACTATTCAAATTAAGTGGCCTATTAATGAACACTTAACTCAATGGAAGATGCCTATGTACTCTTAATGGAATTTCCGGCCATGACTAAGTTAGTCATGCTTGGACATGTGACTCACTCATGTGACTCCAAACTCCATCTTTTACCTGTAATTTTCCACTAGCTGTGCTGAGGGCTTTGTTTGAAACAATGGATTTCCCTCCACATGGCAGAATCTATAAAAGGCGCTGGAAACCCCTCCATTTTGCCTCTTTTCTACTCCAACCTCTGGACTATGGACTTATACTAAAGGGAGAATCTAACCAAGGGACTGAGAACCTTCCAATGATTTGGAAGCAACCAGAGACTTGACTTAAGCCAGCAGTTTATTCCATCACTGCTATAAACCTGAACCAAGAACTTTGCAATTATTGTATGTATTTGATTCCTTTAACCGATTTTAACTCTCACCTTTCTTTCTTTTTATGAATAAACCTTTAGATTTTAGATACTAAAGGATTGGCAACAGCGTGATTTTGGGGTAAAATCTGAGTTATATATTGACCTGGGTACGTGGCTGGTCCTTTGGGATCAGAAGAACCTTTTGGTTTGATGAAATTAGTTTTAAATAACCACTCATCATTAAGTTTAGTGTTTTTGGTGGTGATACAAGGACTTGAATACCCAAGGACACTGCTTTTCTGACTTCTTGTTAGCCAGTATGCTGAGACAGAAGTTTACTTTTGTTGCTGGTTTGGTATATTTCATGGGAGAACCACCTCCAGTCTTGGCATGCGTCTGCCCATTTCTCAGCAGTTTGTCCTGAATTTGGTATTCTCAGTTGTGACCCACGGAGGCACGGTTACAGATACTATTTTTCATAATTCCCTCTAAAAGACCAACATGTTGTTGGTCGTGGGTTTTAATTTTTGCAATACCCAACCTTGTCTGTAAAGCCATTTGATGCTGAATAAGCAACAGTTTATGTTTAAGGTTGCAACACATAACAAACAAAGCCAGGAAATTCAAAGAGAAAACTGACCTGTTTACAGCAGAATGTCAGCGCTCTCTGAATTTCCAGAACAAGATTTAAAATGCAACCTTTTTTTTTTTTTTAATTGAAGGATCCTGAGTTTCCATTCCCCATCATCACCCACTCAAGGTCTTCAGTGCTTTGTTTAAGTGAGAGTTTCCATATATGCTCAGGCCTAATTAAAAGATGCTGTAAACAATTCCACCCACGTTCAAGTCTAATGGGCAGAAAGAAACGCTGACCATTCAGAAAACAGAGGAACCAAACTTCTTCAGCTAATTCTCTGGGATTTAATAAGGAATCATTTATTCGCCGTTTTGCTTTAACTTCCCTCTAGGCTAAATCACCGAATGTCAAGTTTGCTGCTGCAGCAGTTTTACCACAGAACAATCCTACTGGCTCCTAATTCACTTACATTTCAGTTACTTCTCCCCAAATCTCCAAAATGTGGTAAGCTATCTCTATCAATAATTCAGACAACTACAAGACTGTATCAGCCAAGTCCAGATAACAGAATATAATCTGAGGGAAACAGTTTCAATCAAATCTTTTGCAGATATGGATTCAGTGCATCTGCCCCGACTGCAGATCCAAATCTGGTAAGACTCAATTGTCTCAGCTATGCACATTCATCACCCAGAACATTCAGACTGTTTCACTGGCCACTAAAATCTCATTTTAGGAAAAACAGTGAATCGAGATACAAAATTAGCTTTTATTTGTGATGTGAAAAGTCTTTATTTTAGAGAATAACAGTCTTTCCTTTCACTGCCCCTTAACTGTGCCATTTCCCCTGTGACTGGTAGGAGAACTCAGGCCACCCCTCTATACTGGGTCCCAGCGTAGGGACCTTATGACAAGCAGTCGAGGTCTGCACAGTCCTATCCCTTACTGCCAAATCTGTGTGCTACTTCCTACCTTGCCTTGTATCACCCTCACAGTGACTGCAGCCTCTCTCTCTGCAGCCCCTTCTACTCTCAGCTACTGGGCTTTATACTACGTTCCTATCCAGTTGAGTTTCCTCTTTAATTAGTCCTTGTAATTAGTCCCTAGCTCCTCCTCTAGGTGCGGCCCAGGCAGTAAATTGGCGCACCTAGCCACCTTCATCCTTTCAGGCCTTGTGTGGGGTGGACACCCCAGCACACTCAATTACACCATTGATAGCATGGAATACCAACAGTATTTACTTAACAGAGAGTTAAACTCATTGTTTGTACAGTGCTTGGAGATCTTTGGGGGGGAAGACGTTAAGTGCAAAGTACTCTTGCTATGTCATCCTTAATTAGGCCTTCGAATGTGTGGAAATTCTCACTAAAAAGAGGACTGAAGACCTCAAGGGTACATCTACACTGCAGTTGGGACCGTGCTTCCCAGTGCAAGTAGACAGATGCATCCTGCTGCTTCAGCTAGTGCTGTAAACGTAGCAGTAGCTGTGGCGCACAGGTGGTAACTTAAGCTAGTCACCTGACCCCCTGGGTACATACTCCAGTGGCTAGCCCAAGCTGCTGCCCATGCTGCCATGGCCACACTGCTATGTTTAGCATGTGAGTATGAGTAGACCTAGTGTGGGTTTCTCTACCCATGCTGGGAATGCACAGAAATGGAATGGAAACTCAGGACCCTTCAGCCTATGATGGGATGTTAGATGGGGTGGGATCTGAGTTACTAAAGAGAATTCTTTCCTGGGTGTCTGGCTGGTGAGTCTTGCCCACATGCTCAGGGTTTAGCTGATCACCATATTTGGGGTCGGGAAGGAATTTCCCTCCAGGGCAGATTGGCAGAGGCCCTGGGCGTTTTTCGCCTTCCTCTGCAGTGTGGGGCACGGGTCACTTGCTGAAGGATTCTCTGCATCTTGAAGTCTTTAAACCATGATTTGAGGACTTCAATGGCTCAGACATAGGTTAGGGGTTTGTTGCGGGAGTGGGTGGGTGAGATTCTGCGGCCTGCATTGTGCAAGAGGTCAGACTAGACGATCATATTGGTCCCTTCTGACCTTAAAGTCTACGACTCTATGACAAAGAAACAGCTAAATTTGCCTTTCAATTTGAAGTTTTCGAGCACTGGTCTCTGTTCAAGGTGAATTTTTTGAAAAGTTTAAACAAAACTAGAGATTGAAAAATTTAGACTTACAACATTATAAAAACATTCTTGCAACTTATTTATTTATTTAAAAACAGTTCTGATGGCTAGGGACCGAAAGTTGACATTTGACCTGCAAACAGCACTTTTCCGATTAAAAGTGCTTCTGGTAGACCGAAAATGTATTTTGTTTTGACCGAGTTAGGACATGTGCAAACACACACATGCACAGCACATTTTGCATGGAATTTTCTCATTAAATTCATGTAGGACAGAGCTAAGAAAGGGTCACACTAAGCATCCTGCACAGCTAACTAAACTGCACAGTGAAAAACTTAGTGGAGCTGCACAATGAATGAGGCAAGGACTCCACATCTTATTGTAAGACTCCTCACTTCATTCACTGAACACACTGCAAAATTATTATTTTGTGTTGTGATAATCTGTAGTATGAGGTACAAAAACCACCTACTGAACACTTTTCGTACAAGTGACTTTCATACAAACTTTTCACAATGATTTTTCATACAATTCACTTTCAGGAGGTCTGGCCGACATGAGGTAATGCACAGAATAAGGAGGAGGTAAAAATGTGTGTTTTAGCCATAGCTGACAATCTAGGCAGGTAAACACCCATTAAAAATAAATTATAATAAGAGATTATAAAAAATAAGACCCTATCTGGATTCCAATTCAAAATGCAACTCTTGCTCTTCAAATGTACTCATTTTCCATCCTTTGGGCACATACTAGTTTCAAAAACAAAGTACTGATTTTCCAAAGCACCAAGTGAAAAGTGCAAAATTAACCATCATCTTTAAAGAGCACAAAGGAATCTCTCTTTTTCGCCAGACTACACAATTCAAGCATCAGAAAATCCAGCATCTACTATGAAAACAGTTTCTGCAAATCTAAGCCTTCCACTGACCTTCATAAGCCTGGTGAACAAGGTTAAACAGTTGCTCAGCTTGTGTTTTGAGCTCTGGGTCTCTGTGCTTGTCTGGATGGTACAACATACATAGTCGGCGATAGGCAGCTTTCAGCTCTTCCTGAGAGGCCTGTGAAAAGGAACAAAATTCATTTAGAGCACAGACAATGTTATTTAAGCATTATCATCAAAATCAGCCCTGAAACGGGAACCCATCAGACACAATCCAACACATATAGTTATACTAAGTACAGAGTAAAATGAAGTTATACTTCATTATTTAAATACAGCTTTTCGCATGGGTTAATAAAATATTAGCACTAATTTTTATGTGACATGTTTTCCAAGCTGTCACAAAAGTACCCGCTTGCATACCTGGGTGTAAAAGCAGGACCCAGTAACAAAAGACATTACCTTTGTGTGCATATGTTATTTTAATTAGACCAAGCCAGTATATTCCCATTTCAGTTTTGTGTGGCATGGGATAGCTAAAGCCAGCTCTGACGAAAGATTATAAAATCTCAGGATTTCACACCAGACCCCTCCTGTATTTTAATTCCAAAACATCAAACACAAATCAACTTAGAAAAAAAACAAAACACTGTGGACATTCCACATTCCGCAACAACAAAGGTCGGAGAGTTAAGTATAAAATTCCACAAACATATCTCTGTGCTATATACTGTGACAGCAGCTTTCCCATGTAGCAAGAACAGTATGCTCTAACTCAAAGGCATATAATCCTCTCTAGACAGACAGACTACTCCGGTAGCAATTTGAAGGACAAATAAAATGAGAATATTCCACTAAATCCATGAAGAAAAATTTGCTTCTTTACTGCATCCACGCTGGATTGTTTAGATACAACCTGGCTCCACTCCAATGACATTAGGTGGAGACAGATTTTGGATAGCTCTTTAGGAATCAATGGAGTAACAAAACATTTCTGCCTCTCTGTCATTCCCCAAGAAACCTCCTCACAGCAATCTTACTGGAGAGTCCGTGATCCCTACAGAGTCCCTGTAGCTATTCCCTCTGTTTCTCTTTCCTGCAGTAATCCTACACTTCTTTGGACTTTTCAGGTTATTCATAGCTGGCATTAATTTAGCAACAACACACTTAAACAAATTAGCAACTGAGAGACAGAGGTTGCCATACACAACTCATGAAATTTCAGACAGTTCCAAAATTATGACAGCAGGAGTGCATTACTGGGTTATTCATACTGTGTAGCATGAGACAGGAAGTTGGCTTTCTGGGAAGAGGGATGGCTTCAGAGTGCAATTGCTGTAATAGCATCACAGGCATCAGTTGGGTTCCCTTTTAGTAACTGTGGTCACCCTTCTACTAGAACAAAGGATCAAAGAGGTCAGATGCTGAAGGGGTACAAAGAGTAACACGTGAATAAAGGGTCACAAAGAAAAATAATTCATTTTTATAGTACACTTTAAAGGTATTTATTTAGCTAGATTCCACTGACATTTAATGCCTTTCAATTACTCAGGTTTGCATAGCTGTTTACCTCAAACAAAGGTGTCACAGCATTTTGTGCTTCAACCTAATCCCCTTTCTCAAGTCAGAAGTGATCAAGAGAAAATGAAAAGTCAGGCTCTACCTGACAACTGTGTTCATTATAATATGTAAAATGGGACTGACTCTATTTTTGTGAGCAGTTAGAACTACTTATTTATTCTGCAGGTTCTTCCATTTCAGATGAATATTTCCAAGTCAGACAGCAGTAGGGTGATCTTCTAGACTTGTCTGGCTCAAGAAAGCAAATGTACCAAAAGAGCAGTGATTTTTCCTTCTGCTATCTCCTTGTGCTCTCTTGATTATTAAAATGAAACTAGATGAGAAGGGAGTGGAATATCCAGTTCCACTGTGACCTTTTAAAATCAAATTAATGATAAATGATGGCTTAATGTGCTATTGATTAATAGAAATGAGCAGTTTCATTTTTCATAAATATCATGTTCAATAAAATGTTATATTGGGCCTTTCATCATAAGTGAATAGCTAAGGTCATTGATTCAATATTTCATGAATGATAACTTCTTTGAAGCCACTACAGAAATACTGACAACATTTCAAATTATAATGATACATAAGTCACTAATAATGATGTTTTCAGTTACATTCTTATTAATAAAACTGTGAGCAAAATTAAGGTGCATTATCCCCCTATTTGGGGATTAAACAGATGCATTTAGTGTCTCAACCATCCAGTTATACTTTCATAGGGTCTAAATCTATTATAGATTAAATGTTTATATACTAGAAAATTGCTAGTGAATGGATTTAGTCTTCTCATCAGGACTGTGAAGTTCAGTGGCCATCTATTATTTTCAGATTAGGTGCTACGCCATACTAAACTGAGTTTCTCTTATAGAAGTGCAAATTCATTTCACACCATCACCAAGCTGACTACAAGTAAGATGAGTGCGCTTTGATTTTCAAAAAGGATTAATTAAAAATATTCTCTCTTTCAATGTGCATTCCTTTGGATAACACTCTAGTCCAGTTTCATCTGCATGCTGCATTCTAACATAGGATTATTGCAATTATAGTGTGTTATTGAGGAGCTTCTAATGTAGCTAAATCAAGCTTTGGTGTCCCCAAATATTTATGTAGCTCTCCACTTCATATTCTTAACCCTTTAGTCCTGATGTGCTCATACAAAATGACATGTCAGGAACTGATCAGAGCTCTAAGGCCCTGTTTATACTAAGAAAAAAGGCACTGCAAATCACTGATGGGAACGCTGAGCTTGCAAAGCACGTACTGCACCTTGCAGTAAGAGTCAATCTTTTTTGTACCAGTTGTCCCAAGCATTGTAACCATATCTAGCACACATCCAGCTGAACCAGAACAATATACAACAGTTTCTCAATTCATTTACAGGAAGCTTTGCAGCTATACCAATTTGGGTCAGACAACACGGACTCAAGTGCCAGATGATATACAACTCTACTCTGTCCTTCACCACATACCACCACACTACTACCACCAAGATTGCCCAAGTGCTTGGACAAGATCAGCTCATGGATAAATTAACAGCTGGCTGATGCTAAAACTGAGCAAAACCAGTGATGATGGTAGGCAGAGGAAAGCCCTTTGAAGAATTTGCAACCTTTGGTTGAAGGTGCATATCCACAATTGGTCAATTTGGTCCATAGTCTAGGAGAACTCTTGGATTCCTCACTGACGCTATATTTTCTCACAGAAAGCATTACTCACAGATGCTGCTATCATCGCTGGTTGGCTAGGAGACTCCATTCCATTGTAGCAGGTGACCTTTGTTACTTCTCGGCAGGACTATAGCAATGTGATATATCGGGGCAGGAAGTATTCAGCACTTAGGAAAATCTAATTAGTACAAAATGCTGCAGTGCATCTCCTCAACAACAGAAGCTACTATGAGTCCACCAAACCTGTCCTCTGCTCCCTACACTGGCTTCCCATAGAAATTCAAGGATCTCAAATTCAAGGTTTTGATCCTTATCTTCAAGGTACCCCACAGCCTGGGCCAGTGCTACTTAAAGCTGTGGGATGAAAAATGTGGTCAACAACTATGCTCCTTTGACACAGTAAGTAAAGCTCATTTGTGCAGGACACAGGACTTCTGCAGAGGCCTGTCTGAGACTGTCGAATTAACTGCCCCAAGAACTAAGGACCATCACAAACCCACACCATCTTACATCTTTCTCTGAAGCACTTGACATTGGCCCTTCTCAGAAACATGTACTGGACTTTCTCAGCCTATTGGCTCATCTGTTTCTCTCTGTCTCCTTATACTTCACTGATCACCAAAATATTTGAGTGCCACACAAATTGATTAAAGTGAACACAAGATGATCCCTCCCTTTTTCTCCCCTTCCCTGAATCAGCTGACATTTTCCTTTATTTTTAAATTGTAGATTTGATGGGGCTATTGAGGGAAGCCTTGGTTGAAACCATTGTGTTCACATTTTGCTCTGAAGTTGGTATAAAGCACTTCATCTTTAAAAACATCTTTGCCTGTATATCCTAATATAATGACATCTGCACAGCTTTGGGAATAATATCCTTCACGAATCACTGCAGAAGAACATGTTAACAAGCACAAAGCTTGTTTTTGTAGGGTCTGTGAAAAATATAGCAATGCCCTGCCATATCCTGGACAAACCTTACTGAATTAAGTTGAACTTTATTGAAATAAATTTAAGTATCTTAAGAGCTGATCTTAAAAAGGACTCTTTTAAACAACAGCTAAACAAGAATGAACTGCTAATTAAATAGGTTTCCCAGAATGCAAATGCATCTTCTCTGGTTATGCAAAAATTCAGCCTTTGAAGCTTTGCAAGGTGGGAACCTTTTATCTGCTGATCACCTGTCACATGAGGACAAATCAAAGACCCCAAAACCATACAAAGAAGTAAAGCATCGATTTCCCGGTTGTACTTATGCTGAGCAAAAAATGTAATGATCTGGTAACCACAGGAAACCCCCTGGGTGGGGTTTAAAGGACTATTCACCAGCCAGGGCTCTTGTTGGCATAAGAGGGAACCTCTGGCAAGCTCATTAGCATGCACGTAGGTTCTTTTACTGTTTTAATGTTTTCTCAGTAACGCTTTTACTTTCAGAATAAATGTGCTTGCTTAGAAAGAGGTGTAGTAACGTGACTATTGGAATTGCACTGTTTCCTGTCTCCAAGAAGAAAAATAAAGCAGGGTTCCTTAGGCAGTCTGACTTTTCTGAGGAATTCACAGTGTAGATAGAGATCTATGCAGCCTGGAAATACCCAGTCAGGAGGGAAGGAGACACGTGTCTCCACCCAAGAGAAGCAACAACTGGAGAGCTGGAAGTTGTAAGAATGGGTCTCCTTGCCAGACCAAAGAGGGGGAATACAGGTGCAGTTGTCCTACAGGACCAATACCCATTGTTTCTTCACATTTTTCAGTGATTTCCCCCACCAGATTCAAATAAATGTACAGTTGGCCAAATTATACACATTACAACTTGGCAAATTTCACAAGTAAAAATTAAGCTTTCATCTTGTACATGAAGAAAATTAGGGTTCTTAGAGCCAAACTTATAATGTACAAAGCTTGTTTTTTATGGAGTGTTTTCTTCCTGTTTGTTTTCCTTAAAAACAAAATACTAAAATAGTAAGAGAGAAGATAGATTACTTATTTCTGTAAGCATGCTGCCACTCTTCTACAGACCTGGAAACTGCTGCCAAATATAAAGAACAGATTATTTGTAATTTCATTATGCATGCACACTAGTACAAAAAATTGCTCTTAATATTCAGAAACTGCCATCCCCACTAACTTCATTTTAACATCATCCTTTCTCACAGCCTCCCTCTAAAGCAAAAAATCAACAGGGAGATTTTTAAGGGCCTGCAACAATTATTTCATTTTCTTTTTAAATGAAAATAGTCAGGTTATTTCTCCCTAAAGCACACTGAACAAATTATCCTACATCAAAAGAGCTCTCAAACAACACAGGATTTTATTTACGGTATGTGCTACAATAGCTAGACACAATGGCATGAGTAACCAAAGGTGTGACAGCCTTAACTTAGAATACTGCTTAGTTTTGATTGGTTTGTCTTACAGAGAAACTTTCAAGTAGCTTAGGACTCAAAATGAGTCCTCAAAGTCTGCCAAGGAAAGCATAGCTAATAAGTAAATTAGATTTGAGAAAAAAATATAAATAGAAAAAGGGTTACAAAAAAAAAAAAAAAGCTGAGTAGGCATGTGTTATAAAACACCTAAACAAAATGAAAAGGGCATGGAAGGGAAAACCATTTTTAAAAACTTTCAGTCAGGATGGGGAAAAACAATCTTATGTTGCATTCCATTTCCCCCTCCCTTTCTGGTCTATTTATAGGTTATAAAATGCTGATCCTGCAAATGCACATGTGAGCAACTTAAGTGTTCAACTCATTAGAGCCTTACACTAATTTTCTCAGGTAGGGACCGGTCTCAAATGCTTGTAAAGCAAATAATATATACCTCTACCCCAATATAACGTGACCCGATATAACACGAATTCGGATATAACGCGGTAAAGCAGTGCTCTGGGGAGGCGGGGCTGTGCACTCCGGCGGATCAAAGCAAGTTCGATATAATATGGTTTCACCTATAACGCGGTAAGGTTTTTGGCTCCCAAGGACAGCATTATATCGGGGTAGAGGTGTTTTTGTGGGCACTACATTTATTTTTCTATTTTAATAATCTATAGTGTTATCAGTAACTTTAGGAAAGAACAAGGAGTCTGGTGGCACCTTAAAGACTTACAGATTTATTTGGGCATAAGCTTTCGTGGGTAAAAAAAACCCTGATACTTTAGGAAAGAAGTTAATTTGAAATATACGGCTATGTCGATATCTGTTTATCAGAACACTGACTTCTGCTTAATTAGAAACACAGGAGGGAAGAAGGCAAACCAATGTCTGCCAAACAGAAAGAGGAAAATTGGTAAGGAACAAACTGTTATTTTCATCTTCTGGGAAAACAAACTATGGAGAGGTGGACCTGGCACACACAGCCTGAGGAGCCATATAGAAAGCATGTCCAATTTCACATTCTGAACTCCCAGGTCAGCAGAGGCTGGCAGTAAACAACTGATATAAACAAAAATTTCCAATAACCGCAGTAAGAAAATTCCTGCCTGGCATGTCATGTTTTTACAATGAAATTCTCCTTCCCATCAGCTTATTTTTGAATACAGACTATGCAGTTTCCAGTAAACATTACCCAGTGAGAGTTTTTCGGAAGCTTTCCACAGTGCTAATGAAGTGTCAGAAAGGAGACACTTCTACTGATGCTTAATGCCTTAACAGCATTTGCTCCAACAGCAGATTTCAATGACAAAACATTACTAGGATTTGTGAAGAGATATTCTTCACTCAGCTGTACCACACAAAAACTATTGCAATCAAGCATGAGTTTGTTCTTTTCTTCTAACTTTTAGCAATCTTTCAACAAAATAACTGCTGATTTCACACCAAGAGCTGTACACTAAGTTCTTAGTTTCAAAGCTAAATACAAATTTCTGTGATGTACAGCTTTTTTTTAGAACTAATTTAAAATTTATCTTGGGCACTTTGTTTTTTGCCAATACAGCTAGTCAACAGATTCCAGGCAGAGCGAACAAAATCTCTTTTCTATGCACATTAGAGTGGCCATCTTTATTACTAAATGAACCAGTAAACTAAAACAAGAAAGTTTCATAGGTGCAACTCTTAATCCTTAAGAACTTAATTAATTATTCACTTATTTAAAAAAATCTTTTCAAACTACTGTAGAATTAGAAACTGTAACAAAACTGTGACTGTAATAAAAATGTGACAGGATTTCAGTGGTTAGAGTAGAGAGTTGGGAGTCAGGACTACCAGGTCTTATTTCCAGCTCTGAAAGTGACTCGTTGTGTAACCTTTGGCAAGACAATTCATCTTTGTCTACTTCAGTTCTCCCAGCTCTAACATGAGGATAGTCTCTATCTCATGAGCCCCATAAGTTAGTGTTACTAAAATTAAGTTCCTTTAATAAAAGTTTCCATAGAAGTATCATTAATTGACTTTTCTGGGTACTCCAAGGTCCAAATCACCTTGAAGTGAAATTTAACTATGAAATTGATAGCAACAAGAAGCATACCTATAGCACAAAACATGCAATATCGGTTCCAGCTGTGCTTGTTCTTGCTGATCCATTGTTTACAAAAAGAAACCTAGTTTGTTGTTTGAACTTTGCTGGGAGTAGGCAGTATTAGTTCTTACAAGCTATTAGAACTGTTACAGAAACAGCTGCTTAGCACAGAAGGATACAATTGAGATTCAACATATTTGTAGTTTACATACAAATTGGATAATTAAATTAGATGAAATGCATTCATGCAATTCCTACAAAAATGCATGTTGCAGAAAAAAACGACCTGTAATCAACAACATGCAGCTCATAATACGTTGCATACTTTGGGGCAAGACTCAAAATATTTGTTTCTTTATTATTTTTATTTAGTATGCAATACCACCTTACAATGCTGTACACGCATGCTGTCTTTAGTTTTAAGACACATTCTGTTACTCAGAGAAGGGCCTTGGGCACTTGGTGCCATAATATCTCTAAGACCATGACTTTCTTTTTACAATAAAACACTTTCCAGAGCTCTGTCTTTTAGGCACTGCACACAGTGTTACTTAGGTTTGCAGGTAGAGCTAAAATTCATAAAAGCACCTTTACCAGATGTACACTGGCAAGCTGACCTGACTTCCATTGGGCCAAGCATAGAACTAGATGCAACAGAATCTAGTTCAGTCTAGTTTTTCCATCGGAGGAAAAGAAGATGCTTATTAACGCAGAGACCAGGTACCCTCCTCCCCACAAATCAGACATGGGATCCCTCTAGCCTGGTCTCAGACAGGGGCCAGCAACGGCAGCTTCGGGGTGCTCATGGCCCTACAGTAGGCAGCCAGAGAAGAGCCCAGTCCAGGGAGAGGGAGTCTGTGTCACTGAGAACTCAGAAGAAAACCATCATGATTGCTTATGGATCAATGTCCTAACACAGGGGTAGGCAACCTTTCAGAAGTGGTGTGCCGAGTCTTCATTTATTCACTTTAATTTAAGGTTTCGCGTGCCAGTAATAAATTTTAACGTTTTTTTTAAGAAGGAGTCTCTAAGTGTATATTATATAATTAAACTATTGTTGTATGTAAAGTAAACTAGGTTTTCAAAATGTTTAAGAAGCTTCATTTAAAATTAAATTAAAATGCTGATCTTACGCCGCCAGCCTGCTCAGCCCGCTGGGTGGGGGGTTCAGGGCAGAGGGCTGGGTGTTGGGGGGAGGACTCGAGGTCAGGGCAGAAGGCTGGGTGTGGGGGGGTTCAGGGCAGAGGCCTGGGTGTGGGGGGAGGACTCGAGGTCAGGGCACAGGGCTGGGGTGTTGGGGGGGACTCGAGGTCAGGGCAGAGGGCTGGAGGGTGTGGAGGTGCAGGGCAGAAGGCTGGGCGGTGGGGGGGGTCAGGGCAGAGGGTTGGGTGTTGGGGGGGACTCAAGGTCAGGGCAGAGGGCTGGGGGGTGTGGAGGTGCAGGGCACAAGACTGGGTGTGGGGGTGGTTCAGGGCAGAGGGCTGGGGTGTGTGTGGAGATGCAGGGCAGAAGGCTGGGTGTTGGGGGCAACTTGAGGTCAGGGCAGAGGGCTGGGGGTGTGTGGGGGAGTGTAGGGCAGAAGGCTGGGGGGGGTTGTGGGGGGTTCAGGGCAGAGGGCTGGGGGTGTGTGGGGGGTTCAGGACAGAGGGCTGGGTGGGTGTTGGGGAGGTCAGGGCAGAGGGATGGGTGTGTGTTGGGGTGGGGAGGTGCAGAGCAGAAGGCTTTGGGGGTGCAGGGCAGAAGGCTGGGGTCATCGGCTCGTGGGGGTGCTCCCAACCCCCTGCCCTGAGCGGCTCATGGCAGGGGGCTGGGAGGGATATGCCCTGTTCCACCCCCTTCCCCCAGGCCCGTCCCTACCTCTCTCTGCCGGCTCTACGGAGCAGTGAGCACGCTGCGCTCGGCTCTGCTCCTCTGGGAGAAAGAGGGGCTGGAATGCACCATGTTGTGGGAAGAAACGGGTGGGGGGGGGAGGGAGCGTGGCTGCCGCAGGACCAAGCTTCTGCCTTCTGCCCCTGCAGGGGAGAGCGGTGGACGGGGGGGGCTGAGTGGGGCGGGGGGCCAGGACCCCCTCCCCACCGCTCTCCCCTGCGGGGGCAGGAGGCAGAAGCTTGATCCTGCAGCAGCCAAGCTTCCCCCTCCCCCTTCTTCCCACAGCGTGGTGTATTCTGGCCCCTCCGCCCCTCCTCCTCCTCCTCTCAGTGGGCAGCAGCGTGCCACTCAGAATCGGCTGGTGTGCCGTGTTTGGCACGCGTGCCGTAGGTTGCCGACCCCTAACAGATAAAGCACAAGATGGAGTACTAGTTGGTGTCTGCTACAGACCACCAAATCATACTAGGAAACAAGATAACTGGCTCCTTACGCACCTATCTACAGTGTGTAGGGAGAAAAAAAGAGAGATCATCGGGGATTCCAATTCGAATGTCATATGCTAGAGATTTCATGCTTCCAGTACAAAAACATCCTTGGAATTTCTAAATATTATAGATGACAATTTCCTAATTTAACAAGTGTTGCAGCTAACATGGGGTAATTCTACATTAGACCTTCTCCTAACAGATAATGAGGAACTGACCACACAACTAAAAGATAGTGGTAGCTTAGGTACAAGTGATCATAACTTGACTGTATTTATAATGTGCAAATACAATAAAGACCAGACGAGTAATATATACATACATACACACACACACCCCTTGGTGCTTCAATAGGGCCAATTTCACAAAGCTGAAAACAATTATGAGCCAATTCAACTGAGAGGAAGAATTTAATCAGAAAAATGTGAACGATAACACTGCTCTACAGCCAAAATGCTTCTGAAATAAATGTAGTCAAACTTTACTAATTCTGGGTCACTGAGAACGAAAATGATGCTTAAAATTGTTGATTGGCTCTCGTTTTCAAGATATGCTATTGGGTCAGTATATACGACCCTTGACTTGGGAATGGCGGAGGATAAGTGAGTTATAAAGGGAAGGGATCTCAATTTAAAGCAGAAATGACTAAAATACATCTTTGACTGGATCTATGAATAAATCTATGACTGGGTTTGGACAGTACTTGCTTTTTAGGCAAAACAATGAATGATGCAATCTGAAGCTGGTATTGCATCATACATGATATGAATTGCATCATGTTATTCCTAGAAGTCACGGATGATGCAATCATAACAAAGCTTACATCACTCTGCTGAACAAATTGCCCTATATCAGCTCTAGAAAACATACAGTGGCGTGCTCTCTTATTTGTCAGTGTTTGATTTTGCAAAGGGACACATTTCTGTTTAGCCAAAGTGAGCAGAGATGCCTCGTACTTGTGTGAACACTGTAGATAACTTCTGCTATGTTTGTGGTGAAGTGACTTTTGCATCACAAAAGCGCAGTATAACCACTATGGTTAAGAAACCGTATCACCTTTATTTTGGCTGCAAAACTGGAGATCAGGACAAGAGGTGGGCCCCACACATATGCTGCAACACTTGTGCAACAAATCTTCGCCAGTGGTTGAACAGGAAAAGGAAATCTATGCCTTTTGCAGTGCCAATGATTTGGAGAGAGCCAACAGATCATACCAGCAATTATTACTTCTGCATGGTGCCTCCAGTTGGGAAAGGTGTGTCAAAGAAGAAAAAGTGGACTGTGCATTATCCAAACATTCCATCAGCTATACGCCCAGTACCCCACGGAGAAGGACTCCTGATGCACCAGAATCATTCTCACTTGAGTCATACGAGGAAGAGGAAGAGGATGAGGATGAAACTTCTGGTCCTGAACCATCATTGTCACAGGACCCACATTTTCTCCCATCCTCCTCCTCTGAACCACACCTCATAACACAAGGTGAACTGAATGACCTTGTCAGGGATTTGGAACTACCCAAAAGTAAGGCAGAGCTGTTGGGCTCCAGATTACAGCAGTGGAATCTCCTGGCAGGTGATGTTAGGGTTTCCATGTTCCGTGACCGTCAAAAGGATCTTGTCCCATTCTTCTTCATGGAAGGTGATCTTGTAGCCTGCAACAAAATCTATGGTGTGATGGCAGCCCTCAACATCGTTCACGATCCAGATGAGTGGAGACTGTTCATTGATTCATCGAAGACGAGTCTTAAAGCTGTTTTACTGCATAATGGCAATGTTTTGCCATCAATTCCAGTTGGTCATGCAGTCCATATGAAGGAAACCTATGACAACATGAAACAACTTTTGAGGTGCATAAACTATGACCAACGTCAGTGGCAGCTTTGTGACGATTTGAAGGTTTTTGCTCTCTTGCTTGGTCTGCAGACTGGATACACAAAGTACTGCTGTTTTCTCTGCGAATGGGATAGTCATGCAAGAGATTCCCACTACATCAAGAAAGATTGGCCACTCCGACAGTCATTGGAGCCTGGGAGGAAAAGTGTTCAGCATCCACCACTTGTTGAATCAAGGAAGATTTTACCACCCTTACACATCAAGCTGAGTCTGATGAAGAACTTTGTCAAGCACATTGACAAAACACAAGCAGCTTTCAAGTACCTCCGTGGAAAATTTCCAAGGTTAAATGAAGCTAAGATAAAAGAAGGTGTCTTTGTTGGTCCTCAGATTCGTGAACTTCTTCGAGATGATGCATTTGACCATGCACTGCGTGGCAAGGAAAAGACGGCATGGAAAGCCTTCCAGTTAGTGGCAATAAATTTTCTCGGAAACAACAAGGCAGACAACTACAGGTTGTTGGTGGAAAACCTCCTCAAGGCATACAAAAGCCTTGGCTACAACATGTCACTAAAGATACATTTTTTGCACTCTCGTCTAGTTTTTTTCCACCGAACTGCGGAGCAGTGAGCGGCGAGCAATTTCACCAGGACATTGCAACAATGGAGAAACACTATCAGGGCAAATGGAGCCCATCAATGTTTGCAGACTATTGCTGGACAGTGACAAGAGATGCTCCATTTAATGAATACAGGAGACAAGCCAAGAAGCGCCGAGTAGACACTGAATAGGACTAAGCTATGTACATAATAGTTTTTTGCCTTTTGTTTCATAATACATTTTATTTATATAACCCTTTTGCTGATTTTTAAAGTGTTACATAAACAGGACAGGTGAAATATTATCATGTAAAGCAACCATAAACACATGAAAAGACCTAGGTTTACAATTTATGATTAAAACTCTATCTACACAATATACATAGACATAAAATGTCAAAACAAATATCTAAGAAACAGTAGCCAGTTGTTTTAATTGTACTATTTGAATTCAGCACATCAAAATACATAATAAATAGCACATTTTATCTCTGGAGCAGATGACTTCTCAAAAATTGTAGACCAGTGTAATTTGGAATCATTTAAGAATTTGCTAGATGTCCAGAAAGCCACAATCCCACGATTGAGGAAAAAGGCTGTGCTGGTTAAAAAACCAACCTGATTTAAAGGAGAAGTGAAGGCAGCTGTAAAAAAAATTAAAAATATATAACAAATGTAAGAAAGGGGAAGTTGATAGTAATAAGTATAAACCAGAAGTTAGGAAATGTAGAAATTTGATAAGGGAAATCAAGGGACACAAATAGAAATATATGGCCAGCAGAGTTAAGGATGATAAGGAGGAGTTTTTAAATTATATTAGGAACAGAAAGAATCTCACCAATAGTATCAGTCCATTACTAGGCAGAAGTGATAGAATTATCAATAATAATGCAGAAAAGGCAGAAGTGTTCAATAAATATTTCTGTTCTGTATTAAAAAAAAACAAATCATGCAGTTTCATCATATGGTGATAACACTCTTCCTAGTCCATAACTCTAGAGCAGTAGTCTCCAACCTTTTTATGCCCAAGGTTATCTTTTTGAATTTAAGGGCAATCCAAGTTCTACCCCGCCTGTTCCCTGAGCGCCCCCCCCACCTTCCTCAAAGCCCCGCCCACTCCACTCCTTCCCCCCCCCGGTCACTCGCTGCCCCCCACCCTCGCTCACTTTCACCAGGCTGGGGCAGGAGGTTGGGGTTTGGGAGGGGGTGCGGGCTCTGGGCTGGGCCCGAGGGATTCGCAGTGTGGGAGGGGGCTCTGGGCTGAGCCTGGGGCAGGGGTGCAGGATGGTGTGAGGGGTGCAAGCTCTGGGAGGGTGTTTGGGTGCAGGAGAGGGCTCTGGGTTGGGGCAGAGTGTTGGGGTGCAGGAGGGGGTGCTGGCTCTGGGAGGGGGCTCAGGGCTGGGGCTTGGGGTGCAGGAGGGAGTATGGCAGGGATCGACAACCCTTGGCACGCGACCTGTCAGGGAAATCCGTTGGCAAGCCGGGACAGTTTGTTTACGTGCAGCGTCTGCAGGTTCGGCCGATCGCAGCTCCCACTGACCGCGGTTCGCCGTTCCAGGCCAATAGGAGCTGTGGGAAGCAGCAGCCAGCACGTCCCTTGGCCCACGCTGCTTCCCGCAGCCCCCATTGGCCTGGGACGGCAAACCGCAGCAAGTGGGAGCTGCAATTGGCTCAACCTGTGGACGCTGCAGGTAAACAAACCGGCCGGGCCCGCTAGTGGATTTCCCTGATGGGCTGCTGGAGGAGTCAACATGTCACTGAGGCCTGGGGGAGGGGGCCCGCTCTGCGCACTGCCCCTCTCTGCCGGCACCGACCCCAAAGCTCCCATTGGTCACAGTTTCCCGTTCCCAGCCAATGGGAACTGCGAGGGCAGTGCTTGCAGGCAAGAGCAACACACAGAGACCCATGCCCCACCCGCAGGGCCGCAGGGGCATGCTGGCCGCTTCGGGGAGCGGTGTGGAGCCACAGCAGGCAGAGAGCCTGCTTTAGCAGGCGGGGTCCCTAGGATCGACCAACCAATCGCAAACAACAGGTTGGTGACCACTGCTCTAGAGAATGTTAACCAGCAGCTACTAAGGTTAGACATTATTAAATCAGCAGGTCCAGACAACTTGCATCCAAAAATTTTACAAGACTTGGCAGAGGAGCTTGCTGGACCATTAATGTTTTTTTCCAGTAAGTCTTGGAGCACTAGGGAAGTTCCAGAAGACTGAAAGAAAGCTAATGTTGTGCCAATTTTTAAAAATGGTAAAAGGGATGACCCGGGTAATTAAAGACCTGGCAGCCTGACATTGATTCTGGGCAAGACAGTGGAACAGCAGATGCAGGACTTGATTAATAAAGAATTAAAGAAGGGTAATGTAATTAATACAAATCAACAATGGATTTACGGAAAACAGATCCTGTCAAACTAACTTGATACCTTTTTTTGATGAAATTACAAGTTTGATCGATAAAAGTAATAGTGTTGATGCAACAGAATTCTGTAAGGTGTTTGACTTGACTTGGTACTGCACATTTTGATTAAAAAACTAGAACAGTATAAAATTAACATGACACTCATTAAATGGACTAAAAACTGGTTAACTGATAGGTCTCAAAATATAACTAAACAGGGAATCGTCACTGAGCGAGTCTGTTTCCAGTGAAATCCCACAGGGATTGGTTCTTGACCCTATGCTATGTGACCTCTTTTTTCAATGACCTGGAAGACAATATAAAAGCATCACTGCTAAAGTTTGCAGATCACAAAAATTGGGGGAAGGATAAATAATGAAGAGGAAAGGTCATTGATTCTGAGTGATCTAGATTCCTTGATAAACTGGGTGCAATAAGTGGTAAGCTGGGCGCAAGGAAATATGTGTTTTAATGGTTTAATGTAAATATGCACATCTGGGAACAAAGAATGTAGGCCATACTTATAGAATGGGGGACTCTATCCTGGAAAGCAGTGACTCTGAAAAAGATTTGGGGTCATGGTGGATAATGAGCTGAACATGAGCTCCCAATGTGACTCTATGGCCAAAAGAGCTAATGCAGTCATGGGATGCATAAACAGAGGACTCCAGGAGTAGAGGTTATTTTACCTCTGTATTGGGAACAGTTGCAGCCATAGCTAGACTATTGTGTCCAGTTCTGGTGCTCACAATTCAAGAAAGGTGTTGATAAATTGGAGAGGAATTATCAGAGACTAGCCACCAGAATGATAAAGGATTAGAACACATGCAAATAGTGATAGATTCAAGGAGCTCAATCTATTTGAGAACCCAGTGGTTCTCAACCAGGGGTACGCAGAGGTCTGCAAGGGGTTAGGTACATCAACTTATCTGGATATTCACATTATTTTACAACAGGATACATAAAAATGCACTAGAGAACTCAGTACAAATTAAAATTTCAAACAGACAATGACTTGTTTATATTGCTGTATATATGATACACAGAAAAGTACAAGATTTATATTCCCATTTATAAGTATATGATAAAAACGAGAAAGTAAGCAATTTTTCGGTACTAGTGTGCTGTGACACTTTTGTGCTTTTATGTTTGGCTTTATAAGCAAGTAGTTATTTTTAAGTGAGGTGAAACTGGGGTAGGATGACCAGATAGCAAGTGTGAAAAATCAGGATGGGGTGGGAGTAACAGGAGCCAAAATAAAAAAAAGACCCAAATATTAGGACTGTCCCTATAAAATCTGGACACCTGGTCACCCTAAACTGGGGGTACACAAGACAACTCAGACTCCTGAAAGGGGTACAGTAGTCTGGAAAGGTTGAGAACTATTGATTTAGCTTAATAAAGATAAGGTTAAGGGGTGATTTGATTAGTCTCTAAGTCACCACGGGGGGGGGACACAAATATTTAGCAGAGCTCTTCAGTCTCGCAAAGAAAGGTACAACGGGACCAATGGCTGAAAGCTGAAGCTAGACAAATTCAAACTGGAAACAACAGGGAGGGCAGTTAACCAGCAGGGCAGCTTACCAAGGGTCGGGGGATGTGGATTCTCCATCCCTGACAGTGTTTAACTCAACCCGGGAGGTTTTACTAAGTTATCTGCTCTAGGAATGAGCTGGGGCCGGTCTCTCTGGCCAGCGCTCAGGCGAGCGGGTCCCTTCCCGCCTCCCTTGGGGAGGACGAGAGCGGGGGAGCCCGGGGCGCTCCCTCCAGCCCCGGAGGTCACAGCCTGCACCGGACGGAGCGCAGGGAACGGGTGGGTCTGGGGTCCGCCCCCGAGCAGAGGCCCCCGAGGGGAGCCCGGGGACGGGGTATCGGGGGGGGGGCAGGTACAAACTCCGCCGCCCCCGCTGACAGGGCCCGCAAGGGAACCGACCGGAGAGGTGGGGGCCAGTCGGGCACGGGGTCCCAGTCCCCTCCCCAGGCCTCTCCCTCCGCCCGGCGCCCCCCACCAGTGCCGCCACGCCCCGGCCCGGCGCGGCCCGCCGCCCTCACCTCCCGCCGCACGTTCAGCAGCGAGTAATAATCCTCGTTGTCCGGCGCCTCCTCCCCCAAGGCCGCCGCCATCTTGCCGACCTCTCACCCCGCGCTGGGGCGGGACTAGGGTCAGAAGAGAGCCGGGCGGACGGCAGAGGAGGTCGCGCCACCGCCACAGCGCCCCCGGCGGAGCGGCGGGGCATCAGCAGGCAGCGCGCACGCGTGTCGTTCACCGAGCGGGCGCTGAGACGACGCCGAGGCACATGCGCAGCGAGGAGCGCTGCTGCCGGCGGGCGGGAGGGATCACGTGGTGGCAGATGTCAAGAAGACGGTGCGCGTGTGAAGTCAGCGAATGGGCTCACTTCTAGCGCGCATGCGCTCCGTTGCGTCAGCCCGCGAGTCTGGAGTTGGGCGGGAAAAGGCTGGAGCCGCGCGCCCGGCCCGTGTGGTGATTCATCCGGGGGGCGGGTAACTGCGGCGGGTGCCCTGTCCCTCCCGCCGCGGAGCGAGCCGCTCAGCCCCCTCCCGTTACCGCCAGCGTGTTTCACAAGCCCCTGTCAGCGCGCGCGAGCCCGCGGGCTGAGGCGCCGTCACTCAGTGGCGCGGGGCAGGTTCAGGGGAAGCGCCATGGGCGTGATGCCTCGAGTCAGGCTCACAGGGGGGCCCGGGCCCGTCATGACACGGCCCCCGTTCTGTCCTGTCCAGCGGGTCAGTGTCGGGGACGTGCCCCAGGGGCGGGAGGGAGTCAGGAAAAGCGGGGTAAGAGGTTGGAGCGATGTGCTCACCCGGTTCATACTTCTCCAGCCGGCTCTACTGGCGCTATAAGGTTTCTCTGAAACCTACAGCCACCATCCATTGCTGTCCCCCCCCCGTCTGTACTACACCTGCTGGAAAACTCCAGCCACTTCCTGGCAGGCCTGAGAACTCCATGTCTTGTCACTTCAGCCCTTCTGAAGAGAAAGTGTGGAAAGTCATCTTGGCCCTCCTTGAAGCAGATCGCAAGTGTTTTGGCTTATGTGATGTCCAAGGTAGATTATTGCCCCTTCTAGGACTTTGGAACAACCAAAGTGAGGACAGGAACTCCAATAGTCACACATTTCATGATGGGACAGGATAATTTGGGTGTATGTAATAAATTAGATGTAGACTTTGAACCAGGATCCCTGTTTTTAAAAAAAGATGCTAGAGCCGGGGGGGTTAGGAGGGGGCAAACTTTCTGGCCTGAGGGCCACATCGGTTTTCGTAAATTGTATGGAGGGTCGGTTAGGGGAGGGGGTCGTGCCCCCCCCCCCCCCGATCTCCTGCCCCCCCCCCCCCCGATCTCCTGCCCCATCCACACACCCATGTCCCCTGACTGCCTCCGGATTCCCGCCGCCCCATCCAACCCCTCCTCTCATTCCTGACCGCCCCCCCGGGACCCCTGCCCCATCCAACCACCCCTTCTCCCTGTCCCTAGAATGCCTGCTCCAACTGCTGCCCCATCCAACCCCCCCTCCTTCCTGACTGCCCCCCAGAACCCCTGCTCCCATTCAACCCCCTGTTTCCCCCTGACCACCATCCACACCCCCGCCCCCTGACCACCACCCCAAACTCCCTGCCCTCTGTCCAACCCCCCCGCTCCCTGCCCCCTTACCGCGCTGCCTGGAGCACTGGTGGCTGGCCAGGCTCTGCAGCTGCGCTGCCCCAGGAGCTCACCACCCAGAGCAGTGCGCCGGTTGCGGAGGGAGCTGAGGCTGTGGGGGCGGGGGAACAGCAGGGGAGGGGCCGGGGGGGAGCCTCCCAGGTCAGGAGCTTGGGGGCCGGGCAGGACGGTCCCACAGGCCAGATGTGGCCCTTAGGCCGTAGTTTGCCCACCCCTGTGCTAGAGATTTTTATTAGAGACATGATCCTGGTTAGTAGCCCACCTAAAATATAGTTCCAAGTTCTAACCCTGCCTTTGACACTGATTCCTCTGACCTTTAACAAGTCACTTCACTTCTCTAAGTGCAGAATGGGGATAATGATACTTATCCAGCTCACAGTGATATTGTGAGGTGTAATTAGCTAATGTCTGTAAAGCATCTGCAAAATGAAAAGTGCAAGATTTTATATACATACTGAGTCTTAATATATTAATTAACTCCAGTCTACTGCTGACTGGGGACACAGAAGCATGCAGTTGTGTTCTGCCTTTAGAAATCTTAACATTTACCATGACTTAACTGCTCTCCTTTCATTCTTCTTCTTGGAGGTAAGTGCAGTTAACCCAATTGTACCTGGAGTCTTTTTGTACCCTTGCAGATTTTTAGACGGGGGTTCCCTGAAGTATAATAAATGCTTTGCCCACTGTCATGCTGGTTCCACATTGAAAATGCTATATGCTCCATTTTTGCTCTCCCTTATCCACATCACATGCCAGATACCATCAGACCTGACTCAGGCACTCACTAAGAAGCAGCATGATGAGAGGATGGCAAAATCTTTCGATGAACCTCAGATTGTGTTTCAATGAGGGCACCTCTCAGGCAATTTTCAGACAGGATAAATTTCCTGGAGTGTAGGTGCTCTCTTTATCCTTTATAGGTTGTTTAGCACTGGAGCAGTTTGGAATGTGACTGGATAAATAGAAGGCCAGTCATAAACTTAGTCCAGGGCTGAGATGTGTTTATTATAGACTTCCATCTTGAGGAAATGGACATTGTTTCTCTCCTTTTGAAGAAGCCAATTATATGATGGGAGAAATAATGGAAATACAGTTTTGTAACACACAGAAAAACCCTCACAGCAGAACATCTGACAAAGCTCAGCTTCATATTTCAGTTCCTGGCCCTACGGATTTGCTGTATTCTCCCCATTGAGGTATAGTCAGAAAAAAAAATATATGACAGCAGTAAAGCAAAGTCTAAAATCTATTATCACATTCTCTTATCTTTAAACAGAAGTTACAAGTAAATTTATTCTTACTGTTCACATTCAAAATGACACAGACCATTTGCTCTCATAGGATAGAAACTGTTTGGGTATTTAGGAGACTGCCCCTGTGTTTAACAGCTTCACAGCCCTGCTGTGCTGTACTCAGAGTTTATCCTGGAGGTCATTTGTTTCCCTTTGAATGATAGTGACATTATTGGGAGAGGCAGCTGAGCAATCTGTCCAGGCTCTTCTGTGTCACTGCTGAATCTAAGCCCTTCTCTATAATTCATAAAGAGAAATTACCTATAATCTTTTTATTATTCTCTTGTCATTGAGTCAAGACAGGAATTTAGTGCTATTTTTATCAGTTTCTGACTGCTCTCCCTTCTTCTGCACACTTGGATAGCAGGCTGACTCAGTGAGACAGGGCAGAAAACTTTGCTGAATATGGTCATTTTAAAATCATCTTCACAAGGGAATCTCTAAGCTTCCAGGAAAGCTGCAGCATTAGTATCTCAGTCTCCATTCCACCTGCCTCCCTGTTGCTTACTGACATAGAAACAAGATGGCTACAAAAACTGCTTAAGAGTGATTCAATATCATTAGCTTCAAATATAGATAGTGGTCAAAAGGCCCAATGCTAGTCTATTACTATTACATGTGTCTAACTTAAGGGTGTAGGTGCATTTAATTCACTCTGTATTCTCCTCTTTGGAGCAATAGAGATATGCCCACCTGTAACAGCAGGTGCTCAGATATACTGAGGAATACAGTATAAAAACCTAGAGAGAAAGAGAGAGGTTGGGTTTCATTTTACTATAGAACCAAATATGCCCATAGGGAGGAATCCACCTCTCTCCCTGTTGGATTAGGGAGCAAGTCCCAATGTCAGTTTTACTCAGCTGCTTATTTTGTCCCTCTAAAATATGCAGCAAGACACAAAATAACACAACTTCTAAGGTAGTGTTAAACTGTGCATTTTCCTGAGACGATCACTTCACTCATTCATTTTTTGATGTGGTATTTTGTTTTTACAAGATGTTTGAACTCCATGTATTTACCCCTTCTGGTCACTTCTCAATTGAGGTAGTTGTTTTCTGTTATCATTGTCTACCAACAAAGCAATCAAAAATGCCAGCAGGTGGAAAAACATGCAGATAGTGGATATGACAGCAGCAAAACAGAGTAGAGTGAAAAGCAGGAGGGGTGAAAGCCAGTAGAGCACAACTCATTTGGGTGCTCAGTCCATAGCTCTCAGAAATCAATAGTTTTTAGATGAGAGAAGAAAAGGAGGAAGAACAGCTTTGGTTGTCCCACGCATGATCTGTATTATAGGTGGCTTGACGACATTATCTGCCTGTCTTTAGCTCCCTAGACACAGAACATGTTGGAAAATGAGTTTAGAATGGAAAGCAGGAAAACTATCCAGTCCTACCTCTGTCCCATATGGCTCTCACATTCTGTATACATACCTAGATAGACAGAGCACCAGAGGGCTCTTTGATACATGCAAGATAAAGGGAATGTTTAGTGTCACTTGTCAGCATTACTCCTGATACAGTTGGCTGCATGCATTAATGAGAGGACAATTGTTTCTCCATTAGGTTAACTACATGATGAGTCTGAAAGGACTTTTCTAAACAGAAGCAAGTTCTAGTTCACAAAAACTACTGCTGATGTGTGACTTACGAAAATTGTTTGAGAGAGATCTTGGTGTACTGATGAAATAATATTACTAGTCAAATTCTTTGATCAGTACAGAATACCAAGGTGAGGAAATGAATAACTGCAATATAAAGGAAAGTGTGAGATCTACAGCAACGGAAAATTTAGGAATGGGTGAGTTATTTGAGGGCCAAATCCTGTTCTTAGTTGCAGCAGGGAAAATCCAGAGTAATTCTATTCAAATCAACAGTTACACTGGATTTACACTAGAAATCTACATGCACAGTGTTTGGTCTCCAAAACAACAAACTGACTGTTTGGGTGGCAAATTAACCACCAGAGGGCACCCATGCAGTCCCATCAAAATATTGAACCGGACAGAAAAATTCATGTCACAATGGATAGGGGCCTATGAAATTCAAACGGAACGACTCCCTGGGCTGTACACCAAATTGTGACTGTCTATAACATTTAATGACAGGCAGATTTTGTATTTGGTGTGTGTTGTTGTTTTGACAAGGATACCATGAAGCAAAACGGGCTTTTCTTCCCTTTAGGCTGCATAGTGCCCTATAACTAGTCCCTTGATTTTTGTATGTTATGTTAGAATGAGAGCTTTGCCCTGTAAGATAGACAGCTACTAAAAGAAAACTTAATAAAAGTGTGATTTCATGTGCAGATGAAGCCATGGTTTCCTACACCAAAGTTCAGCCACTTTGTTTTGGACTTATCATCATGGAAGCCTTACTTGAAAACAATTAAAAGGTACGTTCAGTCTTAAATCAACTCTTCTGGTCCCAATGCAGTTGACGAAGGAAATTTTGAAATATAAGCTTCTTTGAAATCAAATAAGTTCCTCAACTCAGAGCAAGCTTTCCATGAAGGCACATTTTCAGGGGAAATCCAGTAAGAATTAATTCATTTTCCCTCCCTACAGAGGAGTCATCCAATATTTGGCAATACACGTCTCCTGACTCAGCACACCTACTAGATTCATTTTTTCCATATGATTTGAGAGTGACTCGGTCTGTGCTAAAAAACAAAAATAGTGACTACAGTTCTGAGGTTTTGAATTGCCATTGCAGGGCCCTATTTCCCAGAGAGTTTTGTCCTGTACCGATAGTAACAGTTGTGCTTTTACTTCTAACATGGCTTGGGAATCACAATCCGTAGGGATGTTAGTGACAGAAAGTGACTGTGAGTTCTCTTTCTCTCAGATCTTTCCAACATGTTGCTAAAAGACACTGTCACTAATTACATAGCTGAGCCTTTCCACTAGATGAAATTGTTTTGCATGCAACAGATTGACAGATCCCTCACAGGAAATTCTGAAGGCCATCCCATCTTGTGTCAGATCTATTTACACTTCCCCCTCGTTCTTTATATGCATGAACAGAGGATCTTGATGGCTTAAAGGGTGAATTCAGATGCTTTCTAAACAAATTAATACAAAAAACTATTCAAGATCCTAAATTATTATCAGGAAAAATGACTAGACTTGCAAACTACAAATGAATACATTTTAAAACGAAATATTTGATTGTTTCCTTTCTATTGACGTTCTAAGGCTTCAGTTCAGGGTACAGTGTTTCTCTTGCCTCAGACTCACTGACTGCTTAAGGTGCATGAAGAAAGCAGCTCCCTGTTCTATGTGATTTGTTAGTGATGCCATCAGCTATAACAAGTGAAATAGAACCCTGGAATCAACTCCTGGCTGAGTAGATCCTTACTCTTCTCAGTCATGGCATACCCCTCACATTGCCTCTCCAAAACCTTCCTAGTTTAGGATATTAATTTCCTATTCCATATTATAAGTAGCCTTACTAGTTTTCTGCTGCAGCTCTGACAGTTTTCTAAATGTCATGGGACATCAATGTCTTCAGTGCCTTCACTCTTCAGATTCTTTCTACATGCTGGTACATGCCAGTATGTTTCAATGGATTAGGCATGGCCCAATGATAAAGAACAGATATCATCATTATTTATCTAGAGCAACATAGAACGAAACATGCTCCCTGCCCCCAAAGAGATTAAATTCTAATGAAGGTAAATCATCATGACCTAGAAGAGCCATTCAGGAGAAGGAGAGAATTACTGATGAGAATGAAAGGGGGAGGATGGTATGAAGTGGTTGATTTTAAGGAGATCTGAAGAAGAGGGAGAGTGGTGGATGAGGACAGGGTAAGGGATGGTTTTCCAGGTGAAGTGAGCAGCATGATAGAACCAAGAAAGGTGATAAAGGGAGCCCTCCTGTTTAGAGAGGCATCACATGGGGCCAATCCTGTCACAGAAGAGGAACTTCCTGCAATCAGCCCCATTCTCAAAGTTCTAATCCAAAGTGAAATGGACCAATTTGAGACAGGCACAATGCCATCCTACTAATGGTCATGAAGAAAGGCATATTGGAGGCCATGAATGTGCATCAAGTTCTTTTTGCTGACGGCAAGATTCCCAGCTGGGAATGCTGATGGGGAGTGGTGTAGGGCTTTCAGAGGCACTAGGGTTCTGCACCCATGCCTGGAAAATCCATAATTTGGATTACTTTTATTTTAAGTGGAAAAAAGCATTCATGTATGTGCCAGTCTATGGTCTTAGTGACCTGACTTACTATGGAGAAAGCAACAGAGAGTCCTGTGGCACCTTTAAGACTAACAGATGTATTGGAGCATAAGCTTTCGTGGGTGAATACCCACTTCGTCAGACGCATGTGATCCAGAGACTAACAGCTATCCCTCTGATACTTACTACGGAGAGAGGCTTCTCAGCAGAGTCTATCCACTTTCTGCTGCTGTAGAGCCAAAGATAACAAGTTTTTGCCCTTCCTCCATCCAACTTTAATCTGAACTGGTGGACAGTTGTGAGGAACCATTTGCTCTGGTCTTCTGTACATGGTAAGAGCATGTGATCTGGAGTCTGAAAAGAGGCCTTGTTTAGCTGATTATTTCAGCATCTAGACCCCCCACTCTTGGAAAATTGCCCCTGCACAAAGTATTTTTGCAAATATTAACTTAAGTTCCATTTCAGATGAATGGAGGGAAAAACTAGACGATCCCATAAATCCTGCTGATCTTGTCAAAGCTGTCAGATTACCACCTGATAAAGCTCCTAGCTCCTAATGATTACAGCCATCAACCAGAGAGGAAGTGTATGCGGATAGGGCTTTCAGGGAGAGTGCCAGGGTTAGACATTGTTACACTGTTAATGTAGTAGTATCTAGGGGCTCTTTGGCTTTAATGAAGGGTGAAGCTTTGATCAAAGTTCTTTCTTTAAAAAAAAAAAAAAAACACCCAAAGATCTAGAGTTATATTCTACCCATTGTCCTATCACCAAGATTAATGCTGACTGCCAAATTTTAGTAAAGGTCTTCTTTGGTTCCAGTTGCTGGTATTAGGAGTCCATGGAGAGAATGTCTCTTCACATATAAAAGATGCTATTGATTTCCTGTTACTATTATCCTGAAATATGCACTGTGTGTCTATGGAGCAGTGACAGTCCTCCATCACTAGAATTATGGGAATAGAATGGTTATTGAATCTCTTCCCATAAAATATAGTCTCTTTTTTTCTTCCAAAATTTGCCAGCCCCCCTGCAAATCTTTCACGTTATCTTTTTGAGCAAACTGATTTTTCATTTTCACTTTGTAGGCCTATTTTTTTTTTAATTTGGTTCATCTGTGATATGAAATTGCGTCTTAACTTTAAGTAAAGTCCGTTTTTCTGGAGCAATGTTATTGCTTCTGTCTCATAGAAATAAAGTATGATTTTAAAATTCAGGACTTAAAAAAAAAAGTAAAGACATTTGCATGCCACATGTCATTTCTTTGTGCAAGATACAGACCCTGATTGCTCCCTCCTTCCAGGCAGATCTTAGAGGATGTTGACAGCATTTTCAGCTGCATGCTGGTAAATATTGGGTTAGTGCCTGGAATCAACATAGTGGAGGCTGATCAGAGAATTTCAATTGAATGCCTCTGTAGCAGAGGACACAACTAGCAAAAAACAGCAGTCCAGAGAGGGATGGTCTTCAAATTTGAAAAAGCAAATTAAGTAAAATATTCTTTTCGCTGTTTGTGTTCCTCTGTGTTGCAGATGGAAGATTATGGAACCTTTTCATTTTAGTGATGAAAAAACAAGATGAATTCATATGTGACTGGTAGGATGCCAAAGCCAGAGATGACAGCACTCCTGAGGGAATGAGGGGCAGTAAGGAAGATAAAAGGTACAATTAACTGAGCTCTCTTTGGAGCGCTGGAGAATTCATCTACCCCATCCCTCTGGCCAGACACTGTAGTCACCTTCCCTCCTCAGGCAGGTGGGGCATAGCTCAATGCATATATCACTGTACTATTTCTTTTGCATTTCTTCTGCTCTTCAGGTGAGATGCCACCACCCAAATGAGGAAGAATTAGTTTTTCGTTCAGAAAATACCCTCTTCTGTTCCAGAGTAGGTCATGTTGGTGCCCCTCGCTCCTGATCTGCAAAACACACACACTCACTCTCTTCTCTGACAATGCACCTTCTAATTCCAGGCCTGGCCCTTTTCTCAGTAGGCTGACAATCATGACATTGTTTAGTGACATTTTGTGATGGGAACAAAAAGGCAGCTAGGCGATGAGGCCAGCAAGCTCATTTCACTTGTATCCAATGGAAGCCTCCAGAGGGAAAAGGTTAGTGCACTGCTCTGCTGTGCCATCGTCAGACTTAGTAATATGTATTTGCTCCACACAGTATAAAATATTAAAACTGGTCTGAAAACAGCAGTAAAAATTACTTTTTATGTCTCTGACACTTCTTTCTTTCTTAAATAATGTTTTATGTAAACACTTTTGAGATGCCCAATGGAATAATTTCTTATTTGCCATTTCATTCTGAGAAATTATCTTTATAACTGAGGCAGGATCGTCCGCTTAGGGATTAGGAAATAAACAGATTTAATCACACCTGCAGAAGACCAAATAGTGGAAGGGCCTTCATAATGGGCATCCAATGGCAGCAGAAATAGCTGAGGCAACTGATAGAAAGCAAGAAAATCCTTATTAGTAATGTAGTCCTCCTTGGAATATTTTCATGCTTACTTATGGGAAAAATATTTTCATCTCACAAAAGTCAAAAGCAAAAGTTCTCCTTGAAAATATTCCAGGTGTGTAATAATTATCTGCTTGCTGTCACCCTGTGTGTCATCTCTTCTTGGCAGCAGGAGTGCAGGGCAAAGGGGCATTTCTGTGGTAAGCAAAGGGTATGAGGAGCAAGAGAGACAGACTGAGGGGTGAAAGGCTTGGTATGTGTAAATAATGGTTCCGTTTACTGATAGACCTCTGCAAACCAGAGAACCAATGGGAGACTTGTCATAGTTAAGCTGCTAATACCAGCTGTAACTTTTCCCTTTGTGAAACTATTTTCAGCCAGTGCATGGCCTGGTGCATTGCACGAAGAGGGACAAAAGAAGTCTACAATCTCTTCAAAGTTCTCCTTCTGGCATCAGTTCTCTCCTAGAAAGAGATTGCTAGTGTAGTTTTGAATATGTCAGAGGTAGTTTCTTCAGCTTTGGTGTTACCAGCCCGTCTGAAAACCCCAATAGCTCAATATTCACACAGGGTATCTGGGAAGGGAATTGTTGGCCTTTTGGTGACCTCTGGCACCTGAAACTCTGCTGATTTAGTAGTTTCCCACAGAAGTGCAATTTGTGCTGCAGTGTGATATAAACCCGTAAACCCAGCAAGTGTCTTGCACATTTCAGCTGAATGGATTGACAGCCATAAAATGAACACTGGAATATAAACTCAGTTCTCTCTTTCTACATTAAAACACTGCATTTAGCTGCAAGGAGCCTTTTTCAGACTCCATATAATTTATCATAAAACCAGCCTCATATTCTGCTTTGGAAGTGAGGAACCTATATTAATTAATTGTTATGCAGATCTTATGTTCCATTTATAGCCCATAGGATTTTAAGATTTAGTAATGGGTGAAAACTGGGCATTTGTGTTCACCTCCGCAGCCTCCATGTAACATTCAAAATTAGTCAAATTTATTCCTCCAGGGATTTACAGTCTTACCCCATGCTCCAGGACAAACTGCCCCACTCTGATTAGAAAAACTCTTCTACTCCATAGGAGTATTATCTGAGCATTAGTGCAGTGCATTTTGTTTCCACTTGATAAATTACTTACACATTAGGTGCTCCATACAGTAGGTCCTGTAATTCTTGTTATGTTTAAGGTACTTTGTGATACACGGGAGATAATTAACTTGCACCATTTTAGTGCAAAAATATATGTTGATCTAGGTCACATGACATGTAACCATTCAGAGTTTAAAATACTATTATTTAAAATTTATTTTCTTCTCAAAATTGTTTATGAAATTATCATTTGAATAATTCACTGCATAGTTAGACTATATTATGTGTTGGTTCAGTTCCACATTTGGTAACAACAGAGCTGAGATTGCAATTGCAGTTAAAATAAAAATTGAGTGACAGAAGAGATTTATTATAAATCCTTATTTTGGGAACTTCGTAACTTTGCTGGTTCATATTAGGCTAAAATTCAGAATATACACTGACAGCCTTGATGTATTTTTTCAGTTATTTTTATAAAATCCAGTATGAGTCCATTAAATCATTTGTGAGTTTTAGAGCATTTTAAACTAAACCAAGTAAATTGTAACTCTCATAAAAATGAGGCACCAGTAGTACTGGCTAGACAAAGAGAGGTATAGTTTCACCACACCATTCTGCCAATTTACCTCAGTCCTAATCTCCATTCCCCCCCGCCCCCTCCCACACACCCTGTGCCCACTATTCCAGTCCACACTCTGCCAGGGCATCTGTCTTGACCTGAAGACTTCTACTATTCCAGTACTAGAATAACCTGTAGTATCTGGGAAAGGAGGAGGAGGTTTTTCAGTATCCAGCATAATTTTGCTAATTAGTTCCATATAGTTTCAAGAAATTTTACTACTGTTGCCACAGGAAATGGAATTTAAGGAAAAGACTTGGTGCTATTGCTGTCAGTCAGCCAATGGCCACTAGCCATGATCAACAATGGCTCTGCCAGTTCCAGTATCAGGGCATGTGCTGTCAAGTCAGCAGTGTTTGGAATACTCCGATATAGCCATATTTGGCTTCTGTATAAATCACTTATTCTGGCATATTTGAGCTTTTTGTGTTGCAAGCTCTTTACAGTTTCTTTTATTCTCCAGCTAGTGATATTATATACGACCCTTTGCACATACAGTTGCCTTTCAATAGCCTCCTTTTTCTCAAGACTTTGTCAGTCTTCAGTTCTTGTAGTTTTAGAGGAAGCATTAAATAAATCTATACATTATTTTCACTGACTGTCGTGCTACTACTTATCTTCCTTGAGTTAGCAAGAGAACACAGCACTAGGCAGTGGTCTGTTGTTGAGCATGTAGGTGACGCAATCTGTTTGTAGAAACTAGAAAAGGGAAAAAACTTTCATCAGTTAGTTGCCTCTAGTTCAGTATTTTGTAGCTCTATGTTACCATTTGTTGTGAATTATCTTGCTCAGACATAGGTGAAACTCTTCAAAGTGCTGGATGTTAGGCTCATATGTAGCCCATGTGTCTCACAAGCATACAATAAAGAAATGTGAATGACTCATTTGTATACTTTGATCTTAATGTTCAGTCTGATTTCTCTCATCTTCCATAAACTATTTGTCAGTCAAAGTTTTAAGACGTATCTGGAGATTTCATCCTCAATCACAAATACAAGACAGTTGCTGCCAAGACACATGAGGAACAGTTAGCCTTTCTCCAACTTGGAAATATTTGGTGTGACATAAAATGTTCCAAGAAGACATGGACACAGGAGCTTTATAGATGAATAAGGTGATATTTTATTAAATAACTTATCCCTAATGTACTCAACAAAAATAAAATTACATATCTTTCATAAACTGGCAGCTGATTAGCACAAGTGAAGATCAATTCTTTTTTTTTTTTTTTTTTTTAAAGAGAACCGAACAGACATAATGCAGCTTTCTCATAATGGATAGTGGATAACTGGTCCTCCTGCCCCAATGTCCATTACACAGAACCAAGGGGCTTGATGAGTGATTGATTTATAATCATTTGATAAATGTGGGCTTTTGAAGTCAGTGCAGAAGCAAGAAAAGTTAGAAATCCACAGAACTGGAAGTCAGACATTTTTCTCCAAATGCCATTGCACCAATTACTCCTGCCAAGGGGAGAAAAGCATCTTCAGCATTTCTTAGTCATTGTTCCCTGTGTAGATCTTATTTTTAATGGGAATGCCTGCATGACCACTAGGGATGAAACTCTCAGAAAAATCCTGTCATTGGTTGAGGTATAATGGCCCTAAGAATCTAGTTCAGTAAACACGGGGTTCTTGTGTGCTATACTTTCCCAATGAAGTGCACACTTTGGGATTAATTAAATTCTTTTCTATCTGCATGCCACTGTAACCTTTCTTTTATGCATTTTAGGGGTTGCACAATGTAAAAAGTCAAATCTATTATCTGCATGACTCTAAGGGAAAGAGCTGAGATAAAATTATGCATGTCCTTTAAATGAACAAGGCAGAAAACATTTAGTGTTGCATATTCATTTAGAACAAAATGCAGTTGTAGAAGAATCAGGTTAACAACCAGGAGCAAGCCAGGTAGGGTTAACCAACTGTTCCTACACACACCAACAAGAAGAAGTGGGCTGTAGTCCACGAAAGCTTATGCTCTAATGAAGAAGTGGGCTGTAGTCCACGAAAGCTTATGCTCTAATAAATTTGTTAGTCTCTAAGGTGCCACAAGTACTCCTGTTCTTCTTTTTACACACACCAAGGTGGTTGTGCCCTGTTGTCCAAACTTTGTTCTAGCCTAGCCTAAACTTTGTATGGGTTAAGCTCTGTAGTGATCTCACAGCCTGCAATTTCTTTCGTGCTTTCTGTTGAGCGTATTTCCTGTGGTTTGTTGTCAAATAACATTTTTTAAACTATGTAATTTTTTTTCAATCCATCAGTTATGTAAATAAGACACTCAGCCTGTTCAGGTCTTGGATTTGACAAATGTTCAAGTGTTATTATGAGCTAGTGGGGAGTGTCCTCTAGAGGCGGATTTTTTTAAATTGATTCAGGTCAGTCTAACGAGACAATTAACTTAGCAGCAGGATACCAAGAGAGGAAAGATAACTTTTGAAGTGGTAATGAGAGTGGTCCATTTCAGACAGTTGACAAGAAGGTATGAGTAACAGTAGGGACACCATCAGATTAGGCCTCTATAAAGACTGGGAGTGGTTGGGTCATTACAAAACCTAAACCTATTTTCCCCAATACTAATTTCCCCCTACTGTTATTTACACCTTCTTGTCAACTGTCTGAAATGGACCACTCTCATTGCCACTTCAAAAGTTATCTTTCCTCCCTTGGTATTCTGCTGTTAAGTGAATTGTCTCGTTAGACTGACCTCACACTTGGTAAGGCAACTCCCATCCTTTCATATATTTATACCTGCTCCTGTATTTTCCACTTCATGCATCTGATGAAGTGGGTTCTAGCCCACAAAAGCTTATGCCCAAATAAATGTGTTAGTCTCTAAGGTGCTACAAGGACTCCTCGTTGTTTTTGCTGATACAGACTAACACGGCTACCACTCTGAAACCTCAGGAAAAAGTGTCACAATGATGGTGATAGATAAATAACTCTCTCAACAAAAAGGCTCTAATTTCAAGGTCCTTAAGTAGCACAGGAAAGAAAGCAGTGTTTGCTAAGCAAACCAGTGACCAAATGAACCAGAAAAAACATTTTAGTTTCAGATTTCTAAGAATATTACAGATAATAGGATGTAATGTTTTAAAAAAATGACTCCCCTCACCCTTTAAATCCTTTTTGATTCTGTACCTGGAATTTCTGATGATTAACCCAACTAACAAAGTTACTGTCTGATATTGCATTGCCATGAACAGAATCATGCTGTCACACATTGTAATGCAGAGATAATTTAAGTACCTTATCTACTGGTATTTATTTAACTCACCCCGTTAGAAGTCTGTAACTGATAGAAAACACAGCCATTTGGATTTTGATGGGTGCCAGCATGTTTGAAGATATGAACCCAATCACATTCTGACAGGATTCACCATAGGGGCTTATGCTGATTTTTCAAAGACAAATTAAGAAAGTTCCGCGGGTTATAACTCCTGACACTACTGGTCACCAGTTGGGTTCACAGACAGACCTCACAGCATCAGTCCTGAAATATGTCCCTTTAGACAGTGGTTTATGTCCAACTAAACTCTTATTTAAATCAATGAAAAGCTTTCTGTTGACTTCAGTGGGAATTTAATCAGGTCCTGATCTAGCTAGGATGCCTTCTCTGGTTGTGTGGAATCAGGAATGAAATCCCCTCCTAGTGTCTGTGATTAAGACCTATGTACATTCTGATGCTTTTAACTGATTATGATTAATTCTCCAGATGGATTAACTGTTAATTTTATTATAAAGCTTTTAAAAATGCTTGGACAGGAAAAGGTATTATACAAGTTTAAATTATAACACTTGGTCACAGGTTCCTCTGTGTAACCAGCAACGGAAGTTGAAAAGAGTCATTTTAAATATAAAAGTTAATTCTAATTTTAATAATTCTATTATCAGTTTAAAAGAACTAATTTTGTGCATAATTCTTATCTTTAAGCGCACATGGTAAGCATGAGACCATCTCCCAATCCATGAAGTCAATAGAAATTATTTTAAACAGGTGTTTGTGGTTAGTGGAGATGAATTAGAAGTGTGACTAGCTCTTGGAGGATGCTGAAATGTTGTTGAGTATTGTATGGAATTGCTTTTTTTAGCACCACATGGAAGAGAAAGGTATGGTCATTCAGATCAAATTTTACAAATGTGCATACCAAGTTTTGCATCAAAGTAAACAATGCTAAAGTGAAGGACATCATATTTGTGTAAATATTAAGCTAAAGTTATGCTAAATTATATTTTAGAAGATATGGTGCATTGTTTTCATGACAGAAACAGCCCTTTAGATAAATGTTAACTATAGACAGTGCACATCACTTAAACACTAAAAATGACAGTTCATAAGGATTTTTTTTTTCAATTTATAGTTCAATAAAGAAAGGTAGTCCATGTAGGTGTATTTTGTCCATGCCCACAAAACCACTTTTATGATTTTGACAAGTTCACACTTCTGGTTTTACCTTTACACTGTCCCAGCCTGAAATATTTAATATTTAACACACTGTATCCATAAATAATTGATGTGCCTGTCTTAGCAACTGAAGATCAGCAGCAAATTTTATTTTTGACAAGAGTAATAAGGTTCTCTTGCCTTCTTAGCTTTTTTATATTACATGTTAATTTCACTGTACTGTTAAGAACATGGGATTGACTTCTTCCAGTTTAAAATAAAGAGCTGTAGTGTTCCATTCATTTTGGGAAAGATCTTTAGGGGAAAACTAGCATACCCTTTGGGCAATTCCAGCCATGGAGCGTTACTATTTCTGCATTTTTGTCAATACAAGCCTCCCTGCTCTGACATCACACGAGAAATAATAATTGTAATGCTTAGGACAGTTTTAGACAAATCCACATCCACACAGTAGGAGGATATCTCTGTTCTCTTTGTTGAAGAAAAATATCTAACAAGTTCAGTTTGATTTACAAAAAACACTGCCTGTGTGAACTGATGGAGAAGGGTGGTCTTATGTTTAATACACTGTGTTGGAACTCGGGAGATTTGGGTTCAATCCTTCACCACAGACTCCCTGTGTGACCTTGGGCAAGTGATTTAGTCTCTATGCCTCAGATCCCCATCTGTACAATGGGGATAATACTACATTTCCCTCCCCCATCAGCTGTTTTATATATTTTTACTGAAATGTCTTCAGAGCAATGGCTCTTAGTGTGTATTTCTGAAACAATGGGGCCCCCATCTTGGTTGGGGGCATTTAGGCACTGCTGTGATGTAATAACAATAACAACAGTTCCTAGTTTAAACACAGGAATTATATTATTTGTCAATTAAGTTCAAGTACTGCCTATGTCTATAGAATAGGTAACAGGCAAATCTGAACTACAAGGCTAAACTACCATTGAGGAGGTTCTTTGTTCAAGATAAATCTAGAGGGCAGGGCAAGAAAGTGTTGTATGTCAGTTCTTTTGCACTATGGTTTTGGGTTATAATATGTGAGTCTACACTACTTTTTTCTTGCCTCTTCTATCCCATTTGTACTCTTCCCTCCCCTTCCATTTTTCCTTCTGTTCTTAACTTTCTTCTCCCTTCTTTTCCTCCATTCTTCTCTTTTCAGTGTCTGAGGCCAAAATTTTTAAACCTGGGTACCTAATCCATATTTAGGCACCTAAATAGAAGGTAGCCTCATTTTTCAGAGGTGCTGAGTAATCCTGGCTCTCACTATAATCAATAGGAACTGCAGATGTTCAAAATAAGGACAGTAGTTTAGATGCCTAAATAAAGATTTAGGAGCTTAACTTTAGGTGTTATATATTGAGTTTTGAACATTTTGCTTACAGGTACTTTTCCATGAGTGTTTAATTCAAATGCTCTTGGAGATCTGACTCAAACTAACCTGCAGAAAACAGTAAAACATTAACTTATACATGTTGAGATAGAAGAGTTGCAGAGAATCTCATTTTTCCAACATAAGGAAGAGGTTGATTACAATACAGAGTTTAAATTCATGTCTTAAACTGGGATTGAATAAACAAGCTCTACTAGATTTTTCTACTATCCCTTGGTTTTCTTGCATAAACAGGGAGCTGTTCATTCAGTACCACTGCTTCCATCAGCTATATGCCAGCAGCATTTTTCTTTGTGCTCCAAACTAAATGTTTAGTATTGAGGCTACCAGTTGAAATCCTGATGAAACCCACAGGACAGGCTACACAGTGAAATAATTTGTCCTCCAGTCCAAAGTCTTTTGTTTAATGATGTAGGCTCAGGAGTATTGAGTCAGATTTGGCTCCACTGAAGGCAAGGGAAATTGCACTGGTTGTCCTTGCTATATAGGATCACAGTAGGGATGGAAAAAACCCAAATGATAGATTACAGAGTTCTTCCTCTTGAAAAAGTAGGATATAATCCCCTTCAATAGGGGATCAACCCCATATTTTTAGTTCCTGGTAATTTATATACTTTTCCAACTCCTACAAGACAATTTCAGGCTTTATGATATGTAAGTTATTTGCATGACAGAGCCATATGCAGAGTATACACCTGTAGGGAGCCCTAGAGAGGAAACATGTTTAGTTGTGTATTCACTCTGTCTTGCTAAAGTTGGGAAATGTGATTAAATACACACAGAAAATGCACTTTTAAAGTACCATGAAATGTAATGTTTCAAAAAAAGCCACCATGGATTTATACATTTACAGCGTTTAGTTAACTCTTTTACTCTATATCCCGATGAAAAGGCTAGTATTGATTCATTTAAAGGGAAAAATAAAATGTTACATATAGTTTTATTGTAATCATATCATTTTTAAAATTAAGTGACTGTTCACTTTTTTAATTTTTTTTAAGAACATTTGGCATCCTTAGTTTTAAATCAGCTGAGAACTTGGCACACACAATACAAAAGAAAAAGGCTTCCATATTGTCAGTGTAGCCAGTAAAACTGCATAAATCATTTTGATTTTTGATGCTTGCCATAGCAACTGTACATGTGTGGTTTGCTGAATATCTATAGCAGGATGTTTGAATGCATTCTCTACAGCTTTTCACTTCTGTATATAACTAATTGTGCCAAATCATCACATTAACCAAGCTAGTGCCACATCTAACATGGCATGATAATGAAGAAAGTACTGTAAAAACCTTTTCATACTTCACTTTGCTCAAAAAGTTTTACAAGGGGAACAGATATTACATCGCTCCCACCCCAAAATCTGTATTACTCATCTGGTGGTAGCAGGAGCTTCTGACACATCAGAGTTCTTAATTCTTTGCAGCTTCAGATAGGTATTCACATAGCTGCCCCATAAGGCTAAGACAAAGTCAAATCCCTTAACATCCATACACACAGGGTCTTGCCTTAAAACATACCTGAATATATAATTGTATTTAGAAATGTGACGATTGTGAACCTACGGGGCAGAAACTTGGCCGGATTCTTTTTAAATGATAAAAGTCACTGGATAGCAAATTATTTAAATTCAAGCAATAGCTGTTTTATCTCGTTGCAAAATAAGTTACAAGAAAATAAATCATTTGTTGGCATTGTATTTGTGACTCTGGTGAAAACCTATGTTCATGTCGCATTCAGAACACATTGCATAGGTCACATTGCAGAATACTCTTCTTTGTTTTAGAGGAAGACACTCATCACTACCGTTCCCAGCTTTAGTGTTCTGTTCAAAGGTTGACTCAGTCATCACTGAAAACAAACCAACAGGTCCTTTTAAAGAAGTTCCATCCTCCTGAGGATCTAAGGAAAAATATCCCTTTTGAGCATTTAGTCACACACCTAGAAGGAAACAACCGTTTCAATCTTCATTTGCATTGTATAGGCATTAGATGTGGTCCAGTTACACTGAGCTCTGCTTGAGAAGGCAGAAGTGCCAGTACTGTTCAAGCTTTGACGGAGATGGAGAGAAAACTCAGTCAGGCAAATAATACCTAGCTCTGCCAATGTATCTTCCCCTTTTTAAAAGGACAGAACAATTTACTTTGTTTCTGGAGAGATTCTAATAGCAAAAGTTCCCTAACATCAATTCTAGGGAGCTGGACCAAAAATTGATCCTTAGACCACTTTGCACCTAAATGGAGGTATAACTTGCAATGCCCAAATATAGAAATCTGCTCTTTGACCTTGGATATTCAGAGGCATAGTCTGCTGTAGAGGATGCCAGGCATAGCTCTACAGACACTCCTCGGAACATGTGAGAAGCAGTAGCGATAGCTTTAGAAGGAAGCTGAACATCCTTCCCTTTGCCAAAAGTAAGGATATCAAGTGTATGCATTTTAGGGTGGAGAGAAAGAGTAAAGTACCAAATTGGGGTGGAATTATATATCTCAAGATTGAGAATCCCCTCTATAGAAAAAAGGTGTAATTGGCAAAGTTCTTGGATAAGGCACCACAAAGCTGAAAAGATGCAAATAAACTGCTGAAAACTTTCCTTACATTAAATCTTAAATACCAAGTTTAACATGGAATCCTCTTGCCTCGGAATGACTTACAGATATAATGTAACTATACAAGAATTTTTGTTAAGCTAATGAGTGAACAGAAGCAGGTCAAATTGCATGCACTCCATTGGAACTCCCAAAACAATGCCTTTAATATTTATTGTAAAAAATTACAGAAAACAATGCAGAAAAAATCTGACTTATAAGAATAATTTACTCTTTAGATACAAGTAATTTCCAGTATCAATGTGTGTATACTTCTAAACAAAACATAAAACATGCTTTCCTACAAGTAGTTCAGAGCTCTCTCTATTGAGTAAAAACCTACACACACTTTTATTAGATAAAAGGGGAAATAAAGCAGTGTAAAAAATGCAGTAAAACTGGCAGAAGGGACTGATCCAAAGCCTACTGAAATAAATTAAAAGACTTTCCTATTGACTTCATTGGGCTTTAGATCAGACCCTAAGAAATAAGTGTTAAGAAGAAAAGAAAAGGATAAATGTGAAAGGAAAAGAGCATTTTTTCCATCCAATAATCAGAGTAGACAAAATTCCTTTTACTCTTTTTTTTAAAACTGTTTTCTTCAAGTTAGATTATGATTTGATTCTGTCAAAACTGGAGTTCTTAATGTCCCATCTTGAAGACTGTTACTGCAAGGCAGGTTCAGCCTTAGTCTGAAAAATCTCAGACATACTGAATGATTAATCCAACTAAGTTTAAAAGATGTTAGTCATATGCCAGTGCCCATCCTCACCCACAAACATATAAAAATGGACAGTGACACGACAAAAGAGCACATTGACTTTTTCCTGTCATTTTTTGACAAGAGAACTGTCCCTGAAAACAGCACTTATATACATTTTGGGGAAAGTCTTCAGGACTGAAGACTTCTTCAAGGGATGAATCTGAAAGAAGGGGTCAGGAAACTGACTTCTTTTTCTTGTCATTAATAAATACCCTACAAAATAAGACTCCTCTAAGGGTGAGCTTTGCTTTCTCCATGAGCAAATGTTGACAAATTAGAGTAGCCTGTTAAAGTCCATGCCATGTTAGCAGTGCTTCTTCAAGCTGCATGCTGTGCCCAGTCCAACTTACTACAAGAAAGTTCAAAGCAGATGGACTCCACTAGTGAGAAAATGGGGTTTCATGGCTCAAAAAAAATATTTTTATGCTTCCTACAATTCAAGATCAGTAGTAGAGTATAATGCCCTTCCAGTCTCATAAAAGAGAACTAATGAGGAATTAAGATCCATCAGTACTCACATTCAACCCTTGTCTTGCATAGCCAGATGATAAAGATCTACCCTAACTCTGGATACAAATTCATCCCCAAATTGCTCAAGGTAGAACAGTTTGTCTTTATTGTTTAATGGATTCAGGTCCACCAGCTTCCCTTTGCTCCCATCCAGATGGCTGACTGGTTGAGTAGGGCTGAAGAAGAAATGGAGGGGGAATTTGAGCTTGTTGTGCATCAGCTATAAGGGATTAATTCTGCATTAGATTGCTCTGTTTTCTAGCATTATATCTATTTATGACTGCCTTCCAGCACACCCCTTCATGACCCTGCAGGTATATGTCACACAGCACCCCTTCACGTCCTTTCAGTTGTCACCCAAATGAAACTGGTTCAAACCATGTACCCCCTTCATGGGGGAAGGGACACCATCACTTGCAGCCACTCTTGTCCCCAGAGGTGGCTCCCTGCTTAGCAGGCTGGCTTTTGTAGATGTATTCTTAGGATCCTAACTCTCCCCTTGCACTGTATAGGGAGCCTAGGCACCTAACTCAGGGCTGTGGATTCCACTGGATGCCAAGGTACCTAAAAGTTAGGCACTGAAAGCTGACCATTGCAACACCTAGGGCCCTTTGAGAATCTAGCCTCCCGTGTAAATGCCTCTCAGGCAGATTGCCTTGCAGTGTAGTCCTGTAGGTACTCCTGGGGGAATTCTGCACCATTGCGCAATGCAGAATTTGTGCGGAATTAATTTTCTGCACAGAATTTCATGTTTTCTCTGCAGAATTGGGGTTGCAGGGCTGCTGGCTGCCAGTAGGGGCCACTGGACTTTGTATTTTTATTGTTTTATAATCTGACAGATATCAATGTTTGTTTTTAAGCTTTTTTCTATTTTTACTTGTTTAAATTTTCACAGTTGCAAGAAATTATGGGTGGGTCAGTCAGTGGGAGGTGTCATACAATATGTATTTAATAACAGTAGACATGAAGATTCAAAAAGATAAAGCCGTATAACTGTTAAAGCACAAATTGCCAATATCACATGTCAAAATATACAAAGTAAGTATCCTTAAATCAAACATTAATAAGTTCTGAAACAGCATTTTTCTTACTTTGTCTATCTGTAAATTTTGATGATTATTATTGATGGAAATATTTTTTTCATTAGTTTGTGTGTGTGTGTGTGTGTGGTGAAACTGATTGTCACACTGTCTGGAGTGGCTCACAACCATGACTACCAACATCAGGGCAGACTATCAAAAAGCATGGCAGAAACCCCAAACTGGTTCTAGGTTCTATAATTAGATTTCACCAACACAGTAACAAGTGTGAATTCCTAAAGCACTATAATGGTCTTACCATGTAGTCACAGACAGTCCCCTTGAGCATTCCAATATATCTTGCCCCCAGGCGAGGTGGTCTATATGATAGATGGTCACTTACACCAAAAATCACATCAATATTTAGGTTACTTTACCCCAGGTCATTTCTACTCAGATCTCAAACCAGATACAACACCTGTAACTAATCCTGTAATAAATTAACTAAAGATTTAGTAACTAAGAAATAAGTTATTTTCAAGGTTAAAACAGGAAACATACACACAAAAATGAGTTTCAATCTTCGATTGAAAAGGGTAAGAAAAGCTTCTATAATTAAGCAGCTCTATAGGTCCTGTAGCGCTGACTCATGCCAAGCAGCATGGGGATCTTCTGCTTATGTTTAGGAATCTTTGTCCAGCAAAGTCCAGACAGCATAAAGAGACCTTCTAGTTTCTTCTTCTAAGGGATTTTTATTCTCCCCGACCCATCCAAGCTGATCGGTGATGGCATAGGCATGGGGAGTAGGGGGTGCTACAGCACCCCCAGGTTTTACACAGGGCTCTGCTCCCAGCCCTGCATGTGGCGTCCCAGCTGCCAGCCCCACCCCCAGGCTCTGCTCATGCCCTCCCACACGGGCTCCCAGCTGCTGGCCCCACCCCCACTTGTGGTCCCAGCCTCGGCCCCCTTACCCGTGTCCTCCACTCCCGGAGACACGGCCCTGCTCCCAGCCCCATCTCTAGGATGTGGACAGGGGTAAGAGTGCTGGTTTTCAGCACCCCCGTTATTAAAAATGTTCCAGGGCCACTGGGTGATGGGATGAGTTCACGGGCAGGCTTCCCCTTCCTGGAAGGAGTGAGGAATGCCATCAACAAGCTCCCTGTCCTTCGATGCTACACAATGCCTCATTTGCTTTCAATGGGCCATCTTGCATGCAGGAGGAGCATGTTACCTTAATTAATGCTCCTTTTCCTGTTTGGTGAGTTACACAATTACAGAGTTTTACAATACAAACACTCAATGTAACTTCATACAATGGGCTACAGATATAAGTGGGATTAATACACTGCAGCATCCTATGAGCATTCCATAAAGTCTAAACACATTCTTATAACACTAATATCTATTTTAAGTATACCAACCCACAGGTAAGTCAGACTGGTTTCCAGCTATACATTCTAGCTATCCTTGTAACAAACCCCGATGCCAACTCTGTCCACATATCTATTCAAGTGACATCATCATAGGACCTAATCACATCAGCCATACCATCAGGGGCTCGTTCACCTGCACATCTACCAATGTGATATATGCCATCATGTGCCAGCAATGCCCCTCTGCCATGTACTTTGGCCAAACCGGACAGTCTCTACGCAAAAGAATTAATGGACACAAATCTGACATCAGGAATCAAAATACTCAAAAACCAGTGGGAGAACACTTTAACCTGTCTGGTCATTCAGTGACAGACCTGCGGGTGGCTATATTACAACAGAAAAACTTCAAAAACAGACTCCAAAGAGAGACTGCAGAGCTAGAATTGATATGCAAACTAGACACAATCAACTCCGGTTTGAATAAGGACTGGGAATGGCTGAGCCATTACAAACATTGACTCTATCTCCCCTTGTAAGTACTCTCACACTTCTTATCAAACTGTCTGTACTGGGCTAGCTTGATTATCACTTCAAAAGTTTTTTTTCTCTTAATTAATTGGCCTCTCAGAGTTGGTAAGACAACTCCCACTTGTTTATGCTCTCTGTATGTGTGTATATATATCTCCTCAATATATGTTCCATTCTATATGCATCCGAAGAAGTGGGCTGTAGTCCATGAAAGCTTATGCTCTAATAAATTTGTTAGTCTCTAAGGTGCCACAAGTACTCCTGTTCTTCTTTTTGTCAATACTCAGAGCTGCAGCTGAAGTCAATGGAAGTTGTGCTTTGAATATGTACAGAGCTATAAAAATGCCAAGCACTAAAAAAAAAAAAAAAAAAAAAAAATCCTAGATTTCTCAAATTCAACACCCAAAATTACAGCACATCCTTTACAGGTTGGGCCATAAAAGGGATGTGCATCAGTTCTCCATCTGTAAAGCGGAGATAACAATTTACCTCAGAGACGTTTAGCAAAGATAAAGTAATTTATGTGTGAAGCATTAAGCTACAATGCAGATGAGCGTCCAGGACGAGAAAAGCTCATGAGGAAATTAATAATCCTATATGCGACGCAGGGTTTAATTGTAGTAAATTAGGCAGGGGCCACACGCTGAATGCTAGTGAATGAAAATGAATACTGAGCAACTTCCATTCAGAGAGCACTGTTCACCCTGTGCACTGACTGAGGCAATGTCCTGTGGAAAAAACAGTGTATGATTAACGTAAGAACATAAGAGGCTGCTGTCATGGGTCAGACAATGATATATCTAGCCCTGTCTCCGGTTTCTGACAGTCACCTATACCAGAGCTTCATGGAGACTATACAGAAGAGAGCAATTATGGAGTGATCCATGCTTGTGTTCCACTCCTGTTCCCAGGTTAAACAAGACCCGATTTACGCAAATTCACACTTACGGAAAAAGTTCCATAAGCCAGAAATAGGATTTTTGAGTTGCAGAAATTGTTGCGTAATGTACAGCTATATGCTTCTGACTTACGCAAAATTTGAGTATATATATATATATATATATATATATATATATAGCGAGAGAGAGAGAACTGGAAGGGACCCCGAAAGGTCATCGAGTCCAGCCCCCTGCCTTCACTAGCAGGACCGAGGAGTTACGCAAGGCTTTCCAGAACGGAACGATTGCGTAAGTTGGGGGGTGTCTGTATAGGTTTAGGGTGGCCTTGAGAATGGGATTGTGTCCCTGACTATCTTTGCTAATGGCCACTGATGGACCAATCCTCCATGAGCTTATCTAGTATTTTTTTTAAACCCAGTTATATTTCTGGCCTTCATAACACCCACTGGCAGTAAGTTCAACAGGTTAGTTTTGTACAAAAGGACTTTCTCTTGTTTGCCTATTAATTGCTATCAGGTGATCCCAGGTTTTTGTATTGGGGGGAAGGGTAAATATCACTTATCTATTCACTTTTTCCACATCACAACTTCATATACCTTTATCCTATTCCCCTCTTACTCATCTCCTTTACAAGCTGAACATCTCCGATCTCCTTTATCTCTCTTCCTCTGGAAGCTGCTCCATACCTTTGAACATCTTTGTTACCCTTCTCTGTATCTTTTCCAGTTCCACTATATCATTTTTGAAACAGGGTGGCCGAAACTGCAGTGATATTCCAGGTGTGGGCATATCATGCATTTCTATAGTGGCATTATAGTATTCTTGCTGCAAAAAAGGCAAACATCATTCTGGGCTGTATTAGCAGGAGTGCTGTAAGCAAGACACGAGAAGTAATTCTTCTGCTCTACTCTGCGCTGATTAGGCCTCAACTGGAGTATTGTATCCAGTTCCAGGTGTCACATTTCAGGAAAGATGTGGACAAATTAGAGGAAGTCCAGAGAAAAGGAACAATAACGATTAAAGGTCTAGAAAACATGACCCATGAAAAAATTAGGTTTGTTTAGTCTGAAGAACAGAAGATAAAGGTTACATAAAAGGTTGTTATAAGGGTGCGGGGGGGGAGGGGAGAATTATTCTCCCTAACCTGTGAGGATAGGACAAGAAGCAATGGGCTTAAATTGCAGCAAGGGAGATTTAGGTTGGACATTAGGAAAAACTTCCTGTGAGGGTGGGTAAGCACTGGAATAAATTGTCTAGGGAGGTTGTAGAATCTCCATCTCTGGCGGTTTTTAAGAGCAGGTTAGACAACCACATGTCAGGGACGGTCTAGATCAAGGGTTCTCACACTTCATTGCACCACAACCCACTTTTAACAGATTACTACAGGACCCCAGGCTGAGCTCGCCCAAGCCCCCCCATGCTGGGTAGGGGGTCGAAGCCCAAGCCCCACTGCCTTGGGTTGGGGCAGGGATGTGTGTGTGCAAAGGCGAAGCCCCAGGGCCTATAACCTGAGTCCCACCAACCAGGGCGCCCCCAGCAAGTGTCAGGCCCATCCTGGGCTTGCAAAATGGGGTCACACCCCACTCTGGGGTCCTGCCCCACAGTTCGCAAACTGCTGGTCTAGCTAATGCTTAGTCCTGCCCTGAGAGCCGGGGGCTGGCCGGCATGACTGCGCCAGGCCCTTCCGCGCCTACGGTTTTGTTAGGCGGCTGCGCACGGAGCCGTTTTCAGCGCCCCGGGGCTCTGCGGGGCAGTCACGCTAAGACAGACCCCGCGTTCCCAAGGCACCGAGCCCCCGCCAACCTCGGCAGCCATTTTGTTCCGCTCCCGCCCGTTCCGCGAGCCGAGCTCCCGTCAGCGCGGCCCCAAGCGAGCGCGAGTAACCCGGAGCCGGCTGGAGCCCCGCCCCGCCCCTCTCGCTGGCGGGAGCAGCGACCCGCCTGCTGGGCCCGGCCTGCGAAACACCAAACCCGGGGCAGCGCCGCCGCCAACCCAACCAGCGCGCCTGTTGGACTCGCCAATCAGAGCCTTTGTTTAGGGTTACGCGAGGAGAAGGCGGGGTCTGCTTGTTTGGAGCCAATAGACGGAGCAGAAGGCCGAGTGACAGCTGTCACGTGTCTCGCCCTTCTAGACTCATTGATTGGATACAGGGTCTGTCAGTTTAGCGTTATTCATTTTCCGTTGGCTGGCAGAGCTGTCAGGGTTTTGTGTCCCCCATCAAAGCCCACTTTCTTTTCCTCGTGAATGGCTAATAGAGCTGTCAATGAAACGATTCCACTGTCTGATTGGTTATGGGAACTGTCAGTTAATGCCCTCTTGCCCTCTTCAGGACCTCCCTATGACTGGTGAGTGGCTGTAGAATGTGTCAGTGCAGTGTTTCTCCTCTCTGATTGGTTATGCGGGCTGTCAGTAGGGTCCTTTCTCTCAAATGGCCGCCTCCTGTTGTCGGTGATTGGCTGTAGGAAGTGTCAGTTTGGAGGCTCTCCCAATGGGCGGCCCGGGGTGGGTTCGGTGCGCGCGGTGTGGCCGGCCCGGCGGCGGCGGCGGCAGCGGGAGGAGGCGGTGGCGCGCGCCTGGATCCCGGTCGCGAGGAGGCGGAGGAGGATGTGGCGCGCGGAGGGGAAATGGCTGCCGAAAACAAGCCGGAAGGTGAGAGCGCGGCGGGGCCGGGGCCGGGGCCGGGCCCGTCCCCTCAGCCCGGCCGGGGAACGCGGCGCATCCGCAGGGCAGCTCCCGACCCCGCGGCCGGGCCGCGCAGCCCCGCGCCACAAAGTTTGGCGGTGCCGGGCGGAGGGGGGCGCGGCCCAGTTCGCCGCGACGGGCGCCCCCGCGGGGCGGGGCAGGGAACCGGCCTCTGCCGTCAGGGGAGCGAGTCACGGGGACACCCACCTCGGTGCTACTGGTGAGGGAAGGGCACCCCATCCCCCACCTCCGCCATTGGCCCGGGAGCACCCATCCCCCACCGCCCACCACGGGCACCCGGCCGGCCCCGGACCTCACCTGCGCCGGGGGGGGGCGCCACGGGCACCCCACTGCCCCCCTGCGCGCCATGGGGGGGGGCGCCACGGGCACCCCACTGCCCCCCTGCGCGCCATGGGGGGGGGCGCCACGGGCACCCCACTGCCCCCCTGCGCGCCATGGGGGGGGGCGCCACGGGCACCCCACTGCCCCCCTGCGCGCCATGGGGGGGGGCGCCACGGGCACCCCACTGCCCCCCTGCGCGCCACGGGGGGGGCGCCACGGGCACCCCACTGCCCCCCTGCGCGCCATGGGGGGGGGGCGCCACGGGCACCCCACTGCCCCCCTGCGCGCCATGGGGGGGGGGGCGCCACGGGCACCCCGTCCCCCACTGCCCCCCTGCGCGCCATGGGGGGGGGGCGCCACGGGCACCCCACTGCCCCCCTGCGCGCCATGGGGGGGGGGCGCCACGGGCACCCCGTCCCCCACTGCCCCCCTGCGCGCCATGGGGGGGGCGCCACGGGCACCCCGTCCCCCACTGCCCCCCTGCGCGCCATGGGGGGGGGGGCACCACGGGCACCCCGTCCCCCACTGCCCCCCTGCGCGCCATGGGGGGGGGCGCCACGGGCACCCCGTCCCCCACTGCCCCCCTCCGCTCCATGGGGGGCGGCCACGGGCACCCCATCCCCCACTGCCCCCCTCTGCTGCATGGGGGGGGCGCCACGGGCACCCCGTCCCCCACTGCCCCCCTGCGCGCCATGGGGGGGGCGCCACGGGCACCCCGTCCCCCACTGCCCCCCTGCGCGCCATGGGGGGGGGCGCCACGGGCACCCCGTCCCCCACTGCCCCCCTGCGCGCCATGGGGGGGGGCGCCACGGGCACCCCGTCCCCCACTGCCCCCCTGCGCGCCATGGGGGGGGGCGCCACGGGCACCCCGTCCCCCACTGCCCCCCTGCGCGCCATGGGGGGGGGCGCCCCGGGCACCCCGTCCCCCACTGCCCCCCTGCGCGCCATGGGGGGGGGCGCCCCGGGCACCCCGTCCCCCACTGCCCCCCTGCGCGCCATGGGGGGGGGCGCCCCGGGCACCCCGTCCCCCACTGCCCCCCTGCGCGCCATGGGGGGGGGCGCCCCGGGCACCCCGTCCCCCACTGCCCCCCTGCGCGCCATGGGGGGGGGGCGCCACGGGCACCCCGTCCCCCACTGCCCCCCTGCGCGCCATGGGGGGGGGGCGCCACGGGCACCCCGTCCCCCACTGCCCCCCTGCGCGCCATGGGGGGGGGGCGCCACGGGCACCCCGTCCCCCACTGCCCCCCTGCGCGCCATGGGGGGGGGCGCCACGGGCACCCCGTCCCCCACTACCCCCTTCCGTGCCATGGGGGGGGCGCCACGGGCACCCCGTTTCCCTCTCTTCCTTTCAGCGCTATGGGGGGCCGCCACGGCCACCCGTCCCCCACTGCCCCCCTTCGTGCCATGGGGGGGAGGCCGGCTACGGGCACCCCGTCCCCCACTGACCCCCTCCGCGCCATGGGGGGGGCGCCACGGGCACCCCGTTTCCCTCTATTCCCTTCAGCGCTATGGGGGGCCGCCACGGCCACCTGTCCCCCACTGCTCCCCTCCGTGCCATGGAGGGGGGGCGGCCACGGGCACCCCATCCCCCACCTCCCCCCCTCCGCCCTGTGGGGGGGTGTGTGGCCACAGGCACCCCGTCCCCCACCTCCGCCCCATGGGTTGGGGGGTGGCCACAGGCACCCCGTCTCCCACCTCCCCCACTCCGCCCCATGGGTTGGGGGCTGGCCACGGGCACCCCGTCCCCCACTCTGCCCCATAGGAGCGGGGGGCCGGCCACGGGCACCCGTCCCCCACTTCCTTCCTCCGCCCAATGGGGGGTGTGTGGTCACAGGCACCCCGTCCCCCATTCCCCCTCTCTGTGCCATGGGGGGGGCAGGCCACGGGCACCCCATCTCTCACTCTCTTCCCGTGCCATGGGTGGGCCGTAGGAACCCCATCCCCGCTTCATCTGTTCATCATGGGGGGAGGGCAGGCTGCAGGCACCCCTTCCTTTCTGCCATATGGGCAAGGGCAGGCCATGGGCACTCAATCCCCCACCCTTTCACCATACAGCGGAGGATGGGCTGTGGATACCCCAGCTGCATCCTCACCCCCGTTCCCCTACCATGGGGGAAATCTTTGTCTAAGAAACAATAATAATGTACATTCCCTACACTCTTCTCTGAGGAGAGATTCTTGGGAAAGCATGTGTCCACCAGCCCTGGACAGGGCATGTATACCACTTCAGTGTGAGGGAGGGGATGGCCATACAAAATGAACTTCCTCACTTCACCACGTGAAAAGGTATAGGATGCATGTTCCACCACCGTGGGTCATTCTAAGCCCCACAGTGGGGGGAGTGCAGGGCAACATTTGCTCCCAGCCCTGTGTGAGAAGATGACAGGCAATATATATGAGACCCATGTAGGAAGGGGAGGATATGGGAGGCACAGCTCCTGTTTCGGGTGCGAAAGAGAATGTGCACATGTACATACCCCTGTAAATGGGAAGGGCTGGGCATACATGTGCTCTCCATTTGGGGCAAATACAGGGCATGCTTTTGTGTGCACACACCTGTGGCAAAGGGCAGGCCATGCATATGTACACCCTCCTGTTTGGGGGAGGGACTTATTTATGTTTTAATTATTTATTAAAATTAACCAATTCAAGTCTGCCTATTTATGCACATAACTGGCTTATATTAATGTGTTTTATTGTTGCTGTTTTCCTCTTCTGCTCTTCCCTGCTCCTTGCCATTGTGTGTTGAATCTTGTGTTGTTTTACCTTTTATTGTACACCTTGGGGTGGGAACTGTGTTTTTACTCTTTTCGGTACCGGTCACAGTGGGGCTCTAATTAAGCTGCTACTCTAATATAAATACTAAATAATCTGAGCATGTTTGTGCTTGGTAGTATCTGCTGATGGGAATGGTACACTATAGCATTTGGAACTTTCCTTCCAATCACACCAATTGACATTGTATGTGCACACTCATTACACCCCTCTGTAGGCAAGGTAGAGCATTTCGGCCCTCAAGGGGTTGGCCAAGTATGATGTGGTCAGTTCTCCACAATGTGGAGGGCAGGCCAATTACAATTTGCGCATATAAAGAAATGGTCATGGTATGTGCACACATTTTTAGGAAAAAGCTGATCGCCATATGGGGATGGGTCAGGACGTGTACTCCTGTCATGAGTTACAAGTTCTTCAGAGCAGGGACAACTATCTATTTGTGCTTTGCTTCTCATAATGTGGCCCTGATCCCAGTTGGGACATCTGGGAGCTATCATAATATGCATAGCAATAATTGTGCTCATCTCGTGGGAGGGGGCAGGGTGTGTGCTGCTCATGGGATGTAGGAGGCAGATGCTGTCCCTATGTTGCATAGTCCATGGGGAGGACTCAGCAGATTATACACTCTTTTCTCACTGAATGATGATGGTTACCCAGTGGAATGAAAAGAGCAACTGTAGGAGGATCCTCCCATGTGAAAAGTGGTGCATCTCCCCTTACGCAAATGCATGCACGTTCTCCCCACCCCCCACACACATTGTACTCCACCCCTAGGGGGAAGGGACACCATCACTTGCAGCCACTCTTGTCCCCAGAAGTACTGCAATTAAAAGTGCCTATATGAGTGCTGAGAGGGTGAATATGTTCTCTGTACTGAATATACACTCTCTGTGTACGTTGTTACTTATGTATACATATGCACATGAGTTGGGGGTGCATGAACCCTTTCTAAACTTTTAATATGTTCTTAATACACCTCACTCCATAGCAGGAGATTGCCATGTGCACTCTCCTTTCCAGCACAAGCAACTAAGAATAAAAATGCACATTCTCCTCCAATAACTCGCATAATGAGTTGCATGCATAGACCATTCCTAAGTAAAGCCCCGTGATGAAAGGAGAGCATGCTGACTACACACCCTGAGGAGTAGGCTACATGCTTTTCCCCAGCACTGTTTAAACAATGATGGGTAAAGTCAATACATAGAAATCAAATAAATATGTCACTCTTTTGGTTAATTAGGAAAGATAACATGGTTTTTGGGGATGCCAAATAGATAATTACATTTTTAGGTATTGGAACAGTTTAACTATTTTGTGAAAGGTGCTAGTGAAAAGGTATGCTGTCAAAGTTCCAGTCCTTTGGAGGGATTGTCTGTCCTTTCAGGTTTAGAGCTTCTGTTGTTTTATTATTAGAGCAAGCCAATAGGGGGTGATGAAAAGAAGTGGGCAAAGAGTGTGAATCCACAGAGTAGGAGGGGAAATATATTGGGCATAGGGAGAGACATGACAGTTATACCCCCCTGAAATAGAGAAATCCTATTTTGAGAGAAAATAAATAAGGGTTCAATAATACAATATTTCTGTATTCTCACATTTTTTAGGTTGTAGATTTATACAAAGACAACTTAATTTTGCTATTGGATACTCCAAAAGAGATTGAAAGTTATGTGGATAACATAAAATAGTAGTTAACTTCATACTTAGAGTTGCTTTTTGAAATTATTTTAGAAAAAACGCACAGTATATTTTACATATGAAGGAAAGAGTTAAAGCATACAACTCTTTAGCTCAAAGTTGTTCTATATAATACATTGTTGAAAAACAGAAGATCCAAGATAAGGATTTTTTTATTGCATATCCACAAGGGGGTAGTGATGTACCGTCTAAGATATTTGTAGTAGAAGTGCTAGATAATCTTTTTTTGAAACACTTTAGATTTACAGATAAAGGTGGTGTATTTGCATTTTAACTTAATAAGATCTTCTTTTAAAAATGTTTATTGGCAAAATTCTTGAGTTTAACATGCTGCTTTTACATTGTAGAAAAATAACCATTTATTACTTTTGAATGGTGGAATGCACTTCCCACTACTGTGATTTACATATGCATATGTGATTGCCAGGATTTGAGTTCTAAATCAAAAGTGATTTTTTTGATGTATAGTAATTTAAAATGTTGAGAAATACAAGTTGGAAGTTGGGATCAAGCTGGGAACAGGCTTTGTGAAGTTGGTGCTGTGTCTCTAGATAAATTCGTGGCGGATAGACCCATCAATGGCTATCAGCCAGGATGGGCAGGGATGGTGTCCCTAGCTTCTGTTTGCCCATTCCCAGCTTCTGGCAATAGGGGATGGATCACTTGATGATTCCCTGTTCTGTTCATTCCCTCTGGGGCCCCTGGCATTGGCCACTGTCAGAAGTCAGGATACTGGGCTAGATGGACCCTTGGTCTGACCCAGCATGGCCATTCTTATGTTAGGTGTAGAATGTGAACACCTTACATAAAAAAGCCTTAAAGAGACAGCTCAAAGTAAATTCATGTGAGCAGTTGTTTTTTTCCCTGGTTTTCTTCATTGCATACGTTTGTCAAAAACAGTTTCATGACATATTTGACACCAAATTGTAATGTAATTCATCCACAGTGCCCAGAGAAGGAAAACAAATGGTGGTGCTAAAGCAGTATGCGGTATAATTTATTATTTAATATTGTAGGAACCAAAGACATCAAGAAGATTAGGGCTGATTGTGCTAGGAGCTGTACAGATATACTACTGTTCTTCTGTGACAGAACAATGAATGGTAATCCAGGTAGGGGCCTCCATTTTGCAGGGGAGGGAAGAGAAAAATAGTTAGTTGATTTACCATTACAGGAAATAACAGGTTACAGCTTTCTTCCAACGTGTAATATAAAACATTACATTTACTGTATCTAACTTTAAATTAATACCTGATAATAAATATTAAAATAATTTCATAAACCCTGCTAATTTGAGGCTATGGACAAAGTATATGCTTTGTGTTCAAGTCTACCTTGAGGAGACAGTGGTAAATACTCTTTACTTCATCACTTCTGACTCTTTAGTGCTCCCTTTTCCCTGAGGAAAGTTGTCTTTATCTCTTTCAATAAATCTTAGCTAACTTAATGTGTGTCTTCTGGAATATTTTTTCCTTATATGCTACTGTAGCTTGGATTACTATCTTTTTGCTATTTGTGTGTGCAGTACCTGGCACAACGAAGCCTCAATATACTACTGCAACATAAATATTAAATTACATAATAGGTAAAATGAATAAGAGTATGTTGTTAGCTTAATCTTTCATTAATCTTTTTTTGATGCTCCTGAATTCATTACTTCTGTCTGGTGTGCTGTGATCTAGAATAGACTGGGCTTTATTCTTTTCTCACTTACATTGGTGTAGATGATTAAGTCCACTGAAATAATAAAATCTAAACAATGTAAAACTGATGTAAATGAGAGGAGAGTCAGACTCTATATCTTCACTTGAATATTAGAATTTTCTGTTTAGTAATCTTTAATTCATTTGTCCCCTTTCCCTTCAAGATTTTGTGTGGGCGTGTAGTAACATTTTCCCCACATACCCTGGTTTTAGTATTGAGAGTATGTAATAGGTTTAGCGATTTCATATAGGTTAATAGTCATTAATCTTAAAGCTGCTGGTATGAATTGGGTTTTCATTTTGTCTGTCTAGTGTGACTTTTTATTATGTTTAGTACAGGTATCTTCTTTAATTTCTTATAGGCTGTTAAAATCTCTTCGGTTGAGATGAATGACCCACAAGGTCACTCATTCTTGTAACTTACTACTGCATAAGAGCTATTGTAAATATCCTCTTTCATGTCCCATATTTGAACTTTTCGATTTTGATGTTGAAAATGAATGCCTTACTTTAGTCTATATTATGTTGGTTAACTCCTATATCTGAGTATATCTAATTTAAGGTGGACTGAGAAGTTCATTCCAGAAACCCAGATGATTCTCAGTCAACAATTTCTGTGTGTACTTCTAACAGCAACTGTACATTGTAATTCAGTGAGTTGACCTACTTCTGTAATACATTTTTAAGAAGTCAAGGTATGAAATGTTCACTTTTTAAATGCCTGAAATTTAAACTCTGCCTTTCAAAAGTTTACATGTGAGCCATTTAAAAACACAGTTGTATGAAGACAAGTATTACAGCAGTGGTGCTGTTAGCCTGAGTATAGAACCCAAGTCTTACTCCCTTCTTTAACCTTTAAAATTATTTTTAATTATATATATTGAATTAGTTGTGTCTGAAATAAGCTCTGTTAACAGCCTTGGTGACTGATTTCCATTTCTGTACCACAGCACTAGTACAGCATCAGTATTACAAGCTTCTCCACACCGTGCTAACTTGAAAGGGACCCTCCTGTGAAGATCAGAGGGCAATTCATTCTACAGACCTCTTCTCATTCAGTTTTCCCTTGAGACTGATAGTAAGAATGGGACTGATGTGTAATTAGCTCAGATTAGTAGTGAAAGAATGTTATCATCTAATAGCCATTTGGAAGTGTACAGTTGTCCACATCTGCAAAACCATCACCGTGGACATGCTTGTTAGTAAAAGAGAGGACACTGGTTGCCTTGGCGTGGAAACTGAAGAACCCTCTCACTCATAGATGTGTTGTTTCTGGGGCAGGATTGAAGTACGCTGCAAGGGTGTGATCAGAATTCACTAGGTACTTTGGTAATACAAATAATAAATAACAACATATTACAACTGCTTCCTGTGCTGTATCTCTCCTATTGTTAAATGGAGAACTTGAGTCTCCAGGATGTTAACATGGCACCTTCAACCAGCACTGAATTCACTTTAAAAAAAAAAAAAAAAAAAACATGAACAGAGAACTGACAGCAAAACAGATATGTTTCTTTCTATTTGGTTTATTCTTCTGAATAGTTGAGGAAATTGGCATATCCCAAATGCAGTAGAACAGTGTCTATGTGTTAAATTTATCTGGCCTGTTATTAAACTAGTATTCTTACTCCTTGTCCCAGTTCAGTTATATTATCAAGGTGGTGATTATTTATTTTTATAGCTATTAATTCGGGCAGGATCAGTAAATATGATTGTGATGGAGATGTTATACTAACTAAGTAACTCTTAGAATACTGTTACTTCCCTTACTGCCAGTTAAATGAATGTTTAGGAGAGTGCCTGCAGCAGTCAAAGGGTTTTGGCTTTTGAAATATTTTCTATGCAACCTAATATTTATATTAAAACATGAAAACAAAGAAAGAATATAGGGGAAATCAGAATCAGCAATGTTGTTAACAGGTGGATACAGATGATTGTGGTTCGTTTATAAGCCAACCCTCCCCTTCCCCCTCCCCCCCCAAGATGGATAAGTAAAAATGGAAATTTTTTATGACCCATTCATAAGCTGATCCTATCATTCAGGGGTCGGCAAACTTTGGCTCCAGGGCCATCCGGATAAGGCGCTAGCGGGCCGAGACGGTTTGTTTACCTGGAGCAACCGCAGGCACAGAGGTAAACCTAAGTAAACAAAGTGTCCCAGCGTGCCAGCTGCTTACCCTGATGGGCCGGGACAGCAACTGGTGGGGAAATTTTTTTCGGGGGGGAGAAGCTAGGGGTCAGGGGAGTAACCCCTGTGACCACCCCCCACATGACCCCATCCCTTCCCACCTTAGCTGGGGCGGGCCAGGTGAGGATGTCTCGTGCCTGGCCGGAGCTGCTCCGGCAGGCTGGGCAGCGTGGCCACAGCCTGCTCTGGCAAGTCATTCCACCTTTTCCAAAATATGGAAGACAATTAGAATTTCCGTATGGGGACAATTCCTCTCACCCCATACAAAATTAAAGTTAAGCCATGTCTACAGTAGAGAGCTTACAGCTGCACAGTTGTCCCGCTCCTGTGCCACTGTAAGATTGTTCGTGCTGATGGGAGAGAGCTCTCCAGTTACAGCCCAACGAGTGGCGGTAGCTTTGAGTGGGAGACTGTCTCCCAGTGAAAAAGCGCTGTCCACACCGGTGCTTCTGTCAGTGTAACTTGTGTCGCTCAGGGGGGTGGTTTTTTTCACACCCCTAAGCGACATAAGTTATTCTATCAAAAGTGCTAGTATAGACATAGCCTTAGTCTCGTAAGTGAGAATTGCATTGGGGAAAAAAAAAACCCTGCTAGGTTCTTCTTATAACTGAAGCTTTCCTATTTTCCTTTTGACCTGCTAGGTGTTAGAGAAGCATTAACTTAATATATGTGCTTCTCAGTCACTTCAGGCTGTTAGTTTTAAATATGGCTCTTGTTGAGTGACTTTATATTGTAGTTAGATTTTTGAGATACTGTGAATAGAGCAGATTTAATCAGTTTTTGCTTTAAGGGAGAACATCAACTTAAAATTTAGTCTATTTAAAAAAGGAGTTAAAAGTAGTTTCAGGTTCTGCATCTGCCCTTGAGTTCTCCATTCAATGTTTGTGGTTTTACAGTCATCTTTTTTTATGTTAAAAATGTTTTTCTTTCCCCTACTACTGTATGACAGACCACCCAAACAATAGGGGAAACAGATCTGCTGATTGTACCAGAAAAACTGACTACAATAGAATCTCACAGTTATGAACGTCAGTGTTATGAACTGACCAGTCAACCGCACACTTCATTTGGAACTGGAAGTTCACAATCAGGCAGCAGCAGAGACCTCCCTAAAAAAACAAATACAGTACAGTACTGTGTTAAATGTAAATTACTAAAAAAATAAAGGGAAAGCAGCATTTTTCTTCTGCATAGTAAAGTTTCAAAGCTGTACTAAGTCAATGTTCAGTTGTAAACTTTTGAAAGAACAGCCATAATGTTTTGTTCAGAAGTGTTCATAACTGAGGCTTTACTGTATTTACAGAGTGTTCTCAAATGCATAAAATACACTAAAAATTAATGTTTTTTCTCAGACCTTGGTTTTATAGTACTTCTACATGTAACTTTTTCAACAATAATAGTTAAAAAGTTTTATTTTGAAATTTATCCCTTTGAGATCTGAAACTCTTGACCTCTCTTGGGTGGAGACCTTCATCTCTCCCTCCTTCCTGGGGATTTTCCAGGCTCCACAGTTCCCTGTCTACACTGTGAATTTCCCAGAGAGTCAGACTGCATAAGCAGGCCTGCTTTGCCTTCACCTTAGAGGCTATAAACTATATAAATTGCCCACCGTTGCCCATAGTTAAAAGTTACCACACAGCCCTTTCTAAGCAAGGACATTTATTTTTAAGGTGAAAGTATTAGAGAAAACATATTAAGCTTACCAGAGATCATCCAAACCCAAACAAGGGCTCTCGTAGGATTCAGTCCTTCAAACCACACCAAGTGGGGTGTTGTAGTGCTTTTTTTTGTTTTGTTTTTGAGGTCACAAGTTTATAACACCTGTTCAGAAGAACCCTCTTGAACTGTGCATTCTTTCGTTTATGCAGTTTGGGCCTTTGATCTTTTCCTCATGAAACAGGTGATCACCAGACCAAGATCCCCTCCTCAAGCTGAAGGTTCAAAAAGCTGACTTGCATAACCAGAGGGGGAGAATACATTTGCCTACTCCTCCCCTAGAGATGTCCCAGGAAACCCACTTAACTTTCCATAAGTACATTCTTGTGTGTCACATTGTTTCAGATGTTCCTTTGAAGCTCCTAACACTTCCCAGTGTTTACCTTGGTCATGTCTCCCCCAGTGGAAGTCAAATACAATTCCTTGATACATAAACTTTCCATTTTTTATACAATGGATTCCAAAGCTACTTGAACTTAATTCAGTAAGGTTTTTCACAGATATTGCAAGAAATTGCCCTGGATGTCACAGAATACTTTGTGAAATATTGTGGCTACAGGTAATTTCAGTCAGTCTTTTGTTTTCAGTGTTTTTCTGTTTAAATTAAGAGTGCCTTCTGTTCAATATATTTTATTTTCTTTGTTGTTGTTTTTTTCTCAACTCTGCCTCACTCATCTTGTTTTCTTTTTTCTTCTCCTTCTTTTCCTTTTCTTCATCCTCCTTGTTGTGCATCTGCACTAAATTTAAAACATGTAGGGATGCCTATTGAGATTATGCTCTTCATTGCAAATACTCCTACAGTTCTGTTCCTGAAGCACTGCTTGAGAAACCACTCCTCTCCCAACTCAGTATGTATATGCTAAGGGTTTATTGGGGAAAGCCTGTGGCATTGGAAGATCAAAAGCAACACTGTGTTTATTAATGGGGAGTTGATGCCTTTCACCTTCTTGTCCTCGAATGGATAACTACACCTTTCTCTCCTAATGGATTCTCCATTCAGATTGCTGAATCTGGAGTCTCTCTCTGTTTGTTCACAGAGGAATTATTGACTAGCGATTACAGTATAGGACTTGGAGTTATGAGAATAGATTTTCCTGAGTGACAAAAGGAAAAAACGCATTTTGGTTTTTGTAGAGATTAGGTTTTGCAAAGCCTAAGACTAATAGAAATGTTTCCATGAATTTTTAAAACCAAATGAAACCAATTTAACTGAGATGCTGGCAGCATGTTTTGCATTTTGTGTTGGTGGAACCCTAAAAGAGTAGTTGATTAGCCCATTTTCTTTATTCAAGTTGGTAGTGAGTGCCAAATAGTTAAAATCTATTACTATAGACTGTTAACCTCTTAACACTCTTAAAAAATAATTGTTTTAGAAAAGGTTAAAAATATTTTTGAAAAAAAATCTTCCAGTGCTCTTTTACCCTGTGTGTGCTTCAATTTCCTCATCTGTAAAATAAGTTAATGGTTCCCTTCCTTGCCAGAGTGTAAGGACTGACTTACTTTTATTTTCTGTAAATGCTTTGAGATTTTTGGATAATTACTTGTACTACAGCAGCTTAGTAGATGTACATACTATTGGAATATTAAAGTATATTTATACAATTCATCCTATTTGTTTTACCCCATTATTCCTAGTTATGTATCTTTCCTAAATAATGTCTCCTCCTCCTTGGTTTTAACACCTTTTAGCTATTTGTAGGCTCCTGGCTCTTCTACAGTTGTCACTTAAGTAAAATATACATATTTAGTTCTTTTAATCTTCACAAGTCATTTCTTCCATCGTCCTGATAATTTTTGTCATTCTTCTCTGAACTCTCCTTCTAGTGAGCTATTTTATTGGTCAAGAGTGCCCAGAAGAGAGAATATTATTCCAGATGCAGTTATTCTAACGCTTTGTGAAGAGATTATATTATTTATTTTGTGTTACAGTAGTGTCTTGGGGCCTCTATCATTGATCAGAATTCTGTTGTTCTAGGCCCTATGAAAACACATCATAAAAAGATGGTCCCTGCCTCAGAGTTTTAAATTCAAGCTGAAGATGAGACAGGAGTGGACACTACAGACAGATGGATCACAAGAAATAACAGTCAGACAATACTTATTAGCATAATAAGAACATAAAAATGGCCATACTGGGTCAGACCAATGGTCCATCTTGCCCAATATCCTGTCTTCCATCAGTGACCAATGCCAGGTGCTTCAGAGGGAATGAAATAGAACAGGGCAATCACTGAGTGATCCATCCCCTGTTGTCTTACTCCCAGCTTCTGGGCAGTCAAAGGCTATGGACACCTAGAGCAGGGAGTTGCATCCCTGACCATCTTGGCTAATAGCCATTGATGGACCTATCTTCCATGAACTTATCTCATTCTTTTTAGAATCCAGTTATACTTTTGACCTTCACAACATCATCTGTCAATGAGTTCCACAAGTTGACCATGCATTATGTGAAGTAGTACTTTTGTTTCTTTTAAACTTGCTGCCTATTAATTTCATTGGGTGCCCCCTAGTTCTTGTTATGTGAAGGTGTAAATAATGTTCACTTTGTCCATACCATTCATGATTTTATAGACCTCTATTCTATTCCCCTTTTGTTATCTCTTTTCCAAGCTGAAAAGTCCCATTCTTTATAATCTCTCCTCATAAGGAAGCTGTTCCGTATCTTTGTTCATTTTTGTTGCCCTTCTCTGTATCTTTTCCAATTCTAATGTCTTTTTTTAAAGATGCGGTTACCAGAACTGCGCACAGTATTCAAGATGTGAGCATGCAATGGATTTATATATTGGAGTTCTGATATTTACTGTCTTATCTATCCCTTTCCTAATGGTTCCTAACATTTTGTTAGCTTTTTTGACTGCTGCTGTACATTGAGCAGATGTTTTCAGAGAACTATCTACAATGAGTCCAAGATCTCTTACTTGAGTGGTAACAGCTAATTTAGAGTCCATTATTTTGTATGTAGATTTGGGATTATGTTTTCCAATGTGCATTATTTTGCATTTATCAACATTGAATTTCATCTGCCATTTTTGTTGCCCAGTCACCCAGTTTTGTGAACCCTTGTCAGATTTATTTGTAGACTCTCGTATCTCCTCTGCTCTGTGTTTTCTGTGTGTCTAAATCCAAAATTGTATTGGCATTTTTTGTTGCTTTATTGCTTTGCACATGTGTTTAGTTTGCTGTCCACTATTATCTAGAGGTCTGTTTTTAGCATTATTGCTTTTCAGGTTTTTCCTTTCCACTGACTCTTTGGATTTTTTTTTTTTTTTTTTGCTTAAGTATTATTTTTATTTGTCCATCATGTTGTTTTTTACCCCTACTTTCAATCTTACTAACTTGCTTTGCAATATTTTTTTCAATGGTGTTTTGCTGTTTCTTGATCTTCAGAGGCATTTAAAAATCCATGTAACGTACTTTTAACTTCTAGGTCATTATTCATTTCAGGGATAGGACACATGGAAGGTAGTAACTGTAGTCTTAGTTGTCTGGGTTCTGGAGCATGTTCTGGACTTTGCATAGCTTTAATACAAAGGTTGCAGTAACTTTCAAGGAACTAATTCCTTTAGGGAATTCTGGTGACAAATTATGATGTTAGAACTTGATGGAATTAATTAGATAACTTGACTGTGTCCTTATATTTGAGATAACTATATGCTGGGCTAAATAAACTCAGAGGCTGGAGTGTTTTTTAGGAAACCAACTTTGTGTTAAAGGTGTTTGTCCAATTCATAGGGAGCATTGCGAATTCTTCTGATTACACTGTAATATGCTCTTTATCTTCTCTTGTCTGTGGCTTTTATTCCCCATATTTCAGAACACTGACTCCCTCTGCTGCTTAGGGGAAGGATTGGTAGCTTCACCCATGAATAATTTTATGTTGTTTTAAATGCTTCAGTATTTTCCTGTTCTGAAGTTAATGGAGAACTGAATTTGGAGAGGGTATAATAACCTGACCAGTAATCAAGCTGTTGTTGTTAAAATTGAGATAGTATCTAAAATAATGTAATTTAAAGTTAGGGGGTGGTTTAACTAAAGGTGGGATTTAATAAATAAATAAATAATTTAGTTAAACTGGTGCAGCTTTGTGCATGGATCAGTTTATATCCATAATTCACAGATGAAAGTTAAATTGATATGAATGTATACATGTATGTTTGCTGTACTTCACTTCAACTAAATTTGCTTTTAAACCGATTGAAGTTAAACCACTGCAATTCTTTGTAAACAGGGCTTATCTATTATGTGTTTGTGGCTTAACCTTCCTCTAGGGCAGGATATTTGAGAGAAGTGGTTGAATGGGATAACAGATCAAGGGCTTGAGAAACAGAAGTAGCATTTTTGTCAGAATATGGCACTGTCCTTATGAGGACAGTAGCCAGACAGCACAAGGATTTGTGTACTTTCTACCTAAGAAGTAACTTGCAAATTAGATCCCTTTAGCCAGGCAGGATGTGAGGATTTGCCAAAATTCATTTGTGGGTTAGCAGCTGTCCAGCGTGTCCGTTCTCTGAGACAATTCCATTTCAGTATAATTCCATTTAACTCACAGTGACCCACCAGTGTGGATTCCAGACTGTGAAAGATTTAAAATAGCTGGAAAAAATTAAATAAAAGGCTTATTTTGGAACTGATTTGAAATTATCAAAATAGTTTAATGTAATTATTCGTTCATATAGTAGGTGAGCTTACTTGGGGGAAAAACAAAACACAAACCTAACACATGCCAAACACATCTGTGCAATCATTTTCCTTTGCACACTTATTTACAAATGGTAAATATTTGCCAAATTCTTTGCCTAATTTTTTGTCTATTAAGATTGTGTTCTTTTAGGGCAGAGACCTTATCTTGATACATGTCTTTAAAGCATCAAGTACATTTCTGGCACAATGATTGTTGTGAATTTCACTACTTCACCAGGTTTTGTACAGAAATGTGGTTAGTTTTGGCTTTACCACAGCATAGGAAAACGGAGCAGCAGCAGAGGTACTGGAACAGTTTGTCTGCAGACTTAAGAAGGCAGTGTTACATCAGTTACGCTCGTTCATGTTTGGAACATTATCTTTGCAATCATAAGGACTACAGATTTAATTGTTTAAAAATAAAAGCTTAGTTTCTGGAGATCCTGATGGTATTCACCCTGGAAAGCTTCCCACTTGTCCTGGGTGATTTAGCAAGTAGACTTTTTAAGCCTATATGTTGGTGTCCAGGGTTATCAGTTACATTTATTAGCAGTACATATCCTGCAAAAGTTAAAAATAAGTAAAATAGCTAAAAAAAGCAAGTTTAAATATATGAACTTATTATGCCTTTTTATATGATTATATCTTTTTACCTTGCGAAATACTAATACTGTGAAATATCTTGATGTTAGGTGGTTAGGTTATCTGGAATAGATCTGAAAATAGTTTGCTCAGAAAAGGTAACCTTGATGTTAGAGGCCAGTTTGCTTTTTATAAGGGGCTATTTCTTTGATGGATGTGGTTTAAATATAGAAACCGTTGCATCAACATGACATCCAACATATGTATGCAGTCAAATAAACCCTTTTTTTCAATCTGTTTTATAAATAGTGTATTTCTTTTCTGTTCCCCAGCTCTTCAGTGTGTTAAAGGCAGACACAGTTATTACAGCAGTTATTCAGCTCTGCACGTGTTTTTTATTTTTGTATGCAATAATTTGTGATTATGTTTAAGAACCCTGTCACCTGTTTCAAATTTAAACAATAACCTTATGGTTCAAGGAGCTAAACATAAAGCTGATAAGTGCTGTTTTAATTGTATTATTTGATACCAAGTTACTGATCAAATTGGTTACCATGGAAGTTTAGCAATTTGAAACAATTCTACTGAGTTTTCAGAAATAACCACATACAGAGTTAGATATTAACATAATCAGTGTGATAGATTTGTGTCCAATAATTTTGTTTTGATTTATCTCAGGACTTCACAATTATTTGGGCTTATAGGGAATTCACAAATTTGAGATTTGAGTCTAAACTAATCCAAATTATTAAAATTTGGGTAAATTATATAAATTTACTGTGATTAAATGAAGTCATGTTGAAAAGTTTTTCACTCTTTTTATAGTCATTTTTTGGAAAATCAGTGTCAAATGCTCAAAGATTCAGTTTTTAAGGTGAGCTTATTTTTTAAGGTGGGGTGGGGTTTTCAGAAGATCCTGAAGGATTTAGAACCACACGTCCAACTGAGCATCAATGGGATTTGTGCTCCTAAATACTATAGGAAATCCTCTGAAAATCTCTGAATGTTATCGTGGTCCCAACACATGAAAATATTAACAGACTTTATGGGTTATTTTTCTTGTGAAGAGATATGAAATATTAATTTTAAGTGATTAATATGTCAACAACTGCTAATTACTTCAAACAGCAATGGTTAGATTTACCTTCCCATATACCTAGGTACTGTTACACTGATGGAAACTTCTGCAAGAATCACTTTCTAGATAAATAAGGTTATCTCTTTATTTCAGTTTTATTCTAAAGACACCCATCCAAAAATCTGGATATGGTGATTAAATTTTATTGCAATGTTCAATTTTTGATATATGTTAAACAGCCTCTTTGCAAAATTTTCACTCCTTTTGTCGTCATGCTGAGGTGCAGTTTGGAAACTGATCTTCTTTAAAATTTATTTATTACCAGTTGAAAATCAGGTTTATAAAACTGATATATTTGTGAGTTTTATAGGCTTATCCTGTTTGTTTGTATAGTATAGAACTGTAGGCAAATCAGGAGTTGATCAACCCATTTTTGTATTCTGAAATTACACATTGCACTGATAAAACTCTGGCAGTTAAATTGTCTAGAGTTGCATATCCACCTTCTGGATCACAGACAATTTAAGAACAGTAAAAAAGATGTGTTGGGGGGGAGGGGGAATAGTAGGAGAGAGGCTCATTGTGATTTGCTATTGTGTGCTTTAAAGTTTTATGGTCCATGTTGCCTCCCTTGGGAGGATGAAGTGCAAGGAGCATGAACAAGCCCATAAAATTGCAAAGGGTTTACAGTGTATAATTAATACAGAACTTTCTATGAACTTCATATTAGTTTCACTTGGGCTTTTGTCTCACCTAACAAATTTTTTTGAACGAAGATTGTTTATAGAATTCAAATGTCTGATTTTCTTATTGAATCATAACAAGAACTTGTAGGCTGTTTTATTTTAGTATATTTTCTTAGTTTTCTATAGAGACTGTTTGTGTCTTAGAAAGGTTTTTGAGCTGTGGCCAGGTCTATACTAGGCGGCAAAAAAACTTTGTCAGTATAACTGCATCTAATACTGGGAGGGTTGGCTGGAGTAAAAAATCCTATCCCTGACTGGAAAAAATATGAAGACAATATGAACACATGCTGTATGGGGCAAGATTGTCTGGTGAAGCTTAACCCTCCCTCTGGGAATTCTCTCCCTGCCATGAACTCTGAATTTGGGCTGATGATCACTTACTTGTGTCTCATTTGCTAATCTGTAAAAAGGGGGATATATGCTTGCTTCATACTCGTGGTGTTTCGCTTGAGTTAACGTTTGTGAAGTATTTTGAAGATGTAAAGCAGTATAGAAGTGTTGAATGTATCAGTAGCAATTTCATATTTAATAAATTGTCTGGTATTTGAGTTTTAAATTAGAACAGCAAAAAAATTTTGTTAGAAAGTTTGCAATGCCAACATATTTGATTGTAAGTGAATGAAAAATATTTGCCTGAGCAGTTAGTCACTACTCTTCACTATGTTTTCCTCGAATATTAATCCATCATGAGTCTGACACTTTATAATAACAGTACAGTTCTGTGTTGCTGCCATTAAAAGTTGTTATGCAATTTAAAATAGTACGTTATGACTAAAAGTATTTTACATATCTTACTTTCTTCAGGTGCAACAGAGGTGCATTTTTTTGGTGCTACCTTTTAGCTAGCTGTCAGCACTAGAATTCTGGTGCTACAATGCTCCTGAGAAACTAGGTATGATAACATTGAATGCTGGCAGCAGCAACCTGAGACCCAGTGATCCATGGGATAGCCCCCAACAGCAAGAGCTGATCTCGGGGGGGGGGGGTGCTTCATAAGTCTTCATATAGCTCTGATAAAGGGTGGAGAAAACAGCAGCTCCTCCAAATATCTTTGTATACAGGGTGGGGGACCAGCAGGGGGGGAAAAAATATATTTCTTTTACCTCAGGATGGGATGCAGAGATAAAGTTTCTTGACACCTTAATTGACTGCTTCTTGAAGCAGCTGGTCCTGGAGACCACAAGAGGAGAGGCAATTCTTGATTTAATCCTAAATGGAGCACAAGATCTGATCCAAGAAGTGATTATAGCTGGATCGCTTGGTAATCCATAATATAATTAAATTTAACATCTCTGTGGCAGGGAAAACACCACAGCAGCCAAACACTTGTAGCATTTAATTTCAAAAAGGGAGACTACACAAAAATGAGGAGGTTAGTTAAACAAATTAAAAGGTACAGCGCCAAAAGTGAAATCCCTGTAAGCTGCGTGGAAACTTTTAAAAAACACCATAATAGTAGCTCAACTTAAATGTATACCTCAAATTAAAAAACAGTAAGAGAACCAAAAAAGTACCACCGTGGCTAAACAACAAAATAAAAGAAGCAATGAGAGACAAAAAGGCATCCATTAAAAAGTGGAAGTTAAATCCTAGTGAGGAAAATAGAAAGGAGCATAAACTCTGACAAATGACTTGTAAAAATATAATTAGGAAGGCCAAAAAAGAATTTGAATAATAGCTAGCCAAAGACTTAAAAAGTAATAGCAAAATTTTTTTTTAAGTACATCAGAAGAGGGAAGCCTACTAAACATCCAGTGGGGCCCTGGAAGATCGAGATGCTAAAGGAGCACTCAAGGACGATAAGGCCATTGCAGAGAAACGAAATTAATTCTTTGCATCGGTCTTCACGGCTGAGGATGTGAGGGAAATTCCAAACCTGAGCCATTCTCTTTAGGTGACAAATCTGAGGAACTATCCCAGCTCAAGGTGTCATTGAGATTTTGGATCAAATTGATAAACTAAACAGTAATAAGTCACCAGGACCGGATGGTTTTCACCCAAGAATAGTGAAGGAACTCAAATGTGAAATTGCAGAACTACTAACTGTAGTGTGTAACCTATCATTTAAATCAGCTTCTGTACCAAATAACTGGAGGATAGCTAATGTGATGCCACTTTTTAAAAAGGGCTCCAGAGGTGATCCTGACAATTACAGGCCAGTAAACCTGATGTCAGTACCATGTAAAATGGTTGAAACTATAGTAAAGAACAAAATTGTCAGACACCTAGATGAACATAATTCGTTGGGGAAAAATCAACAGTCAGTTGCACACATACAAAATGAGAAATGACTGCCTAATGGGAGTACTGCGGAAAGGGATCTGGGGGTCACAGTGGACCACAAGCTAAATATGAGTCAACAGTATATAGGAGCGGTGCCAGGGTTTTTGCCACCGTAGGCGGCAGCGCTCCTCCTCTGAGCATTTGGCGGCGGGGTCCTTCCGCTCCGCATCTTCGGGGCACTTTGGCGGCGGGTCCCGGAGCGAGTGAAGGACCCGCCACCGAATTTCCGCCAAAGACCCGGAGCGGAAGGACCCCCCGTTGCCGAATTTCCGCCGAGGATGGCAAAATGCCATCCCCCAAATCCTGCCGCCCTAGTGGAAGTGCCAGCCCTGACAGTATAACACTATTCCCCCCCCCCCCCCGAAGTGAACATCATTCTGGGATGTATTAGCAGGAGTGTTGCATGCAAGACACAAGAAGTAATTCTTCCGCTCTATTCCACACTGATTAGGCCTCAACTGGAGAATTGTGTCCAGTTCTGGGTGCCACATTTCAGGAAAGATGTGGAGAAATTGGAGAAAGTCCAGAGAAAAGCAACAAAAATTATTAAAAGTCTAGAAAACATGACCTATGAGGGAAGATTGGAAAAAAATGGGTTTGTTTTCTCTAGAAAAGAGAAGACTGAGACAGGACATAATAGTTTTCAACTACGTAAAAGGTTGTTACAAGGAGGAGGGAGAAAAATTGTTCTTGATAGGCTAGGTCAAGAAGCAATGGGCTTAAATTGCAGCAAGGGAAGTTTAGGTTGGACATTAGGAAAAACTTCCTAACCTTCAGGGTGGTTAAGTCTGGAATAAATTGCCTAGGAAGGTTGTGGAATCTCCATCATTGGAGATTTTTAAGAGCAGGTTAGACAAACACCTGTCAGGGATGATCTAGATCAGTGGTTCTCAAACTTTTGTACTGGTGACCCCTTTCACATAGCAAGCCTCTGAGTGCGACTCCCCCTTACATGTTAAAAATACTTTAAAATATATTTAATACTATTATAAATGCTGGAGGCAAAGCAGGGTTTGGGTTGGAGGCTGACAGCTCATGACCCCACATGTAATAACCTCATGACCCCCTGGGGAGGCGTCCCTACCCCCAGTTTGAGAACCCCTGGTCTAGATAATACTTAGTCCTGCCATGAGTGCAGGGGACTGGACTAGATGACCTCTCAAGGCCCCTTCCAGTTCTATAATTCTATGGTTTTTGTAAAGGGAAATCATACCTCACCATTCTACTAGAGAGGGTCAACAAGCATGTGGACAAGGGGGATCCAGTGGATATAGTGTACTTAGATTTTCAGAAAGCCTTTGACAAGGTCCCTCACAAAAGGCTCTTAAGCAAGGTTTCTCAAACTGGGGGTTGGGACCTCTCAGGGGGTGACCAGGGGGTCACAAGCTGTGAGCTTCCACCCCAAGTCCCGCTTTGACTCCAGCATTTATAATGGTGTTAAATATGTAAAAAAGTGTTTTTAATTTATAAGGGGGGTCGCACTCAGAGGCTTGCCATGTGAAAGGGGACACCAGTACAAAAGTTAGAGAACCACTGCTCTTAAGCAAAGTAAGCTGTCATGGGATAAGAGAGAAAGTCCTCTCATGGGTTGGTAACTGGTTAAAAGATAGGAAACAAAGGGTAGGAATGGAGAGAGGTAAATAGCGGTGTCCCCCAGGGGTCTGTACTGGGACAAGTCCTATTCAACATAAATGATCTGGAAAAAGGGGTAAACAGTGAGGTGGCAACATTTGCAGATGATACAAAACTACTCAAGATAGCTAAATCCCAAGCAGACTGTGAAGATCTACAAAAGGATCTTACAAAACTGGGTGACTGGCCAACAAAATGGCAGATGAAATTCAATGTTGATAAATGTAAAGTAATGCACATTGGAAAACATAATCCCAGTTATACATATAAAATGATGGGGGTCTAAATTAACTGTTACCACTCAATAAAGAGATCTTGGAGTCTCTGAGCTCTGGTCAAGTGTAGGTAGTCTCTTGGTCTATCCAAGGCCGTGATCAAGTGTCTTGATGTTTTTGGTCTTTTGGCCTCGAGACGAAAACCTTGCCTTTGTTTCTGGGACCTTGAAGTGAAAAAATTCTCTAAGTTCTCTGAAAACATCCACTCAATGGGCAGTGGCAGTCAAAAAGGCGAACCGAGTGTTGGGAATCATTAAGAAAGGGATTAATAATAAGACAGAAAATATATTGCCTCTATATAAATCCATGGTACGCCCACATCTTGAATACTGCGTGCAGATGTGGTTGCCCCATCTCAAAAAAGATATATTGGACTTGGGAAAAAGTTCAGAAAAGGGCAACAAAAATTATTAGGGATATGGAATGGCTGCCTTATGAGGAGAGATTAATAAAACTGGGACTTTTCAGCTTGGAAAAGAGATGACTAAGGGCGGATATGATATAGGTCTATAAAATCATGGTGTGGAGAAAGTAAATAAGGAAGTGTTATTTACTCCTTCTCATAACACACAAACTAGGGGTCACCAAATGAAATTACTAGGCAGCAGGTTTAAAACAAACAAAAGGAAGTATTTTTTCACACAATGCACAGTCAACCTGTGGAATCCTTGCCAGAGGAAGTTGTGAAGACCAAGACTATAACAGGGTTCAGAAAAGAACTAAATAAGTTCATGGAGGATAGGTCCATCAATGGCTATTAGCCAGGATGGGCAGGGATGGTGTCCCTGGCCTCTGTTTGCCAGAAGCTGGGAATGGGTGATAGGGGATGGATCACTTGATTACCTGTTCTGTTTATTCCCTCTGAGGCATCTGGATTGGCCACTCGCAGAAGACAGGATACTGGGCTAGATGGACCTTTTGTCCGACCAAGTATGGTTGTTCTTATATTCTTATGTTCTTAATGTGGTGCTTTATTGCTATCGCAATGTGCTTATGCACAGGTGTAGTAGTACAGTAGAACCTCAGCGTTATGAACACCAGAAGTATGAACAGAACATTTGGAACCAGAAGTACGTAATCAGGTAGCAGCAAAGACACCCCTCACCCCCAAAGGCAAGCACTGTACAGTATTGTGTTAAATGTAAACTACTAAAAAAATAAGGGAAAGTTTAAAAAAAAATTGACAAGGCAAGGAAATTGTTTCTGTGCTTGTTTTGTTTAAATTAAGATGGTTAAAAGCAGCATTTTTCTTCTCCATAGTAAAGTTTCAAAGCTGTATTAAGTCAATGTTCATTTGTAAACTTTTGAAAGAACAGCCATAACGTTTTGTTCAGAGTAAGAAACACTGTAGAGTTACAAACAACTTCCATTCGCAAGGTGTTCGTAACTCTGAGGTTCTACTGTACTGATGTTTGCTAGAGCTGAGTGTTAGTGGCATGGTGGTATTGTGACTTTATTTACTTTTAAACTGTGGAGGAATTTTCAGTCCTACAAGACGTAAATTATCCTCTCTAGGATGCACCTATTGTGCTAGAAATTAAGCCTGAACTTTAGGTATTATTGAGACACATTCCTCTAACTTTTAGAAAAATCACATTTTGTTGAAGTATGTTAATTGGGTATAGTGTATGTATATAAATCAAGTTAATTAGAAATTGCATATTTGTGATTTAGTCCAAAAACTATATTATTGTTCCACTCAGTTCCTGATTTATATCCCTTATTTATAGGGTTATGGTTTTATTTTGGAAAAGATGAATCATCTATTGATATTTCAGTGGGAGAATTTAGAATATTTGGTAGCCAGGCAGTTTTTTTAAAAATATCTACATTTTATATAGCACTTTTCATCAGTAGTTTTCAATGCACTTCACAAAAGAGGTTATCATCATATCTCCATTTTACAGCTGGAGAAACTGAGACCCAGAGAGGTTAAGTGATTTGCCCAAGGTCACCCAACAGGCAGTGGCAGAGTCAGGAAAGACCCCAGGTCTCCCGAGTCCCAGTCTGGTGCTCTATCCAGTAGGCATTTCCTTCAGTAGCAATTATTAAATATTATACAATTTAATTATTATTTAATGCAAGAAGTCTGAAACGTGGTGAAATGACACAAAGCAGTGTGTCAGTGGAAGGCTATAATATCTGGGGGTAAATTGTAGAGGAAGAACAGATCAGGTCATAAATATGGGGAAGTAACATTGTACTTAAAATATTTTGAAGATTCTAAGAGAAGAGGATCATGCAGTAGAATCTTTAGTTATAAATTTCAAATCATAAGAATAAAAATCTGATAGGGTGTAAGTACCAGTTTCTGAATCAGGATAGTGAATGCACAATATTGAGGGAGATCAGAGGTACAAAATCTAAAACAGTAACAATATGTGACTTCATCTACTTGCATATAAACTAGTCAAATGTCATGTCAGATAGAGCTCTGCGGGGGACCCTTCTTTAATCCTGCTCCTGCTATTCTGGCAATGGGTCCTCCGGGACCCTAGTCCCAGTGCAGAGCTCTAATGTCAGACATGGTAGATGTGATGCTCCTCAGGGGGACTGAGAGTGAGGCAGTGCACTACCATCTCCCCTTAGTATGAGGAAGCCTTGCCTGTGTTTGCCAGGGGTCAGCTCCCCAACTCCATTGGCTACGGGCAATACAAGCATTCCCCTCTAGGCCTATGCAGGCACTGTTCTCTCTTTACGGGTTAGCAATAGGCACACACCAACCCTTGGACCCTCTGAGCATCTCCTCGGATTGTCCAGCCCCTGATCCACTGGGCACTTGCTGTATTCACAGATCCATTGCTCTGAAAGAAACAGTACAGCCAGTCTTACCAGTTCCACCTGAGGTCACTGCTCCACTTAACCTACTCTGAGGTATATTTATAGTGAAATCAAGTATAAATTTATTTAATAGAGCACAGAGTTTCAAGTAATAGCAAGTAGAAAATTTGGAAATATATGGTTATATAAAATAAAATCATAATACTCATTCTAGAACCTAGGCTTAATTAACTAGATACTCTCATGTCTTGTAGTCCAAAGCAGACTGCAAAGAATTACAAAGGGATCTCATAAAACTGGATGACTGGGCAACAAAATGGCAGATGAAATTCAGTGTTGATAAATGCAAAAGAATGCATTTAACGCATATTGGAAAACATAATCCCAATTATACATACAAAAGTGATGGGGTCTAAATTAGTTGTTATCACTCAAGAAGAGATATTGGAGTCATTGTGGATAGTTCTCTGAAGACATCCACTTAATGTGCAGCATCAGAGGGGTAGCCGTGTTAGTCTGAATCTGTAAAAAGCAACAGAGGGTCCTGTGGCACCTTAGAGACTAACAGAAGTATTGGGAGCATAAGCTTTCGTGGGTAAGAACCTCACTTCTTCAGATGCAAGGCATCTGACTTGCATCTGAAGAAGTGAGGTTCTTACCCACGAAAGCTTATGCTCCCAATACTTCTGTTAGTCTCTAAGGTGCCACAGGACCCTCTGTTGCTTTTTAATGTGCAGCGGCAGTCAAAAAAACTAACCATCTTAGAAATTGTTAGGCAAGGGATAGATAATAAGGCAGTAAATATCATAATGCCACTCTATAATTTCATGGTATGGTTACACATTGAGTACTGCATGCAGTTCTGGTTGCCCCATCTTAAAAATATATTAGAAATGGAAAAGGTACAGAGAAGGGAAACAAAAATGATTATGGGTACGGTGCAGCTTCCATATAGAGGTCTATAAAATCATGACTGGTGTGGAGAAAGTAAATAGGAAGTGTTATTTACTACTTCTCATAACAGAAGAACTAGGGGTAACCAAATGAAATTAATAGGCAGCAGGTTTAAAACAAACAAAAGGAAGTATTTTTTTCATACAACACACAGTCAACATGTGGAACTCCTTGCCAGAGGATGTTGTGAAGAACAAGACTATAACAGGGTTCAAAAAACCTAGATAAATTCATAGAGGATAGGTCCATCAATGGCTGTTAGCCAGGATAGGCAAGGATCGTGTCCCTAGCCTCTGTTTGCCAGAAGCTGGGAATGAGTGATGGGGGATGGATCACTTGATCATTACCTGTTCTGATCACTCCCTCTGGGACACCTGGCATTGGTCACTGTCGGAAGACAGGATACTGGGCTGGATGGACCTTTGGTCTGACTCAGTATGGCCGTTCTTACTCTCGTATGAGAGAGTGACTAAAAAGCCTGGGACTATTGAGCTTGGAAAAAGCTGACTAAAGGGGCTTCTGATAGAGGTCTATAAAATCTTGAATGGAGTGGAGAAAGTGAATAGGGAAGTGTTATTTATTCCTTCACATAACACAAGAACCAGGGTCACCCAATGAAATTAATAGGCAGCAGGTTTAAAACGCAAAAGGAAGTACTACTTCACACAACACAGAGTCAACATGTGGAACTTGTTTGCAGGGGATGTTGCGAAGGCCAAAACTATAAGTAGATTTTAAAAAGAATTGGATAAGTGTTTGGAGGATAGGTTCATCAATGGCTATTAGCCAAGATGGTCCAGGTACAAACCCATGCTCTGGATGCCCCATAGCCTCTGACTGCCAGATGGTTGGACTGGACAACAAGGGATTGATCGCTTCACACTAGCCTTTTTCTGTTCGTTTCACTGAGCTCTGGCATCGTTCTCCTAGGTTGAACAGAAATATTCTTTAATTGAGTGTGGATACATACTAGAAGAAATCAAAATTTTATAGGTAGAAAAGTTAATTTTGCCTTTTATCAATAGACCATTGTGTGGAGAGATAATATTGATCATATGTGAATGGAGATTGCTGTAGTCTGGTGAATCTGGCACCCATAAATTGAGTGGCTGTATCAAGCATGAAAATCAGTTTCTTCTGCAGCTTTGCCTGAAAGGAAACTTGAGTCACAATGGTGATCTCCACAACTCTTTAAGCTTCAATTCCCTTTGTGATACCATCATCTGTCCCAGATTCCAAATCTACTTTGTCATAATAAAGTACAAGGTTTTTTACCCTGCATAAATTTGTCTAGCTACAGTGTATTCAGTGGACCAGTCAGTAAGCACTGTAATAAATCTAGCTTTCTATATGAATTGTTGAGATCTTTCTGTCAGTTATTGGGCTAGTTGCACCTCTAACCCCTTCTGCTCTCCCTGAGTGCACCCCCATTCAGGCCTGCAGGCAATCACCTCTTTTGGGTAGGAATAGTGTGATTCTCCTATTCTCAGACCAGGCATTGGGCTGCAATACTCTGCTACTAACTGGTTACATCGGTAGATCTGACTTCAGAACCTGCAGTTCTGTTCCTCAGGAGCTATAACCGGTGGCATCCAGTGGTTATAACCGGTGGCATCCAAAAGGCTTTCTTAAAGCAAAGTATTGTTTGTTTAATATTAAAGCATTTCAGAGAAAATAAGTCTATAATTATTCCTGTTTTACCTAAGGCTTATCATCCCCCTGGAAACTTGGGGAAGGCCCCAGCTGATTCAGACACTATTGCAGGACATGTCTCTGTGTCCGTATCAGTCTGTTTCCTCAACAAATTGACAACTGCCCCCACTCCCTCTCTAGAGAGACCTTTTACCCATTCAGAGTCCATTACTAGGCTCCCAGGCTTGGAAAAACAATTGTGGCTTTGGCTTTGGCTGGGGCCTAGAAATAGCATCTTCACTAAGCCATTGTCTTGTAATTGTCCCCAAAGGTTTGTTGGGAGACTCTTATTTAGAGCTATTGAGTTGCCTTTCTGTTTGTTTTTCCAACAGCTCCCTATTAAGCTAAACCAATACATTTGTACAGAAAGCCCAATGTAGCTATACAGTGACTATCTTGCTAATCAGGTCACATGCGGTAATTATTACAGATCAGAATTGCTATATAAAATAGCAGCTCCACATTCACCACATCTTTCGATATTTTGCAATTTCCTTTCTAAAAGTCTTATACTTCATGGGTGTAAATATATTTTGAGCCCAAGTTAAGGATGTTTTCTGCAAATTATAGAGTATTTTAAAAATCTGTAAAACTGAAATGATGTTTAGTGAATGTGGTAAATTTTGTTAAATGAGGTGGCAAACTGTTGGATCTCATATTTCATTTTATGAAGAGGTCTGGAAATAGGAACTTCCTATGGACAAAGTAACATGTTTTCTGCTTTCATGCATTTCACAAATTAAACTGCCTAGCTGTGACAGCATTAGCTAATTTGCAACTGCATGGTTGTAACATAGTATTAGAAAGAGGACATTGTCCTTTTGAAATTAAACCAAATTTTGTTGCTGCAGCAAGTAATTGGATTGTATTTTTTTTTTTTTACTTCAAAATGTACTTTGGGCTAGAAAATAATCTGTGACTTACCTTTATGTCAAAAATAACTCTTTGAATTACCTGGCCTGTAGCTGAAAGGCCTTGTCCCAAACTCTCCCCTTTCCAGTCCCCTCTTCTCAGAGTACTAATAGCGTAGTTTGACTTGTATATTTGGGCGGGGAGCACCTCCAGTCAAGCCAATGGGGCTGTGCATGGGGGCAAATTCTGTGCCGGCCCATAGGGGCGCCATTTCAGGTTTTGGGGAGGGGGATCTTTAACCATGATTCCAGGGGCTACTGAGGCAACTGAAAACTATTTTTTTTTTTTTTTTTAGATAACTTAGAAATTATCTGACAGGAGCACTGTATCTAATTCCTATATCAAGAAAGAAAATTAAATAAATATTAGACTCACTTGACTCTAATGCTAACATGATCTGACATTGTGGCAAGACACTTAAGGGACACTGGTTAGGTTTAAAATTGCAATGTATATTCTTTCTCAGATACTCTTACTAAAGTCAGAATGGACCATCGTGATCATCTAGTCTGACACCTGGACGTTGCAGACCACAGAACCTCACCCACTCACTCATGTGGTAGATCCCTAATCTTTGGCTGAGTTACTAAAGTCCTCAAATCATGGTTTAAAGTTACAGAGGATTCACCATTTACACTAGTTTAAACCTGCAAGTGACCCATGCCCCATGCTGCAGAGGAAGTGAAAAACCACCAGGGTCTCTGCCAATCTGACTTGGGGGAAAATTCCTTCCCGACTACTTATATGGTGATCAGTTAGACTCTGAGAATGTGGGCAAGATCCACCAGTCACTCAGCTCATTCCCAGCATTTCCTGTTTTTTCCTGCCAGACCTGACTCTATTTTTCTTGGGCTTCTCTGCAACAGTGTTTTCCCCAGTCAATTCTTAGTTCTTTACTTCCCATTTTATACTCTTAAATTGCTATGGTTTTGTACTCATTTGTTTAATTTACTAATTGTTAGTAGAGTTTCAGATTTTACATAGATTTTTTTTCCTAGTAAGACATTTCACTCTTAAAATGCTCTTCTGTACTGAAAAAGACAACTGCACGTATTCAAACAAAAGTGATAAGCAAATTGCCTGTGCTGATTTTGCAACCAGTATCACCTTCTGATATACATTGAACTTTCACAAGTCATAAAAGCTGAAATGCTTCAAGTAGGGGATATACTTCTCAGGATTTGCAGATTGAAGTCAAGTGATTTAGGAGCACAAGTCCCATTACATCCTTTTGAAAATCCCACCCATATGTACCTAAATATGAGTTTAGGAAATCTAACTTGAGGCTCCTATTTTTTGCGACTTTTGGCCTATGTATATTTTTAAAACAAGTGACTAACTTTGTTAATGTATTGTTAATGCTGAAGAAATTTTGTTTTGAAGTGACAAATATTTTATGTCACCAAGTTTGTAGTACAGATACAATTTTTGTTCCTGATACTGCAAACGCTTATGCACATATTTAACTTTAAATACATGAATAGTCCCATTGAAGTTAATAGGACTATTCCTGTAGGTAAAGTTACATACCTGCTTAAGCATTTATAGGTTCAAGGCCTTAATTTTCAGTACTTGTGCATGTGACTTTGATTTTTGTTTGTCAATTAGTATCTCAAGGGGCGGATATACCCCCATAGAATTCAGAGGGAGATTATCACAAGGAAAAGCTTTTTGTTTGTTTGTTTGTTTTTCCCCCTCTTGCTATTATCATAGTAGGTACATCTTATTCAGAAAAGAAACATGATCTGCTAGGGCAAGTTTTCCATTGTATTTATGGGATAACAAACCACTTTAATCTTATTATAGGAGCTTACTCTGTGTGGCACAGAATGCCTTTTGCCATCAATTTCATGTTAACTTCATCACAGTTCTTGTCAAAGTTGAATGGGTGAGATTTCCATTATCAATCAGATGCGAAGAATTTTTTCATTATGTGGCATTTGCTATGCTTAGAACTGCTGTCTAGCTTCTGCTACTGTGAGGCATCTTGATGGCTTAAAAAAGTGTTTTCTTTAGATCACAGGATAATAAATACTAAGGTAATGGGAGTGGAGAATGCTAAAAGGTGAGCTCATTTAGCAAATTAATATTGAGCTTAGGAGAGGGTGAGGAAGCATGTACTTATCATTAAAGTAACACACTATTTTTTGTTTCTTCAGTGTCATTTGGTCAAACTTACCATTCAACAAGATTAAATCTGCTTTGGAGGTCATCAACTCTGGGTGTCATCTCATGCAACAGTATTATTATTTGGATGGTTGGACCATTTTTAGGCTCTACCCTGAGATGGATTTTTTATTAGTACTCAGTGTAGTAAAGCAGGATGGCAGCTACTTCTTCCATGCTGCTGATTACTTTGAAATGGTCTGGCTGGGTGGTTTTAAGGTTGGCTTTAGCCATTTTTGGAGTTGTGAATGTGTACCGAATTATTAGTTGTTCTTAAACTTTATTTTGGTTTAAAGCGTGCTTATCAGATCACCCAGTACATATGCAATATTCAAAAAGGCAATTTTAGAGCCTGGCTTATCAAATAGATTCTGACTTTTTCTCTTACCCCATTACTGAAAAGGAGAATTAACTTTAGACCCTTTCTAATATTCCCTCAAACAAAAACATGTGAAAATAAGCTTTAGCTCTGCAGTGTGCCTGTAGGGTCAAGGGCCCTGGTCTGAAAGTGCTCTGTCACCAAGACCCCTTTTAATTTAAATCTGGGGGGTGCATAGTTGGTAGGCCCCATCTGATCTCCAGTCACAGAGTATAATATGAAGAGAAACACTTTGTTTTTAAGTATGTGGATTGGAAGTGTTAGGATCTGAGGCCTATCAAGTATTTGTACCTAGTCGTTGCATAGTTCCAAAGCAGCAAGTTGAATTAGTACCCTGCCAAACTTTGCCCCTCTCAGATCACTATTTACAGAAGTCAGTTTCACCAGAAACTTTTTTCAGTCTTGCGAGATTGGTTGTTCACCAAGGAAAACTTCAAGTATTTAAAGAATTTATTCTCTCATTTTATATTTTGTAGGTTCTTAATAATTCCAATAATTTTGGCTATATCCTTTTCCAAGGAAATTGGTACAAGTGAATTTGTACAGAAAACTGCATTAAATAAGATCGCAGAAGACGTAGGATAGCAAGTACTGGATCCTGGAATAATATCAGACTAGGAAAATTCTTTCCTGTTTTGGCTTTGACATTACAGCATGAACCAACACCATCCAATTTCTTGTAGAAAAGAGCAAAACCCAAAGTGAAACCAATATTTATGCTAAGAGTTGCACTCAAATATGTTACCCTGAAAGGGCCATAAGAGCTGCTGTGTTACTCCTGGAGATCAGCAGTTTATGTACATGGTTGCTAATGGCATGAATACAACCCATTAGAGTAGACGTTTATTGTGGAGTTGATCATGAGATCTAATTAAAATCAAAAGATCCAGTGGATCTAGTTTGCTCTCTCAGTTGCACTTTGTCCTGATTGCAGGCCTAGTTGCACACACTCTCTTCTTTGGTCTCTCTGACTGCACCCTCTCAGGTATCTGGCCTTATGCCTTCAGCTCTCGGAGAGCTGGAATTTCTGTTTTCCCACTCTTGCATTGGCCCCAGTGCACTGTGTATTGACTGTGCCTACTCAGCAGGGCCAACTGGATTTGACACCTGCAGTTCTTCCCTTTGAGAGTCTATGACCAGTGTTTAGTATAATGACCAGATAGTAGGGTTACCAACCCTCCAGGATTGGCCTGGAGTGTCCCGGAATTGGCATCGATCTCCCGGCGACTGTTGAAAGCAATCCGGGAGGATATTTAAATAGGATATTTAGAGAAAATGACATTGTCGTCACGGGGGGGAGGAGGGAGAATCTCCTGGAATAGCTTCAATCAGAGTTGGCAACCCTACCGGACAGCCTTGCATCAAAGAATTGTTTAATCTTAACAATAGGAATATAGCATAGTTTTAAAATCCTTTTCTCTCTATCTACATGCATGTCTCTTACCTAAAGCCCTACCATCCTGTGATGGTCTAATTTGAGAGACAGTAGATGATCTTGGGTGTCAGCCTGAACAATTTCCTGACAGCAATTAATCTCCCTCTGGAAAAGAGTGTCTTTTTATTCAGTCTGAGTTCTTTTATTGTTCTCAGTTCCCAGCACTGCCCTGTGTGGCAAAACAGGTTTTGCACCTTGACTGGAGTCATGAGGTAGAATCAGCTCAGGCATTGTCTTTTAACCACTCTAAATTGTTTACTAGGGGATGGCCTAGCTTGAGTCATTTCCTCCTTCCTGCTTGTTTTCCCAAAAGTCCTGTTGATTTAACCCGCTATAGTTATGTAGTAAACATCCCAATAACTGGCCAACATGCAGTAGTCATAAACTATTACAGAACAGCTCATGTCTGTCACACGCATCACTGCATATCGTATAAAATAATCTGCTGTGCTTGCATGAGCAGTTGATCTAACAGGATGCATATTGTTGTACTTCACATAAGAGAGCACAATCAAGCCTTAAAAATACTTGGGCTATTCAGCTACTAGCTTGCACCCAGGTTCTGCTTTCCAAAGTGATTTTAAAATCCTCCTAATCCTGTATTTCTCATTTTCCTTGTTATTGGTTACTGTAGCTGTACATTAATTACTATACCATAGGTTCTCAGCCATGTGTGTGTAACTTTATATTGGTGGGGACTCGGGAGGTCTAGTTAGTTGGCCCAAATTTGGGTGAGTGATGATGCAACACTATGTGCCAGTTCACAGTACTGCTCACAGGGTCACAATGCTACAACAAACATGCAGGTTAGTGTCTGAGGACCTCCTGGAGGAAGTGAGCCTCGGCGGGGTGGGAGTGGGGGTTGCGCAAGGGCAGTGTGAGTATCTTTTCAGCTATTGTGTGGGGGTGGCCTCCGAGGTTAAAAACGTACAAAAATGTTGAGTGGGTATGTGATTGAAAAATAATTGAGAACCTCTATAAACACTTTGAAAATGTCTTCTAACATCATGTTGGCTTCTATGTTATGAAAATAAAATGGACTGATATTTGAAACACAAATCTAGTATTTTATAAACGTGGGGTCTGAAAAATTGACCATATACTTATGAGCCAAAGCCTGTTGGGAAGTTGATGTTTGTTTAAAAGGTACATACAGTATATAAAAACATACATAAAATATATAAAATTATACATATTTTGACTATTCTCACTCTGTACACCATCTAGAAGAGAAGTGGGTGGGGAGAGCTAGAACTAACAGAACTTGTGCCTGTTATTGTCCAGAGCACTTGACTGATGCAGTATCCTGCTCCCCTGTTAGTCTCAAACTTAAAGACAATCTAAAGACAGACTGTTGCACTGTGTACACAATATGCAGCATAAATGAGTTTGGATCCTTATTGGAGCCTTTAGATGCTATTGAAAATGTTAATAGTACCGGGATTTCTACTAGAGTGTTGCCATGAATTTTGCTAATAAATTTGAACACCCAACCCTTGTGGTTACTGGAGAAAGGTTAATTTTTGTCTCACTCTCACCCCTTTTCCCATTCTGCAGTCACTTACTAATGCATGGGGCAAGACTTTCCATCACTCTACCCCCACTGCCAGCCCTCTAGATACTCTGAGGCCAGGTCTGCACTAGAAGCACTACGTCAGCTGCGCTGCTGTAGTGTGTCTGGTGAAGATACAATCTGCCGACGGGATCACATCTCCTGCTGAAGTAGCACCAGTGTGGACCTGCGCATAGATTGCTGTAACCTGCATCGCTCGGGGGTGGGGGGGGGGTATTTTTTCACAGCCCTGAGCTATGTAAGTTAGATCGACTTAAGCGGTAGTGTAGACCTGCCCTAAGGAACTGTGTGTACTTTCCCAAGTGGCTGAAGAATGAAACTGATCTGACTGTGGTCAGATCTACTTCTCACAGAGATCTCAATAGCTAGTGGAAGTTGACAAGACTGAGTTTTTACTCTGCTGCAGCTTGGCAAAGCTGTTTCAGTAGCTGAAGAGATACTCGGGATGTCTGCAGATTTAGGCCAGGTATATACTAGAAGAGGTTTGCCAGAAAACCAAACTGGCAAATCCTCCCAGTGTAGATGCAGTTTATACTGGCAAAAAAGTGCTTTTTCCAGTATGGCTTATATAACTTCCCTGAGTGAAATAATCTATACCAGCAAATATGCAGTGTAGTTAAAGCCACGTCAGTCCGAGGATATTAGAAAGACTGTTTGAGATAGCGACAAAGAGTCCTGTGGCACCTTATAGACTAACAGATGTATTAGAGCATAAGCTTTCGTGGGTGAATGCCCACTTCATCAGATGCATGTGTTGAGATAATATCTTTTATTGGACCAATTTATGTTGGTGAAAGAGACAAACTTTCAAGCTCTGCATCTTGTTTCTCTCACTATACCAGCAAAAGCAGTTTTTTGCTGCTATAAAAATGTTGCCAGAAATGATACCCCAAGCAACATTACTATATTGCCACAATTCTAATGGATACCAGGCCTTAGAAAGCTGGCATTGCTTCAGTTTATATTCAGTTGGCATTCAGAACGTTACCTTTTGTGATCATAAGGGAGAGATATTTGATGGTTTTTAAAATGAAATCTTAAATTCTCCCAAAGTTTATTGGTTTTCCTACTGCCACTTGCCATGGAAAGTTACCTGCTCCTCAGTGGCAAGTAGGCTAGTGGATTTTTCAGGTCTTGTTAATTTGATTTTACTATAACAATTCCCCCCTCATGTTAGATGCATCATATGTATTCTTTTCCTTCTAGATGATCATGGGAACAGCAATGGCAGTCATGTAAAAATCTTTTTACCGAAGAAGCTGCTTGAATGTCTACCAAAATGTTCAAGTTTACCAAAAGAGAGGCACCGCTGGAACACTAATGAGGTAGCTAATTTTTTTTCTTTTGATAGCACTTTTCTTGGTGCTTATTGGCTGTTTTCTTGCTCAAGAAGACTCAGGAAATATTGTAGGTGAAATTGTTAATATGGAAACCCATGACCTTTGGTATCTAACAGAAGCTGACTGACTTTCTGAGACACTTCTGTTATTTAATGAGCTTTGAACTGTGCTAGTTTCAAAAAGACAGAATGGGCATGCTGACTAATTTGGTAGGAGTCTGTTCTGTTTGTATATGTTGCAGTGTTTCTCAAAGGCGTAGTTAAACTCAACATGTGTCTGATTTAAATGTTCTTACTGTTGTCAGGACTTAATGAAGATATGGCTTTGGTACTGTACTAAACAGTATTGTTTTGAAAATGTGAAATTACTGTTAAAATGGATAATGATAGACTTCCTAGCAGTAAAGCAATACTTATTCCTCCTTGCAAAATGGATTTGAGACTTAGCTAGCTTAGCAACTACTGAGAAACCCTTAAGAGCAGAGGATGCAACTAATAAAGTATTTCAGACCTGCAGTCCAGTTCTAAAAAGAAAGCAGGAGGTGATTCTCTGATTGTGCCTGTGTAACTCTTGTTAACCATAACAGGATTTTTGTGGTTGTTGTCAAGACAAGAAATGTACTCATTCCATTAATATTCAGTTGTTTAGGGGTACAAATTGAAACTTAAAGTGCAGTCTGTTTGTGTGTAAACCATTGCCTATTGAATCTCTTAAGTAGTAAGGGTGCAAGTTATATCTTAGTACCCTCAATATAGTTTTAGATATGAATTGTTTATTCAAATAATACCTGTCATATTTATGGAAAGTTGTTTTATAAGAAATAATAAGTTGTGGGGAAAAAAACCCAAATATTTTAGTGGATACCGTAATTAAAATTTGACTCACTGTAATCAATTATTTGTATCAGATTTCAAAAGGTTTTAACTAAAAATGTAACGACAAAATGTACATGACAGCAGGTGATCACTCAAGCGCAAAAACAAAAATCTTAATTTGTAAAAATCTGTTTAGCAAAGTTGGAAACATGTTATCGCTTTTTGTCTCAAATCTAAATTTGATCTTGCAAGTTGTAATTTACAAAATATTGTAATGAGATTAATTAGGTCAGGGTTTTTATTTTTTAATTGCCATCAAAAATTAAAAAATTTCTAGAGCAGTGCTCAGTATCATGCTTACATATGTGTTGTCTCACATGAATTGGGCTGTAATTTGCAACTTAGTCATTAGGTTTTTCTTTTTTAATTGACTTTCTTCTGTGATAGCATTTATATTTGCAACAAAGCATGAATTAGTAGCAATTCCTATGGTTTTAAAAGATGCTGGTTTTAGAGAAATATTTAGGCAAGTACAACTCTTAACATGGCCGGAACAATAGAGCAGTATTTTATCTTGAATGAGCTTGGTGATTTCAGACACTTCTCTGGATTACAAAGCCATTAAAAAGTGTAAACTTTGTTTTTTCGTGTCACATCATTCATACAAGACTATCACAAAAATCTTCACATAATGCTGTCGTTTGTGCACATAAATTGTAAACTTTAATTATAATATCTCATGCAGATAGCATCTATAGTTATAGGAATTCTGGGTAAAATTACCCAGTAGTCAAGTTTGAGGGGGAAATGATTGAATATGGGGTGAACTAGAAGGTGTGTGGAATATGATTTGTCTTTCTGGTGCTCACAAGGCTAGGAGAAGAGATTGAGAGTATCGTCTGAATGTGGGGTATGTGTCAGTCACTGTTGGAGCTGTGTTCAAATCTTTTAATAGTACTTGTGGTATAATTGATGCAAGTATGTCTTAAACTATTTGCCAATAAAATTAATTTTAGCTACAATTACTATAAGTGATTATGATAATCTTCTCAGCACTACATTGTCTGTGGAGAATCAGTTTAGCTTAGTCTTTTGGATGTGGACCTTGGCACTGTCATCTGTACCTTTGTTACCTCTGAAAAGTTATTACTGTAGACCATCACAAGTGATGTAAGGATGAGATTCACTGGCAGCGGCCAAGAGACTAATTCTGCCCTTGGATTAAGGCTCGTGGTTTCCACTAATTTCAGTGTATATTGTACTGCTTTCAATTTATCTGTGAATGTATTTAAAGGGTTGACCTTTATGGGTGGTCATAGTGGCCTGGCCTTTGTACCAAGAGAAGAGAATCTTCTGCATAAACTAAGTTTAGCAGCATTAAATTTTCTTCAGCAGAACACAGTCTTAAATATTGGTGTAGATGCACAAAATTATATACTGTGAATAATAAAATCAGTAGGATATGAAAACCGTGAAAGTGGGGATCTTGTCCCTTTCTCCATGACTGTGGTTCTTATTCTGAATTAAGTAAACTTCGACATTATTATATTTCTTGTTTAAGATTAACTGATTCTGTCACCAAACCTTGATTCCATATCATTGTATAAAATTATTGTTATTGAGAGAGCATTGTGAATTGACAAGTACTTGACACAACCAAAGATTACTTTAGTCTATTGTAGATTATCTTCTCCTGACTCTGTAACTGTATTTTTTGTACTCCTGCAAAACTACTTTGGGGATATTTAACTTAATTTTAAAGAGCAAAACACAGTTTCTCAGCTATTTAATATTCAGTACATAGACAGGTTTTTTAAAAACTGGGGTTTTGCAAAAAATGCAATAAGCAGTTAGAGAAGTGGGGCATTTTAAAATGCTTAAAATTTTTTATTGAGATTTGATTTCAGATGATTCAGTTTTAACTAAAATAATGGAAATATATTTGCTTATCAAAATCTCATCTATTTTTAAATCAACTTCATGGTGTTCTTATATTTCATGGTGAAGAAAGTGTTCCTTATAAATTCTAATTTTTTTTACTAGAGATTGTAAAATCATCACTTTAGCCAACCCATTTAATTATGGCTTTACATTTTTGAGATACTGAGACACTGTATATACATTGCTGTTTGGGATGGTAAAAGTGGGATTTCATATGAATTCTCAGTTAAGCCCAACATCATAACTATTTTTTAGAAAATGATTTTGTGAAACTGGATTTGAATAGCATTGTTTTTGACTATTAATATTTGTGAAGTAGAATTTCTGTTCCTCTTGTTTTTACTATACAAAGAGGCAATGTTTTCCCCTTCAAACTGATGTTTTTGTAGATATGCTTGTTCTGGAAAGATAGTCTCTCCACAACTAAACCTGAAGCTATATCCCATTATAAGACCAATTTTTTCATAAAATAAAATCCTGAAACTTCACACATTGTGTCATCCTTTGATAACTTTTTTGAGAAGTCTGGAAGAAATCAGAAAAGGAGGGTTAAAGTTGTGATGGTCTGAAATTTTACCTGAAGTTCTGTTTTGGAGTATATTTATTTCCAAAATGGTTGACCTAGAAACTCCTCCTCCTTCCACAGGAACAGCAGCGTTCAGGAGATGCTCCTAGGACTATGGATTAAAATAACTCTGAGCACCAGTTCTTGCACCAGCTCAGGGCAGTTTTCTGTTTGTGAATAACATAAAATGATTCCTGATCTTTCTTCAAGAAGTTTTTCCACAACATTCAAAACACATCATTTGCGTGTCAAGATATCATAGCTCAATTGAGAAACATTTACCATTTAATTTTTCAGTTGGCCCAGAGGACTTTTAAGAATACATTTGAAAAAATAGATTTTTGTTTCCTTGATAGCTAGATAGATGTAGTTATGATACTTAACATCATTTTTCTTCAACATATTCAATTCAGAATTATTTTGCTATTCTTCTAAAGCATTTGTCAGTTTAGAATGGATATGAATTAGTGTAAAACTGTGGTTATATTTTGAGCATTTATTTATGTATAGAAAGTGAGAAAGAATTATTGAATTCTTAAAACCAGGTAATCTGGGAGACAATATCCTCAGAGCAGCAAAGAGTCCTGTGGCACCTTATAGACTAACAGACGTATTGGAGCATGAGCTTTTGTGGGTGAATACCCACTACTTCGGATGCATCTTCAGAGTGCACCAAGAGTATTTTGGTAGTCTTCTAACGTTTGAAAAGAATAGAGGCAATAATTGATAGTGTTAAGCAACTTTTGTAGTTGTGTTTTGGCCTCTAAGAAGTTACTAAAAATGGTTGCCTGTTTAAATTGTGAGTTTTTCGGGACAAAGACCATTTTGTTCTGTTTTTAATTTGAGATTCCTAGGGTACTTCCTGACCCTGAAAAATAAGAGTACTCGTGACCACCTACTCCGCATAACCATTTGTTAAAGCCAAAATCCTGTGAATGTTGTGCCCGTCTTTGATTAGTCAGCTTTCAGCTGCTTATTTTTGTAGGTCTTTCTGAATTAGTGTCTTGTGTTTTGTAATATTTCGTTATATGAGTCAAATCACCTGTTGCTACATAATTTGCCAAGAGATTTTTAAATGCTTTTAAGCTACATTTTCTGGTTCACAATAAATATATAGGTATGGAAAATCCATAGAAAAGTTGTTTGGGGAATTGGAAAAAAGAAAGCCCTGATTAATATGCATCAGATTAAACACAGATCTAATGTAGATCTAATGTAGACTTGATATTTGTAATGTCCGTGTTTTAATAAACAAAAATACATGTAGGCCGACTCTCACTGAACCTTAGCTATAACCACAGTGCTACACATAACTACTTTCAGAGTTAGGTACAGTCAAGATGAGTGGGAGCGACCGAATCTATCCCATTGTAACTATTCCCCCCCCTCCCCCATGCAGAGCGCACGTGGCTAACAGGGCGCGGTCGGCCGGATGGTGCCATTTACATGGGGCTCCGACAGCCACAAAGAGCCCCTCCTCCACTTCCCCCTCCTCTCCCCTGCAGCTGAGAGCACTCCCTCCCTGCATTCACAGATCACCAGCCGGCCGTTCGCACCGGCAATCTGGAGCTCCTCCCCCTGCTCCTCCTCCCCAGCACGCTGGTCTGAGCGGCACGGTAAGGGGGCCAGGGGGTCGGAGAAGGGGCAGGGAGGTTCTGGAGGGGGCAGTCAAGAGACAGGGAGCGGGGGGGGGTTGGGAGTTCGGGGCGGGCTTTCTGGGGGGGGTGGATAAGGTTTTGGGCAGTCAGGGTACAGGTAGGGGGTAGGGTCCGGGGGGGCCTCAGGAGGGGGCAGTTAGGGGACAAGGAACAGGGAGGCTTAGGTAGGGGGTGGGGTTCTGGAGGGCAGTTAAGAGCAGGGGTCCCAGGAGGGGTGGTCAGGGGACAAGGAGCGGGGGGGGTGTTTGGGAGCTCTGGGGGGGGCTGTCAGGGGGCAGGGGTGTGGAGAGGGATCGGAGCAGTCAGGGGACAGGGAGCAGAGGGGTTTAGATGGGTCGGGAGTTCTGGGGGGGGCTCTCAGGGGGTGGGGAGTGGCTGGATGGGGCGTGGGAGTCCCAGGTCTCTGTCTGGAGGTGTGGATAAGGGTTGGGGCAGTCAAGGGACAGGTAGGGGGTAGGGTCCTAGGGGGCCAGTTAGGATGGGGGGGAGGGTCTCAGGAGGGGGCAGTCAGGGGACAAGAGGCAGGGAGGCTTAGGTAGGGGTGGAGTCCTGGGGGGCAGTTAAGGGCAGGGGTCCCAGGAGGGGTCAGTCAGGGGACAAGGAGCGGGGGGAGGGTTGGAGGTTCTGAGGGGGGTGGGAAGTGGGAGGGGCGGGGCTAGGGCAGGACAGGGGCGGGGCTAGGGCGGGGCTCCTCCCATCCTCTTTTTTGCTTGCTGAAATATGGTAACCCTAGGTATTTTTTACAGTCTTCGATACAACTCAATTATGCCTTTTAACTCAAACTTAATGAAAAGCATGAAGTAATTCAGATTGTTCCTTGTTATGTGTAGTTTGTGGAAACAGCAAGATGGCTAGTGTTCTAAAACCTTTTACATAGTTGTACAACAGCCAGTACTTACAGGGCTGGAGTATTTTGACTACACAAACTAAATCAGCTCTGAACTCTCCTGAGAACAATGAGAATATTTCTTTGACTAGTTGCTTATTGCCTATGCGGGAAAGGCATATCAAATGGCATTTGATAACATCCAAGACATGTTAAGTACAACTTGCATTGTATTCAGTCTAGTCGTTTGGTTTTTAAAGTTTGGTTTATCATGTAAAGTTAGGACTGTCACACGGTTACAAAAATTAATGACGAGATTTAAAAAAATCATGATAAATTGCCAATTTAATTGCACTAAACAATAATAAAATAGCCTTTAAATATTTTTGGATGTTTTCTACATTTTCAAATATATTGATTTGAATTACAACGCAGAATGTAAAGTGTACAGTGCTCACTTTATATTTTTGATTACAAATATTTGCACTGTAAAAGATAAACAAAAGGAATAGTATTTTTCAGTTCCCCTCATACAAGTACTGTAGTGCGATCTCTTTGTCATGAAAGAGCAACTTACAAATGTAGAAATTATTTTTTTTTACGTAACTGCATTAAAAAATAAAACAATGTAAAACTTCAGTGTCGACAAGCCCACACAGTCCTACTTCTTGTTCAGCCAATTGCTAAGGCTAGGTCTACACTACCCGCCTGAATCGGCGGGTAGAAATCGATCTCTCGGGGATCGAATTATCGCGTCTCGTCGGGATGCGACAATCAATCCCCGAATCGATGCTCTTACTCCACCAGCGGAGGTGGGAGTAAGCGCCGTCAACGGGGAGCCGCGGAGGTCGATTTTGCCACTGTCCTCACAGTGGGATAAGTCTGCTCCGATACGTCTAATGCGTATCTTAAATCGACACACACCTCCCACCCACCCTCCCCCGGTAGTGAAGACCTGCCCTAAGACAAACAAGTTAGTTTACATTCACAGGAGATAATACTGCCTGTTTCTTATTTAGAATGTCACTTGAAAGTGAGAACAGGTATTTGAATGGTACTGTTGTAGCCAGCTTTGCAAGCTACTTATGTGCCAATTATGCTAAACGGTTGTATGCCCCTTCATGCTCCATCAGCATGGGAGCATGTCCTCTGGAATGGTGACTGAAGCATGAAGGGGCATACGAATATTTAGCATACAAATAATTGACATCAATATATTTGAAAATGGAGAAAAACATCCAAAAATATTTATAATAAATTTAAATGGGTATTCTGTTTAACAATGCAATTAAAACTGCGATTAATTGCGATTAATTTTTTTAATTGAGTTAATTTGTTTGAGTTAATTGCTTGAGTTAACTGCATTAATTGACAGCCCTGTGTAAAGTATTCCAAACTCTAACTTCTTATTGAATCAAGTAATCTACTGAGGTCCAGTGTAGCATTACGAGGAAGAAGTGGCTTCTAAAATATCAGTACCCAGGGATGCTGTGCCTCTTGGCATGTAGAGTGTCTTCCTGTCTCTTCCTAGCAGAGCTCATTAGGTTGACAGAAGCTGGGGATACCTGCTGTTAATCACAGAAACAGCTCTCTTGAAGCTGTCTTCGTAGTTGAATGCACCACAGAGAGATTTATCTTCTTCAAGCGACATCAGAGCCATAGATTGGCCATGTGTTCAAGAAACAGTGATATTTACAAGTACCTATGTGCATCTTTCTTTAAGTAATACCAAAGACACTGTGCTATAAACTCCTGAAGTTAATTTTTTGAATGCCAAACCAATTTGACAGTAGAGAATACTAAATTTCCCCCATAGAAATAGATTCCCTCAATTTCCTAACAAAATCAATCAGTACCTCTCATATTTAACCTTTTCCTTCCTGCATGGTAAAGAACCTCCGCTTATGTCCAGTCTTTTCATCCCAGTGTTCAGGTGCTTCATGAATTACCACAAAGCTGTCACTTACCAGTTGAGATATGTATTGACTGTCCAGTCAGTGTACTCCAGGTCAAATCCTGTTCAGCATCATATCAGTTGTGATTGTTAGCTCACATGATGCTGAACACAGTTTGCCTTGGTCTGAATTAACTGGTCAGTGTTGCCCAACATTGTGTCACGTAACTTTAGTCTTCACAGTTCTGTTCAAACATGTTCATTTTCTAGTGAAGCCAAGCCCATTGAAAGAGGAGACTCAAACTAGGATCCCAGTGTACCTGGGGAATGGAAAAGAGACAAGAAATGGGATGCAGTTTCTGAGAAGGGAAAGACGGAGGGAAAGAACTCCTGCTGCTGGAGAGTGGGGGGGGCCCCCGAGACTGGCTCAGAGGCTGCCAGAGCTGCTCAGACGGCTCCCGGACCAGCTGCACCAGGCTGCTGCAGAGGTCACGGAGGTCATGGAAAGTCCCGGAATCCGTGACAAACACGGAGCCTTAGTCATAATTACTATTATAAAGTAGTATCCTGTTCCATAAATCATCCACAGGTTAAAAAAAAAAAAAAAAAGACATTCAGAAAATAATGCAGTTTAGAAGATCCCAAAAGTAGGATTCTTAATTGCTGTTACAATGGTAAGTAAGTTATACAAGACTTAATTTGTCTATATGAATTGACATATAACTTGAAATTTATGATAATAGAAACATTTGCTGATATATTTTTAGCTCGTGAGTGGTAGGAGAAAGCGAGGGTGGAGACAAATCCCTGCCTCCTCCCCCCCCCCCAGAGGCTGCAACTCTATTGAAGATTTATGTGTATTCTAAAAGAAACATGTCCTGGCCAAGTAACAGGTAGAACAGAGGCTGATTCTAAGCTGTCAACTGCCTCCCCCTGTTTTGATGCTCAGATTTGGAGCATCCCCATATTTCCTGTGCCTACCAGTCTTGCCCCAGGCCTGAGCAAGCCACAGCCCCATGCAAAGCACTGCATAAGGAAACTACCAGACCTCACAAAGTCATTAAGTCTCTCTGCAAATCCAACCCCTTTTTCTGGTGAAACTGGATTGCTGTCAAAATTGTAACAGGAGTGTTACCCACCAACTCCAAAAGTCAGAAGTTGGGGTAACAACCACCTTTCTGTACCCACTAATTTACATTGAGGGAAGGGACCAACTGACAGAGTTGCAGCTAGAGCTGAGCAAAATTCTGAATTTCCATCCCATGGGAAATACTAACATTTCAGCGTTTGTTTTCATCCCATGTTGGGATGAAAAGGTTGTAATTGCAAAAAAATTCTGTTTTGGAAATATTAGTGTTTTGACATTTTTGATTGAAATGAAACATTTCGACATTGCTGAAATTGAAATGGTGGTACAATGACTTGAAATGCTTCATTTTGTGTCAGTTCAATATTAAGTTGCATTTTCCAATTGTTGTGCATTGTTGTTTGGGAACCTGATAATCCCATTTTTCCTCATGGGCTAGGCCCCCTGTGTGGACTATCTCTTGTGGAAAGCAACAGAGGGTCCTATCTCACCTTTAAGACTAACAGAAGTATTGGGAGAATAAGCTTTCGTGGGTAAGAACCTCACTTCTTCAGATGCAAGTAATGGAAATCTCCAGAGGCAGGTATAAATCAGTATGGAGATAACGAGGTTAGTTCAATCAGGGAGGGTGAGGTGCTCTGCTAGGTGTTGGTCTCTGTCTGAGGGGTTGGAGCAGATGCGATTGTACCTCAGTGCTTGGCTGTAGACGATGGATCGTGTGGTGTGACCGGGGTGGAAGCTGGAGGCATGAAGGTAGGCGTAGCGGTCGGTGGGTTTTCGGTATACGGTGGTCTTAATGTGGCCATCGCTTATTTGTACGGTGGTGTCTAGGAAGTGGACCTCCCGCGTAGATTGGTCCAGGCTGAGGTTGATGGTGGGGTGGAAGCTGTTGAAATCATGGTGGAATTCTTCCAGGGTCTCCTTCCCATGGGTCCAGATGATGAAGATGTCATCAATGTAGCGTAGGTAGAGAAGGGGCATGAGTGGACGAGAGCTAAGGAAGCATTGTTCCAGGTCAGCCATAAAAATGTTGGCATATTGTGGGGCCATGCGGGTGCCCATAGCGGTGCCACTGGTCTGGAGGTATGGCTTTCCAACTACAGAAGCAGTTTCTCCTCCCTTGGTGTTCACACCTCAACTGCTAGCAGAGCACCTCACCCTCCCTGATTGAACTAACCTAGTTATCTCCATACTGATTTATACCTGCCTCTGGAGATTTCCATTACTTGCATCTGAAGAAGTGAGGTTCTTACCCACGAAAGCTTATGCTCCCAATACTTCTGTTAGTCTTAAAGGTGCCACAGGACCCTCGGTTGCTTTTTACAGATTCAGACTAACACGGCTACCCCTCTGATACTTGTTTCTTGTGGTACATCCATAGTCATATGACTCCTGTGATGGACCATGCCAAGTTTAGTCAGAGGGAAATTCACATGGCATTATGGGCGATGTAGTCCTCAAGGGAGCTCAACCCAGAGAGGAATTTAGGCTCAAACTACAACTCCCATAAGGCAGCATACTAATGGGAAATGAAGTTTAATTTTTTTGTTGGACTCATTAGAAACAAAATGTTTCAGGTCAGTTAAACAAAATGAAATGTTACAATTCAGGTTGAACCAAACCAATACTAAATATTTAATTTTGATTTTTCTAGAGTGAAAGTTGAAATTTGCAGGATTCTGAAAAAATCAGTCAGATGGAAAATTCCCCAGCTTCTCTAGTTATGTGAAATGAAAACAAACCAATTGCAATGCATGCTCATGCCTTAACCTCAACGTTCTGAGGTACCTATGCAATGTCAACCCCACAATTGCTTCCAAGTCCAACTGTGCCCACACCCCTCTCCACAGTGACTGTAAATGCCATACCCTATCCTAATCTAACGTACAGCAACCAGCCATGTACATACAGAATGCCAGGAAATTGATAACCACATTCAATGAAATATCCCCCCCCAAAAAAATGGAGCAGGGAGGGAGGAATTTTGTAGCAGTAGAGAGCTGTTCCTTTATAAGCAGGCACCTTGTCTGCTAGCCTATCTCAGTGCTTGAAGGAAGTGCTGGGAATTAACTAATGGTTGTCTCCCCAACAAAGGAGGTCACCATTAGCCAGTGGCTGCCATAACTTTCCAGCAGTGTGACTGCCCCTCCCCCTAGTCCAACCTCACAATATGTGCTGACCGTGAATAGCTAACCTTGTTAGTTATGATGTATATTTAAGACATTAAGCTGTATTTTGGCGCCTTCCCCTTAACAAGTCAGAATGTGGTGGGGGGAGAAGAAGCAGTATGTCACTACAATTGAATATCAAAACAATTCTCTAGGCATCTTTGTCTAATAATAAAGGAACCATATTACCAAAATAAACTGTGTCTATTTATTAGAGAACTGCATAAAACAGTACTGTAGTAAATGTTGAAAAAATCTCCCAACAAATCTTTATGCATGTATGGTAGAGCATTGAAGTAAGAAAAAATAAGCATTTCCCCCCTGATTTGCACCTGTGGGCTAGGCTTCAACTAGGAAGTCTTCAAAGGGAATTATCCTGCATATTAATTGAAGAAAGTTAATTACAATCCCAGGGTTTGTGTGGTTTTTTTTTTGTTTAGGCAAAACTGAAGATACTTTTAAAGATAACTGTTAGCATTTTCTGTTTTCCATGGCAAACTGCATTGCAGGAATCTGAGTCTGAATGACATGATTTCCCATTTATCGGGGGAAGTCTAGCTAGTTTTGTAATCTTTCTTGTTGTAGACTTTGAGGCCAGAAGGGATTATCATAATCATCTAGTCCAGGGACCGGCAACCTTTGGCCCGCAGCGTGGGCCAAGGGATGTGCTGGCCGCCACTTCCCGCAGCCCCCATTGACCTGGAGTGGCGAACCGTGGCCAGTGGGAGCCGCGATCAGCCGAACCTCTGGACACGGCAGATAAACAAATTGGCCCAGCCCACCAGGATGCTTACCCTGGCGAGCCGGGTGCCAAAGGTTGCCAATCTCTGATCTAGTCTGACCTTTTGTACATTCCAGGCTACAGAACCTTGCCTACATACTCCTGTAGTAGACTCCTGTCCTCTGGCTGGGATTCTGAAGTCCTCAAATCATGGTTTAAAGATGTCAAATAACAGAGAATCCACCATTTACACTGGTTTAAATCTGCAAGTGACCCATGCCCCATGCTGCAGAGGAAGGCAAAAAACCCCACAGGAACTCTGCTAATCTGACCTGGGGGAAAATTCATTCCCTACCACAAATATGGCAGTCAGTTGGACCCTGGGCATTTTGGCAAGACCCAACAGCCAGGCTCCTGGGGAAGAATTCTCTGTAATAACTCTGCCTTCCCCATCTAGTGGCCCATCACTGGCATTAGGGATATTTGCTTTTAGCAGTCTCAAATCAGCTACTTTCTGTAGGCACTTTCATCATACCATCCCCTCAATAAAATTATCAAGTTCTATCTTCAAGCTAGTTAGGTTTTTTGCCCCTACTACTCCCTTTGGAAGGCTGTTCTAGAACTTCAGTCAGAAATTAGAAACCTTCATCTATTTTCAAGCCTAAACTTGTTGATGGCCAGTTTATAGCCATTTTTTTCTTGTGCCAACATTGGTGCTTAACTTAAATAATTCCTCTCCCTCTGATGTATTTATAAAGAGCAATTATCTTGCCCCTCAGCCTGGGTTTGATTAGGCTAAACAAGCCAAGCCCCTTGAGTTTCCTCTCATAAGGTCAGTTTTCCATTCTTCTGATCATCCTAATACTCTTTATCTGCACCTGTTCCAGTTTGAATTCATCTTTCTTAAATATGGGAGACTATAATTACACACAGTATTCCTGATGAGATCTCACCAGTGCCTTGTATAATGGTACTAACACTTCCCTGTCTGTACTGGAAATGTCTCTCCTGATGCATCCTAAGATTGCATTAGTCTTTTTCATGGCCACATCACATTGGCAGCTTATAGTCATCCTGTGGTCAACCAGTACACCCAGATCTTTACAATCCTCTGTTGCTTCCAACTCATAAGTCCCTAGTTTATAGCAGAGGTTCTTGTTCCTTGTCCCTAAGTGCATGACCTTGCACTTTGCACAATTAAGTGTCATCCCATTCCTATTACTCCAGTTTTCAAGGTTGTTCAGATCTGGTATGATATTCCAGTCCTCCTCCATATTGGCAATATCACCCAACTTGGTGTCATCTGCAGAATTTGTTAGCCCACTCTCACTTTTTGTGCCAAGGTCATTAATAAAAATGTTAAGTAAGATTGGCTCTAAGATTGATCCCTGAGGAACTCCACTGATAACCTCCCTCCAGCCTAAGAGTTCACCTTTCAGCATGAATCATTGTGCAGTTGTCTCCAATTTAACGAGTTTCTTATCCAGCTTTCAGTTCTCATATTAATCCACATCTTCTCTCATACTTAAGTTACTTGGAATGGTCAAGGCAAGCAAGAGATTTGTTATCCATAATCTATGAAGTAGTTGGATCTCAAACATTTGATCATATCAAGCATCAACCACATAAACACTCCTTCCTTAAATCGCAGACCACTTATCTTGGGGGCTAATTCTGTGTTCTGCAAAACTGCACTTAAAGAAATTATATAAAATATCAGGGCTTCTTAGCCAGTTTTATTTACTCACATTCTCTATCAAAAGATAATACTTAATGGACATCCTTATTTGCCAAATGATTGCTCTTAGGGCAAGAGCTTGTCTATTGGAAGTAGCCCCCTTTTCAAACCCTTTTGGACAGAATTCTGCAACCACGAGAAATGGAGCAGAAACCAGCTTTCCAACATTTCTCTGCTCCAGTAACTACTATGTGGCAGAGTAAGGCTTTGAAGAAGTTTTAAAGTCAGTAAAGTTTGAATGCCCATGAGCCTATTTGCTAGACTGTGGCTGGTTTCCTTTTGGAGACTTTATCTGGTCCTTCACAGACTCAAGTTCTTTTCAGCCACTTGCTCTTGCTTCTTAATCCTTCTGTCTTAAGGATATTAGACCATGGACAGATATTTCCATTTTCACTATCAAGTTTCCTTAAAGTGAACTTAAATTTATTGGCCCTTTATATCCCAAAACTTGTCAAGACACACTTTGGATGTAATTAGGAACATCACATTCTGTCTGCTTAATTAGAGACAGATTCTGTCTCTAAAAGACGTAAAAAGATCAGAAGGTCTCCTGTTCAGTCATAGCCAAATTGATACCATTGTGCATTAGAGAAGCATATGTAGATGAAAGGCTGCCATGCTCATTTAGCCTCCTGTTTCATTCTACAGGCGTATTTCCTACCCCTGGATGGAATGGGAAGCTTTGTCAGGCTGCGGAGTGATCCACAATCCACACATACTCACATTGTTATAATGTGTCATTAAGTGCTTTCTTGACTTTGTCCATTGCATTCTAGAACTGTAGACCACGTCAACCTATTTCTCCTTTTCACATGTGCCTATCATGCGTGATTTTCAGTTACTCATAGCCCATGTTCCTAGGAGAGAGAGGAATTTCATTCCTACCTTGTAAATGGGTCTTCTACAAGGGTCCCAGCAATCCAGAAGCTTGTTCTATTGTGTGTTTTAGGTGCTAGTTGCAAAGGCAGTTAGCCTGTTCTGTTAAGGGAAGAGCTAGGTATAAAGCTGGACTTGAGCGGAACTATCACATTGACAAGAAGAACCCATATTTGGGATTTGTGAACCCCCTTGCAAAAATTGGTCTACATGGTAGGAACAAAACTTCCTTTACATGCCACAGGGTATTGGAATCTCTTGGATAGCATCTTCCCTGAAATTCATCAGAGGGGAAATAGGACAGCGGAAGACTTATGATCTGAAAATTATACCAAGCAAAGGTTTATTTCCATTTACCCTACATGTGTGAGAGTTGCCCTTCATGAATGAATTGGAGGTTTCTTCTAAATATTCTCCTTCTGAGCATCTTTCTGTGCAGCTTAATGGCTGACTTTGTGATGCTTCTCATTGCTTCTGAAAACTGACAGTCTTGTGGCAAACCATGTGAGTACAGTGAAACTACAAAAGATCAGCCTATTAGACAGCTTCCTAACTCAAAACACCCCTCCCCCCCCCAAAAAAAATCCCAAGGTGGTGTAAAACCTGCTCCACCTTCATTAGAGTAAATCCTATCAAGGAACTGACAAAAGTTGGTTACTTACAGGAGGTTGTATTGAAATTCTTCTATGTTCTTCTAAATTTATGCCATACAAAATTTTCCACTAATGGCCCTGCTGTATATTTCTGTCATGTTTACAAAATTAGCAAATATCAAGAGCAGGCTCGCTGATTTCAAACAATTAAAACGTTGTCTCTCTTGATTATCTTGAAACAAATAAAAGCATTAATAACTGGTGTTTTATAATCCTCTCTTTGAACTAAGGATTTGATAGGAAATTTTTCTTATCCTCCCCTTTATTAGCATATGACCATGATGATTATTGTATAGTGAAATTACTTTAAAAACAGATTGGTTTTGTAGTTGTGTGCAGCTAAGATATTGGAATCATGTGACCAAATTGAGCATTATTTAGAAACTACCTTGTCTTAGATATTGTAATCCCCCCAGTTCTTGAGCAAGTCCATTTTAACCAATGAAATTACCTTTTGTGCACTTATCACACTGTACTTAAAAGTATTTGCTCTCGTTATTTTGCGTTAGAGACAGAGTTCACAGCAAAGAATAGAATGTTTAAGATTCAATAATATTTTGTTTTTAGAACAATAAAAAACACCATACTGAGGCTGAAGTGCTCTGCCAATTTAAAATTGCAAAATCAACTATAAATTTGCCAGCTCACCCTTTCTACAGCTAGCATCTCTAAAGATGAATAACACCCTAGCACTGTATCCAGTACTTCTGACTCTATCTTACCTCCAAAGGAAAGGCAAAACATATGGATCATTGCAGCATACCTTGAAAATCTTCTAACCTGTTTTTTTTTTCAGATAGGACAGGATGACATTTTAAAACTGAAGAACCCCTAATAAAATGTACAGAAAAAAATTAATCTCTTCTGTGATATGGTATGGTCAATTAACAGGCTTAGTTTACTAGTAATATGTGAGCAAGATACCTCTGGAATGTAGGGTTGTTGGTTTTTTTTTAACTGTTACACAGTAAATATTTCTCATTGGTCTAATAGTCTTTAAAAGTTTTCTCCTACTGTTAAATGGAAAAGATCAGCTTTAGCAATGTCAAAGGGCATGCCTCAAAAGAGAGAGGTTACAAATAATTCAGTCAGGTATCTGAAATAGGAAATTCTTTATATTACAACACACAGGCTAAAAAATTAAATGACAACATAATACATTTCTCCACTTCCTAAACTGGTTGACATCACCAGTTTTATTCACAAAATCAGAATAATTTTCCTGTACTTTGCTTCCTTGATAAGTTTTTAAGATGCTAAAGGATACTTCTTTGAAGTAGACATTGCTTCAGATAGTAGAACAGAAATCACCTTATCAACCTAAGTTATACCTTAGAAATAGAATGTCTTGTGACTTTAGTGAACTATATCTAAAATGATACAGAGAAAATACATTTCAAATTACAGAAGCTTGTTTGCTTGAATGTAGTGACAAGATCTCTTGCCAAAAGTCTCATTCAGTCTTTGAGCATACATATCAAGTGTAAGTATATGCATACATTCATTAAGGTGCTTATTTTTTCAGTCGGAATCTACCCCTTAATTATATTTTGCAGTTTTCAATAGCACCTTACAATTAATGGAAGTGTATGGAAATGTTTTCTTTCCAACGGTTAATTTAAAATGGAATTGATATCCAGATTTGTGAGAGAGTATTCATTTGGCCTTTCTTTTGTATTAGGTATTTCTCTTATGAAAGTCTAGTTACTAACATACATTGAGATGCTATTGTACATAATTTACCAAGTAGTTGATCCATTTTCTGAATAAATTGATAAAGCTGACAAGTGTACAAGTGTTCTTGGGCAAAAGAATGATGTTCCACCAAAATAACTATCTTTAAAAAAAAAAAAGGCAGCGAGTGCGGGCGTGTCATTACCATTTTGTAAATGCACGAAGAACTTGTTTTGCTAAAATTCAGCTAAATGGTTGTACACTAAATGAAAAACTCTGGCTCTTTGAACTCTCTTTCTGTAGCAGTCTGAGGGTATGTCTATACTGATCGGCGGGCAGTAATCGATCCAACAGGGATCGATTTATTGCATTTAGATTAGACGCGATAAATCGACCCCTGAGCGCTCTCCCGTCGACTCCTGTACTCCAGCGCCACGAGAGGCGCAGGCAGAGTCGACAGGGGAGCAGCAGCAGTCGACTCATTGCAGTGAAGACACCGCGGTGAGAGGTCTAAGTACGTCGACTTCAGCTACGTTATTCACGTAGCTGAAGTTGCATAACTTAGATCGATTCTCCCAGGGTAGACCAGGTCTGAGAATAAAGCTTCCTACATGAGTAGGTATTAGTACGTCCTGGAGAAGCTAAAAATTTTGCCCATTCCTTCAAATGTACCTATGTGTAGTTCCATTGGTTTTAATGGGATCAGAAAATTGCAAAAAAAAGAATGACTTGGATGATAAAGTTTTGCAGTATTGGGCCTTTACTCTATTTGTCTCTTGAATTCTTTCACAACTATAAAAAGTTAGTTTGCAGAGGTGCATTATATGCTCCTTTCATATTTAAAATGAATGAATCTGCAGACTTAGAGTTGGAAAGAATAAATTGCTGTCCTTGTTCTAATATGCAGGATTATAAATAACTCATTGATTATTTATGATTCATTGTGATGACATCTGATCAGTGCCAAGTTAATAGTATTTAGTCTCTTTAAAGGGAGACAGGTTAAAAATCACTTTTAAAAAATAATTTCTCCAAAGGTAATTTTTATGCGTTTGAAATTTAAAGCTGAAACTTGCAGATAGCTATTTTCATGCAAATGAAGCAATGTTGGTGGTGCATGGTATTTGTCAATTCTGTGTACCAGCTTGATGATGATGATGTAAACTTTCTGCCATTCATTTTACAAAGGAGTGTAGAGTCTGATGGAGATATATGGCTGCTGTTTCTTCAGATGTGAATGTGTATCCTTGAAAGGATTGTCAGCATTAATGAAAACATTTGTCTGCCAGTTTCCTGGTTTTAGTTACCATTATAACTTATACTCATATTACATAAATTACCCCCTTTTCCCCTGGGCATGAGACTTGGTCTTTACAAGACGACTGTTTCTGTCTCAAAGGCTCCTGTTCCCCTCCAGTCCAGCAGTATTTTTAACCAGCTTCCTGGTAGTTTACATTAAATATCAGATTCCAGTCCTCCATCAACCTGAGTCAGGCTCCTGTGGTCCAGGAGTTCCTTTCCCTTTGATAACCTCCTCTGCTGTCTGTCTGCTCCTTGGCTAGCTTTTATATCATTGCAAGAGTGAAAGCTGGCTTGTAGCCAGCCAGTGGGTGCTTTAATTCTTATAGTAGCCTTCTTTAAGGCTTCTCCTTCTTTAAGGAATACATTGTTGTTTGTTGTTTTTCAAAGAGAGACCGAAACCTTATAAGTTGTTAAGATCGCTATGTATCAGCAAGAGCTGAAGAGACGGTACTGCCTATAGAAGGAGACTTTCTTTCCAAAAGATTAGGAAGATGTATATCTTTTTATTATCATGACCATAACCTCATCTAAAAATATCAACAATGAAAAAATTGAAAGTTCATTAATAAGTTGTGCGTGGGCAGAGCCACCTTCCTTATTTGTAATTCAGAGCACATATAGCTCTGGACACACACCTGAATCCCCAAGACAAGAGTCAGGCTTTGCTCAATAAAATCTCTGTTACCATCTCTTTTGTTACATGTGGATGCCATTCAGTATCTTAGAAGTTGATAGTCATGAACACTGTCTCTAGAAGTCAGTTCTGTCTCTGCACTTGGAAGACAATGTTCAGGGGAAACAGCTAGTATTGGGGAAGGAAGTTACTTTGCAAAGTGCCAGAAACTTTGAAAACCCACAAAATCATCAACATTAATGTCAACAGAACAGGATGTTGTGACTTGAGGGTGTAGACCTGGCTTGACATGAGTCACTGGGCTTGGGGGAGGCCTCATTTCTTGGGAGACTGGATTAGGGAGGTAAGCAGATCAGCAGCCTGGAAACAATGTCTGTGCTAACTAAGATAGGTAAATGCCCCAGTAAGCTAAGAGACAGAATGTCTCAACTAGCTAAGATAAGTGGGAACATCAAGGGAACCTTTTATAATGAACAAATAAGCCTGGAACATAAGATGAGGTGAAGAGTAAGGCTATGTCTACACTATGCAGATTTTAGCGACATGGCTGTGCCGCTACAACCGTGCTGCTAAAAGGCACACAGTGTAGCCACTGGTTTCAGAGTGGTAGCCGTGTTAGTCTGTATCAGCAAAAAGAACGAGGAGTACTTGTGGCACCTTAGAGTACTGTTTGTCGGTTTGAGAGAACTCTCCTGCCAACAAAAACTTCCATCCCCAACGAGTGGCGTTAGCGCTGTTGGCAGGAGAGAACACCTGCCTACAAAGTGCTATTCACACCAGTGCTTGTCGTTGACAAAATGTTTGTCTTTCGGGGTGGGGGTGTATTTTTTTAACACCTCTGAACGACAAAAGTTTTGTCTTTCACTTGCCAGTGTAGACAGCCTAAATCATGTATAGACAAACTGTGCTGCATGGGGATTGGTTCCTACAAAGTAATCAGGCCAGTCCCAAAATGTATAAAGCAATGTAATGTGTAAATGTATATAAAGGAAGAGGTTTTTCTCTGTAGCTTTGGATTTGTGTTATACCCTGTCTCCACCCACTGTGTTTGAGTCTGTAGCTTTGCTGTAAGCCAAATAAAAATACCTGAGTGATGAAGTCTGGAGTCGAACTGAGTATTTGGGAAGCCAAGTGGAAAGAGGTCTCCAAGAGAATGCCAACACAGGCCTTTGATTAGAAATCAGTATTCTTTTTAACCTTACAGCTAGGGCTGTCAAACGATTAAAAAAATAATCGTGATTAATCGCGCAATTAAACAATAATAGAATACCATTTATTTAAATATTTTTGGATGTAGTGCAATCTCTTTATCATGAAAGTAGAACTTACAAATGTAGAATTATGTACAAAAAATAACTGCAATCAAAAATAAAAAAAATCTAAAACTTTAGAGCCTTCAAGTCCACTCAGTCCTATTTCTTGTTCAACCAATCGCTCAGACAAACAAGTTTGTTTACATTTGAAGGAGATAATGCTGCCTGCTTCTTGTTCACAATGTCACCTGAAAGTGAGAACAGGCGTTCACGTGGCACTGTTGCAACCGGTGTCGCAAGATATTTACATGCCAGATGCGCTAAAGAGTCATATGTCTGTTCATGCTTCATCCACCATTCTAGAGAACGTGTGTCCATGCTGATGATGGGTTCTGCTCAATAACGGACTGACGCATGTTCATTTTCATAATCTGGGTCAGATGCCACCAGCAGAAGGCTGATTTTGGGTGGTTTGGGTTCTGTAGTTTCTTAATCGGAGTGTTGCTCTTTTAAGATTTCTGAAAGCATGCTCCACACCTCATCCCTCTCAGATTTTGGAAGGCACTTCAGATTCTTAAACCTTGGGTCGAATGCTGTAGCTATCTTTAGAAATCTCACATTGGTACCTTCTTTGTGTTTGTCAAATCTGCAGCGAAAGTGTTTTTAAAATGAACAACATGTTCTGAGTCGTCATCTGAAACTACTGAAATATATGGCAGAATGCGGTAAAACAGAGCATGAGACATACAGTTCTCTCCCAAGGAGTTCAGTCACAAATTTAATTAATGCATTATTTTTTTAACAAGCGTTACCAGCATGGAAGCATGTCCTCTGGAATGGCAGCTGAAGTATGAAGGGGCATATGAATGTTTAGCATATCTGGCACATAAATACCTAGCAATGCTGGCTACAAAAGTGCCATGCAAATGCCTGTTCTCACTTTCTGGTGACATTGTAAATAAAAAGTGGGCAGCATTATCTTCCATAAATGTAAACAAACTTGTTCAGCCAATCGCTAAGACAAACAAGAAGTAAGACTGAGTGGACTTGTAGGCTATAAAGTTTTACATTGTTTTGTTTTTGAGGGCGGTTATGTAATAAAGAACCCTACATTTGTAAGTTGCACTTTCATGATAAAGAGATTGCACTACAGTACTTGTATGAGGTGAACTGAAATACTATTTCTTTTATCATTTTTACAGTTCAAATATTTGTAATAATAATATAAAGTGGGAACTGAGATGAGGCTGACCAGTCTGTAGTTCCCCAGATTTTCCTTCTTTTTTTTTTAAAGATGGGCACTATATTTGCCTTTTTCCAATGGTCCGGGATCTCTCCAGATCTCCACGAGTTTTCAAAGATATTGGCCAATGGCTCTGCAATCACATCAGCTAACTCCCTCAACACCCTTCGATGCATTAGATCTGGCCCCATGGACTTGTGCATGTCCATTTTTTCTAAATAGTCCTTAGCCTGTTCTTAAACACTGAGGGCTGCTCACCTCCTCCCCATACTGTGCTGCCCAGCGTAGCAGTCTGGGAGCTGACCTTGTCTGTGAAGACCGAGGCAAAAAAAGGATTGATTACTTCAGCCTTTTCCACATCATTTGTCACTAGGTTGCTTCCCCCATTCAGTAAGGGTCCCACACTTTCCCTATCTTTCACCACCTTCTTGTTGCTAACATACCTGTAGAAACCCTTTTTGTTACCCTTCAATATCCCTTGCTAGCTGCAACTCCAATTGTGCTTTGGCCTTCCTGATTACATCCTTGCATGCTCAAGCAATATTTTTATACTCTTTCCTAGTGATCTGTCCAAGTTTCCACTTCTTTTTAAGCCTTCTTTTTGTGTTCAAGCTCACCGAAGATTTCTCTGTTAAGCCAAGCTTGTCGCCTGCCATATTTGCTATTCTTTCTGCACGTCGGGATGGTTTGTTCCTGCACCCTCAAAAAGGCTTCTTTAAAATACAGCCAGCTCTCCTGGAGTCCTTTCCCCCTCATATTAGCCTCCTGGGGGATCCTGCCCATCTGTTCCCTGAAGGAGTCAAAGTCTGCTTTTCAGAAGTCCAGGGTCCTATTTCTGCTGCTCTCCTTTCTTCTTTTTGCCATGATTCTGAACTCAACTATCTCATGGTCACTGCTGCCCATGTTGCTATTCACTCCTGCCTCCCCTACCAATCCTTCCCTGTTTGTGAGCAGCAGGTCAAGAGGAGCTCGGCCCCTAGTTAGTTCCTTCAGCACTTACACCAGGAAGTTGTCCCCAACACTCTCTCCAAAAACTTCCTGGATTGTCTGTGCACTGCTGTATTGCTCTCCCAGCAGATGTCAGGGTGATTGAAGTCCCCCATGAGAACCAGGGCCTGTGATCTGGAAACTTCTGTTGTCCGAAGAAAGCCTCGTCTACCTTATCCTCCTGGTCTGATGGTCTATAGCAGATGCCCAATACGACATCACCCTTGTTCCTCTCACCTCTAAACTTAACCCAAAGATTCTCAACAGGCTTTTCTCCAGTTTCATATTGGAGCTCTGAGCAATCGTACTGCTCCCTTACATACAGTGCAATTCCTCCCCCTTTTCTCCCCCACCTGTCCTTCCTGAACAGCTTATACCCACCCATGACATTGCTCCAGTCATCTGAGTTACTCCACCAAGTCTCTGTTACTCCAATCACATCATAGTTCCTTGACTATGCCAGGACTTCCAATTCTTCCTGCTTGTTTCCCAGGGTTCTTGCGTTCATGTACAGGCACCGAAGATAACTAGCCGATTCTCTACTTTCTCAGTATGAATCAGGAGACCTCCCCGTTGCACCCTGCTACTTGTGTTTCCTCCTGGTATCCCACTTCCCCACTTACCTCTGGGCTTAGGTCACCATCCCCCGGTGAACCTAGTTTAAAGCCCTCCTTGCTAGTTTAGCAAGCCTGCCTACGAAGATGCTCTTCCCTCTCTTTGTTAGGTGAATCCCATCTCTTCCTTGCAATCTTTCTTGGAACCACATCCCATGGTCGAAGAATCCAAAGCCCTCTCTCCGACACCACCTGCGTAACCACGCATTTACCTCTGCAAGTCGATGGTCCCTACCTGGGCCTTTTCCTTCAACTGGGAGGATGGACAAGAACATGACTTGCGCCTCAAACTCCTTCATCCTTCTTCCCAGAGCCACATAGTCTGCAGTGACCCGCTCAAAGTTATTCTTGGCAGAATCATTGGTGCCCACATAGAGAAGTAGGAATGGGTAGCGGTCCGAGAGCTTGATCAGTCTCAGCAGACATTTTGTCACATCCTGAATTCTAGCTCCACGCAAGCAGCACATTTTGAGTTTCCCAGTCTGGACGGCAGATGGATGACTCTGTTCCCTTTAGGAGGGAGTCCCTGACCGCCATCCATCTCCTCCTCTTGGGAGTGGTGGTTGTGCAACCTGCATCCCATGCCTTCCAGTCTCGTTCTGATCTCTTCCCTCAGATGACTCTTCCAAACCATTCTCCACCCGTAGTACCTGTGCAGAGAGCCTGAAAACAGTTTCTTACCTCTATCTGCATTGGGGGTACATAAGCTTCTCCACTTTCTTCTTCTGGAGATCATATGCTGCCAGTTTTCTTCCCCGTTCTGTACTGTCCTCTTAGATTCTTCAGCATGCTGTGCCTGCAATACCAAATGCTGACTTCTATCCAGAAAATTCATTTTCATTTTCTCTGATGTAGCACAGGAGAGAGATGTGGGTCTCTAGTCCCATTTCAATTCTTTTTAATGTCTCCCTCTGTGTCCTCACCACACATCCATTCCTCACATCGACCCATCTCCATTTGCTCACAGTTTCTTCACTCTGCAGCCCACCTCTTGCTGGAAAATAGCCATCTGTTCGTAAGTGGGACCTCCACTTCAAATCCCACCCTCACCCCCTCTGCACAGGCCATGTTTTTGTGAGTTGAGTATTAGGATTTATGCACTGACAAGAGACGTTCAGGGGCTTGGGAAGGGAGCAGTATCCTCAACAAAGAGGCTGCTTTGCTATCAGGTGATGGTCATGTTGAGTAAGAAGCTCTGCAGCCTGCTGTTTTGCTCACTCTCCCATTCAGAAATTCATTTGTCCTGAGCAAGTGGATTTTAAAGCTTTGTTTTACCCTAGAGTCACAAAAGATCTGCCTCAGCAGGGCTGTAATTACATACTTTTTTATGCCTTTTTTCAACTTTAGTTGTTTCATTTTTCCAAGTATTTGTTTTTCCCCCTTGATATTTTCCATGTAAAATAGTCACTGAGTGTGAGAGATTGAAAAGACAGGATTTTGATCACTTGTCAAATTAATAAAAACTGAGGCTATTATGTTTTGTAAGTGAACCAATTCATCTGTGCTTATATATACTAGTCCCTTGCAAATGGAGACTTTGTTGGAAAACATTTTCCTTGTAAAATGCAGTGCAAAGTACAACTCCCATTGCACATTAATGCTGTGTTGAGTGCTCTGCATGTCAGAGGCCCAAGTATATGATGTAATAGTAGTTATTACTTTGTCCCTGTGGATCAGCAAGATATTTATTGTAATATTCAAGTTAAATTAATGCACCCTAGCAGTTTTCGCACACTTCAAAGAATGGGTTTACACATTAAAAATACTGAAATATTAAATGCTTTTTTCTTTGATTATGTGCTCTCTTTTGGTGGTATATTTTGGGAGTAGTGGTATATTGGAGAAGAGGAATGAATCCTGAAAATGTTACATTTTATGAAGAACAGAATAGGCTAATGAAAGGCTAACAGTTTTTTCTGAAGCTATTTTTTTTGCTAGTTAAAATTTTCAAATACTTCTGTGCTAACTCAAAAATGGCTTTGAATTTTCTTTAACTTCATTTGTCAGCTGTGTGGGCCAAATAAGGAATGTGGTTTGGCTTTTTCAATAAATCTTCTTTTTTTTTTTTTTTTTTAAATGTGCTCATTGCTGAGAGCTTTCTCTTTGGCGGGGCTCAGACTTCTCCATTCAGGCTTCCCCTTGCACTAACCATTATAGAGTTCTGCATGCCAGTAGCCTGATACATCATGTAATTGTATTCCTTGATCAGACATGAAGAAGTGAACCAAAATAAGTCTTCTCTTCTTAAGGCTTTGTGAACATATTACTATGATCAGCAGCAATTCCTGAGATGGACCTCCACTTCTATAAGAGGGGCCAGCTGGTAGGACATTCTCTGGGAGAACCCTTCACTTTGAAACTCACTTATTTCTCTCTCCCCCTCTCCCTCTTCCTCCCCGCTTCCAGTTTATTGACTTTCAGGGCATCTGGAAAGACCCTTCTGTCTTCCCTTAGCTGTGAGGGATTGCGAGGACTGGTGGGAGATTGTAAAGATCTAAAATACGTTTTCAGCTGCTGGGTTAAATGTTACGTATGAGAGAAAGGGGGTTCTTAGAGTAATCTATATGTATAATTAATTGTATTTTTTAAATGTGTCATGGAGCACCCAGATCCTCGTTTTTATGGAATAAGTATACAAATCAAAATAAATGTCTGGCTTATATTGCTAAGATACACAAGATAGGTGAGGTAATATCACACTCCTTTCTAATAGCAGAACTCAGGACGGAGTGTGCTGCCTTGGAAGATTTCTCCTCTCTGTTAACCCAAGACTTCTCAAGCTGCTTTCAAACCTAGTTTTTCTGTATGGCAACATTACATCTTGAAATAATTAATCATTATTTGGGTAACAACCACCTCCCCTCTGTCTCATTCAACTAAAAGCTGACAAAACACAACTACAAGAGTAATTTTAATCTTTGAGTCAAGCCATGAGTTGAAACTAGCATCTTTCAGAAGGGAAAAGCTAGGGTATTAATTCACTCTGCTGTCTAGTCCTATCAGCTATTTTTATACAAGGAAACTGCTGCTGGCTAGGAAACAATTTTTGGTGAAATTTTCATGTTATTTCCAAAAATAAGTGTGTGTGTGTGTGTGTGTATATATATATATATATATATGTATATATATTAGAAATACATTTATAAAATTGAAATCAGTTAAAAATGCCTAAGGAATGCCTATGTGCAAGTTCTTAAAGTTGATGTGCAAGTACATTTTCTTGTGGGGAATGATTGATTTTAGAATCTTACCGTATGGAGTGTTTATGTTGAATTTTCTAATTACAGGCTATAAAAGCAAGTTCAGGCTAGGCCTACCGGTTCTAGTTTGAAAGAAATACATGATCTGGCCTTGTGACTACTGCTCATGACCATGTAGGTAAAATCAATGCCATCTGATAGCATTTCAGCCTCTTTCCCTTTCTCTTTTTTTATTAATATGAAAAAGTGGTGGACTGGGTATTGGGATGAAGCAGAATTGCCATATCAGCTGTCTTCTTTGGACATGCACGTGAGAAACAAATGTGATTGGTCAGCTGATTCTGGAGGCACTATCTTGGTTGTATTACTAAGACAGGGCTTGAAAATATAACTGGACACCTGCTAGCTAGAGAAATATGCCTGTCAGCCATGGCCTGATATGGAGCATGATAGTGCTCAGGAGAGAGAGAAAAAGGGTCACTAGTGAGATTGACAGGCAACACCAGCATGAGGAGCCTGGTGTCCTGTCCTGACTCTTTGGAGTGGGGAAGATGCTGGGAATCCCAACTAGGCATCATCACTGGACTCTACTCGGGGTTTTGATCACGGATTCCTACTATCCAGACACTGGTACAAAGGACACTTGAAGCACTTCTCCCCCACCAAAGCTGATAGTGTTATCAAGCATATTTGTGAACTTTAAATGAGTCTTGTCAATTTCACTGATGCATACAGAGTTGAGAATAGTTGGTTGAAAAACAAACTAAACATTGCCTAAAGATTTTTTTACATTCAGAAACATTTTGCTTCACTTTTCTAAAATAACTTATTTTGAAAATGTTGGAGGGTTTTTTTAAATGTTTAAATGAAGGGATTTTGGAATTTCTGATCCATATTAGAAACTGACATGTTTGAATTTGAATAATCAGTATCTGAACCTGGAAGTTCAGTGAAAAAATTGTCCTTAAAATTTACGCTAACAATTCATAGCTATCTGAATATATTTTGCACCTTTGAAAACTTATTGCACTGATCTCATTAAGAAATAGTGCCATCTAAATGTGTTTAGAGCAGTGGTTTTCAACCTGTGGTCCACGGACCCTGGGGGGTCCATAGACGATGTCTAAGATTTCCAAAGGGGTTCACACCTCCATTTGAAATGTTTTAGAGGTCCACAAATGGAAAAAGATTGAAAATTACTGGGTTGGAGTAGTGGTTCTCAACCGTTCCAGACTGCTGTATCTGAGGAGTCTGATTTGTCTTGTGTACCCCAAGCTTCACCTCACTCAACACCTACTTGCTTACAAAATCAGACATAAAAATATGAAAGTGTCATCGCACACTATTACTGAGAAATTTCTTACGTTCTCATTTTTACCATATAATGTACTAACTTCACTAGTGCTTTCTATGTAGCCTATTGTAAAGCTTGGCAAATAGCTAGATGAGTTGATGTACCCCCTGGAAGACCTCTGCATACCCCCCAGGGTATGCGTACTCCTGGTTGAGAACCACTGCCTAGAGGGTAGCTTCTATGGCGGTCAAGTCTATCCGTTTTTAACGGCTAAACTATTTTCAAGTTAAATACTTGTTTCTGGCTTACTGCTTCAGAATGTCATTTCATTCTCAAGAAGATGGATTGTCTTAAAATCTTTCAGTTTAAAATAAATGCTGATTAATCAACCATTTCTTATTAAATGGCAGGTGAATCAAATAACAAAGATACACACAATTTAAAATGATAATTGGTATGTTGCTTCACAAAAATATCCATAGCAGACTGTTCATTGTGATGTTAACTGCCCCCCTTAAAATTTTATCGTATAAATTTAATTTGTACTTTTTGTTTGGAATCTATGAGCAACTGGGGAATATTACATATCCAAATACATTTAATCATAGTACTTCATCTAAAGTGTTCAGTTTTTTCTCACAATGATAGCACATCTACTGAGATGAGTCAGAAACTTTATCATGCTTATGCTACTTACCTGGGTTTTTACCTCACTGCAAAGACTAGAACGCTATAAATAACATTGCCTCTAAAAGATTGTATGCTTATACTGGCATTGTGATGGGGTATTGATTCTTTCTAGAACGTTTAAAATTGCTTGCATGCCTCGTAGCAGTGAATACATATATGATAGATTCAATATGAGATGAGCATTCCAGTAGAAATGGAATGGTGGTTTACATTCCCATTCCAAGAGCTATGCAAAACAAAACAAAAAAAAAAACTCCTCTTGTTTCTCAGAAATGCAGCCTTAAGCTACCAACCGATTTGTTTCCAATGCATGAAACGGCAAGTTACTTTATTAAAGCCTAGTTTGAGGAAAGCATCAGTTTTACTGTCATACAGTTTTTCTTCCTTGGTTGCTTTAAGCTAGCAGGATCTCCTTTTGTGCCCTTCTCATAAAATACATTTTGGCCTTGGTCTGTTTTAATGTACAAATAGTTCTGGATTATATTTTAACAAGAGAAAATCAAATGTGAATTGAAACAGAGGGTTTGTATAGAATTAACTTTAACATGGAAAATTGGAAAAGAGGTGGTTAAATTTTGATCATGAAGGAGTTTATTTGAAACTATTTAGTTATAACCCAATGAGTTAGGGATTACTTTAGTACCAACTGCTAAATCTGGTGCTAATGAACAGTATAATAGTAATCTAGAATTTGACACTTTCTCCAGCTGATTTTTCACTATGGTAAGAGAACTCATGTTTAAAAACACATTTTTTGTGGCACAGTTGCAGAGAGAATTAAATAATTGCTGTAGAACATTAACTTTAAACTGAATTGTTTTGTATCATTGGTGGTCAGCTGTCCCTAGCTTGTTTTAGCTAAAATTGTATAAATTTTGGTTGCATTTCTTGACCTAGACTTGTTCCAAATTTAAATTATTTATCTCAAAGAAATGAAAACCTCTTGAAACTTCTTACTGTAGGAAATGAAAAAAATATAGTGGAAGAAAAACACGAATATAATCCTGTAAAGTTGCTGTTTTGCTTTTAAGGCATGATGTAAACTTATCATTTCTGCATAATTTCAGTAAGAGAATTGACCAAATTACTGCTTGTTGCTTGAGAGTGCATACCAAAGATTCTTTATAGCTTCCATTAATTGAAATTCTAGTGGGAAAGGATTTTGTCTTGCAAATCACATTTAAAGGACTATTTTATTGTAGTGTTAACTGATACATTATGATTTTAGTATTTCTTGTATGTATATGTCAATAACTACAATATTTCTGTATTTATGCTGAACAAAGAAAACTCTAAAAATAAGGGATTTTTTTTCAGTGTAATTTTTACACTGAAAATGGATTTTAAACATACTTGTATCAAAACCCATTTGACAGTTACCTGTTTTTAAATAATGGGTTCCCTGATCAACATTGTTATCAGTATGATTATAATTGCTGCTTTCTTTGACTTTGTGTCATAGATCAAACAGTGGGATCATAAGTTGGCCTACCTGTGTTGATTTAGTTTTCCTGACTGTTAATAAGAACAATTTGTAAGTTTAGGAGCAAAAACCTTCTTAAATATTTCTTTGAATGGAAAGGTTTGTATATAAGCCACTTTCGGAGGGGAAAAAAGGCAGTGGCGTTAGAGTAAAAATGGAGCTTACTAGCAACGTAAAGGTTACTACACATTCAAACATCACACGGTTTACTGTATTCAGTTTGGAAAGAGGCTATTTTCAATAACTTTGATTTGATTCCATGAAAGGTATTAGTTTTACTTACTGTAGCTCCTTTGTTTTGCAGAGATCTTGATGCAGACGTCCTTTTGGATTTCTTTTTAATAATGTGTGACCCTTCACCTTTGATCCCTTGACCTGCATTACCTTGGTAACCATTTCATTTTTAATTTAATTTCATTTTTTAATTTTTGTGTGCAAACTGTAACATTTCATCATCTTAAATTGTAACATTCTTTGACTTCCCCAAATATATAAATGTTCATTTTATCTATAAAGTTATATGATGCTGGCTTCATTTTTGTATTAAAATTCATTTCAGTTGTAAAAATAAAGTGTAAAAATCTCATTGTTTTCATTTTCTTTATGTTTAACTGTGTGCATGTTTTTTGTATAGTGCATTACTTTTTCTACCCTTGTTCTTAGAAGTCTTAAAACTAACTTATTATTTTGTTGTTTTTGTACTTAAATGTTAACTTTCACTTCCTCAGTAGTTATCAGTATCAGTAGGAATTTCTCTGCATTTCGTCTGCTGTTTTCTTTCTATCCTACTCACATTTTAATAGTTTAAAATGCCATATTGAGAACATTTAAAATATTATTTTAAGGAACATAAAATAATAAACAATGTATACCATTTTTAATATTTCATTTATTCTGGAGTTTTTTTTTCCTTTCACTTCTGCGGTAATATAAAAACAAGTAGTTAGTAAGTTGGGATATGATTAAGGTTTTGGTTTCTCATCCCAGATATAAAGGCCAGCTATTTTAGGGTTACCATATCTATTAAATAAAAAAAGAGGACCCTCCACGGGCCCTGGTCCCGCCCATTTCCCCACCCCAGCCCCGCCCCAACTCTGCCCCTTCCCGGCCTTAACTCCGCCCCCTCCTCCCTCCCACTCCCAGCCACGGGGAAAGGGCTGCCTGAGCGCTACCAGCTTCACGGTTTGCCGGGCAGCCCCCAGACCCTGCGCCCCCGGCCGGCGCTTCCCCAGCGCAGCTGGAGCCCGGGAGGGGAAGTGCCCAGCCGGGGGCGCAGGGTCTGGAGGCTGCCCAACAAACCGTGAGGCCGGTAGCGCTTGGCTTCGGGCAGCCCCCTTGCCTCCGGACCCTGCGCCCCCAGCCGGGCACTTCCCCTCCCGGGCTCCGGCGGCGCAGGGTCCGGAGGCATGGGGGCTGCCCGAAGCCGGTAGCGCTCGGGCAGCCCGGCTCTGTTTAAGAGCCGGGCTGCCCGAAGCTGGTAGCACTACCAGCTTCGGGCAGCCCCCATGCCCAGCTCTTAAACAGAGCCGAAGAGTCAGGGGAGGAGCAGAGCTGCGGAGGCTCTGCTTAAGAGCCGAGCTGCCCCAGCGCTACCGGCTTTGGGCAGCCCCCTTGCCTCCGGACCCTGCGCCACCGGAGCCCAGGAGGGGAAGTGCCCGGCCGGTGGCTGGGGTCCGGAGGCAAGGGGGCTGCCTGAAGCCCATAGCGCTCAGGCAGCTCGGCTCTTAAACAGAGCCGAAGAGTCAGGGGAGGAGCAGAGCCGCCATTTTCCCGGACATGTTCGGCTTTTTGGCAATTCCCCCCGGACGGGGGTTTGAGTGCCGAAAAGCCGGACATGTCCGGGGAAAAAGAGGACGTATGGTAACCCTAAGCTATTTAAACAGTTACCTGTTTAATCTAGTGATGCAAGTGTGATATTATGATCTGACAGAGTTCAGAATTATCAGTACTAGAGGCGTCAGTATTATATGAACATCCTAAAGCCACAGTACTCCCCTCCCTCCCCCCAAGATGCTGATATTTAAAGCAATTTTGCATTAACTGTGGATACTAGCAATGGTTTTTAGTAGGAATCTGTTTCCGTCTTATAAATTATCATATGAAATCTCTACTAAGCATGGTCCTCTGAAGCACAGATTATTTTTAAGTGTCTCATTATTTTATTCTCCAACATTTAATGCTGAAGTTTTAATTGCACATAGCCGAAGCTGCTAAATGAACACGGAAATGTACTTAGGTCCTCTCTGAGGTTTGTTGATACCTATAAAAGTTTATAATTAAAATTAGGGTTGAAGTGAGCTGTTTGAGCTCTTGCAAACTTGGCCCTCCAAACTCTCTGCTTTTGTCATTTGGCCTGTGAAGAAAAGCAAGTCTAAACTATTGCTGAAATCGGTCTGCATCTTCAGCAACAATCATGAGAACCACCAAAGATGCTAAAACCATTACAGCATTTTCAAATCTGAAAAGTGAACCTGCAAAGGTGTCACTGTATTACAGATATTCTCCATATCTGTATTCCATTTTACCTATTTACTTCAGAGAAGAAATAGTTTTACTGCTCTTTATTCCTGAAGGCATTGAAGAGCCAATACAGCCCAGAGTGACTGAGCTGGATTCAATTCTTTGTCCATCATCAACAGAATTATTTACTTAAAATCCAATTAGTTATGTGTGTGTTCAACCGCATTACCTTAAATATGTTTCATCTCCATCACTAAAAATGTGGAAAAAACTCATCTCCATTCTCAGAGTACAGGTTGGATTGGCAGAGATGGTAGTTAGAAAATAAAAATATTTTAACCTGTAGAATAGGGATGATCATTGAGACACAAAAATAGAATCCCTTGATGATTTTATCAGAGTGGTAGACTTGTTAGTCTGTATCCACAAATACAACGAGGAGTCCGGTAGCACGTTAAAGACTAACAGATTTACTTGGGCATAAGTTTTCGTGGGTAAAAAAACCACTTCTTCAGATGCATTGATGGTTTTAATCATCTTTCAGAATAGAACTGCACTTTGAAGTAGTAATAAAGTCTACTGCATTATATTTCCTCAGTTTTAACACTTATTCCTGTGTCTTTTTACAATCCTAGTATTATGGGTTGAAATGGGAATGTTGGTTAAACTCCAGAAGAGAACTTCAGGTCCTCCACATGCCTCTCAGAAAACAGAGGACCCATCCTATTTTTCCCCCTTTTCTCCCCATGGTAGCCTTAGTCATTCCAGAGCCAAGAAGCGCATAGTCTCTTAGCAGAAATTGTGTAAAGGGACCACATTTTGTATACTAACTGGTTGTGATGTTTTGGATGTGTCTGTGAGTGAAGGACACGTTCTGTGAGCAGCCTCTGCTATTTGACCTAGATATACTTCGGTCACTCAAATAGCATGACTTCTACTTGGAGTGCATACATTCGACACAGCATTACTTGTGATTTGGCTTTCATATCTGATGCCCAATTTGAGAGCAGTTCTGCAACCCTTGTATTTATAGTTTTCCACAGACCCATCTTTTCTGGGGTTGTTACTGCTAATTTATCTTCCAAGTGTCCTTTATGTTGTGATTATTTGAAGGAGAAGGAAAGGTTATTAATGTAGTAATTATAGCTCTGAGTAGTTTGACAGCATAGATCCACCCCCCCCCCCCCCCGCCCCCCGTTCTTCCCCCACTTTGGAGTCTATAGAGTAGGTTCTGATTCACTGGAAATGAACTGAAGTGAGATTGGGGCCAGTGCTTCTTGTATAACATGGAGTCCCTTCAAACATGTGGTGTCATGAGAGAAAAACATACATGCTCAAACAGCGCTGGTTGTTCTGAGGGTTCTTGATCCAGCAGGCATGCCGGTGTAAAAGTGCAGATCTGTTTTCCTTCTGCTTGGAAAAACTAGACTAAGTAGGTAATTTTTTTTCCTGTTAAGTATTTAAGATGCCCTCCTTTTCAGCATTTGTTAAAACACATTTCCTGTGTAAGCCGGGAATGCTTTTACTAACCTCCAAGCAAGGCTGAATGTTGGAAGAAGAATTGATATTCTTTAAGGTAAATATGGAGATTTCTCATCCAGAAAATGCTGCTGCTTCCACAGATGCTGCTGTAGTTTCTGACAGTGATGATAATGAGTGGTGTGTAATAGCAGTTCAAGATGAGAGGCTACCACACCGTGAAAAGCAATCCTTTGAACATGTTTTCTATGACATGATAGCAGCAGTAAATGTGTTCTGTTCTGTTGCCCCATTGGAGTTCCCACAGGTTGTTTCTTACCCCTCTGGATTCTTCTGAATAGATTTCACATTTTAGAGTTAAATCTTTTTGTACTTCCCTGCCTCTTATCCCCACACGCTCACTTTCCATAAACTTTAATCCCCAGTACTGGAATGACTTTTGTGGATTTCAGTCATGTCCTCACCCATATCCAACTTAGCAGGCAAGCTAGTGGTGCCTCTTGATTAGTACATCCTTCTTTTCTTTTGTCCTATTTGTTGAAGATTTCCTCCATGAGGGAGGAGCACTTGGCTGTTCATTAAGATTATCCTGTATTAAGAGGTCTGATCTGACTGTTAAAATAAGATGGGGTTGAGTGAGAGCCAAAGAGTTCATTATCTGCTGTCTCACTTTAGTGCTATTATTCTGTCTTAAGTTTAATGTTTCTTTTTGGGCTATTGTATTTACATGAAAAGCCCAATAAGCATAGCTTAACAAAGAAAGCTTACTCAATTCAGGTTGCCTTATTTTCTTTCCATTCTAATTAAAATATGTGGGGCTGTGTATGAATGACAAATGGAAAATGCAATCAGAAATTAAAATTACACTTATAGTTTTACTGCTGTAATAAATTTTTGAACTTCATGAAGGAAGGTTTTGATAGTATCTTTATAATAAAATGAAAACACTTACCAACACCAGAGAGAGGTAATTTTTAATTCCGTTTTCACACTTGAATTGAACTTGTCATATGTATAATCTGAGATCATGAGACAATTCATTTTTGATTGATTGTATCTGCTAAAAATCAATCAAAAATAAGATGCACAAGATTGATTTCAGCAGATATAATCAATCTTGTACATCTTCAGAATTTCTATTGTTGAGAATGCAAAATAAACGTGTAGCACTTTTTGTTGAGTCTGTCCTTCCATTTGGAGAGTGAAGTGGGGAGAACAAATGGCTTAAATAACATTTGTCATTTAATTTCAAGGGACCTGAGTATAAACCTTGTTTAAATCACAAATGAACAGCCACAAAGTAGTCTCATGTAGTTCCTACTAGACATCTTTACACCTAGATTGGCAGAAGTTATAGTGATGAGGGTTATAGAAGTACCTGAAGAGGCAGTATTTTCTGTTAATCAAAGAGAAACTGGAAGAATGACTGGCAGGTCCGTAGTAAGATGCACTGGCATAGTTGTGTGAGTGCAGCAGGTCAGTTGCCTACCCACACTAACCCTGATTTTATCAGTGTTTTCCCTCCATTTTTGAAGTACCTATCATAGCTTCCAAAGCCATAGATAATTTCCCAGGGTAGAACAATGTAAGCTGGCACATTGTCAATTAATGAACATGTTCAAAGGATGACCTCCTCTTACCACCACAGAATCCCAAAGCTCCTTGTGCTACACCTTCAGTCATGGTGCAAAGACACTACAAAGCCCAACAAGTGAATTTTGTCTGACCAATACACTGGAGGTGAATTTCAGAGTAGATATTCCTCTACAGAGAAGACCGTGCTCCAGGTTATACAAATCTAGGATCTATTTGTGAAATGCTGTAACCTACGTCAGTTGCATTGATAGGCTTTCTCCTTGTGGTCCTTCTTAAGATAGCAAGGACCCAGGTTGTAATGGACTTTTAGATCAAAACCAGCACCTTAAATGCACCTGAAAACAAATGGAAACCAGTGTAGCCTTCAAGGCACAAATTAATATTCTCTTCTGTAAGAGACTGCTAAATAAGAGTGCAGCGGTATTGACATTAGTTGAAGTAAAACCATGGATTAGGACCTCTCAGAATCCAACTTTGAATATTACTGATGTCATACTTTACTGATTTGTTTTTTTTTTTTTTTTGTTAAACACAGTTTGGCCCCTAAAGACACTAATGCCAAGAAGCACTAGGTACTGTATTTATTATGATTAAGCTGTTAAGGAGTTATCTTGTAGTAAAAATATAAAATATGCACACCTACAGAACTCTAAATTTTATCTGCATGAACAGCAAAATGAAAATTTCGCAATTTTATTCTAATTTCATTTCTGCAACTCATGAAAATATAAGAAAATGATTTTGCAACTTTTTTTTTAATTTCTGCCAGGTGTTTTGAGGATTTTGTGCATCAAGTATTTGAAAATCAGTGGGCATTTTGCATTGGGATAAGAGAATTGCTCGGTTCTTCAAGTTTTAGTTCATTGCCTTTACTTTAGATTTATTACCAATTTCTTCTTTACATTTGGTTTTATTGTTTAGTCTTGTTTCAGTATTAACAGTTGAATTGTGAACAGCATGGGAGAAGTAGATGTGTAATACTTGAAAATTCTTTTAATTTTTTTTAAAAAACTGACTTGTCCCCCTTTTTAATAAAATCACATAAGAACTTAGGCTCTTTGCTGGTGGGAGTTGGAAAGAAATACTTCAAATAGTGTGATGACAGGGATTTTAAAGTATTATACATAAGTCTCTACCATTTGAACGGAAGTAGAAGCTTCATTAGCTAGCAATAGTAGGTTGTTATCCTCTAATGAACCAGCCACTATAGGGGAATTTGATAGATTCTCCCATTGTATTCCATACTCCTGTTAGAAAAAGTCTGTCTTAAGCGTCTGAGGTATAAAGGAACCATGTTGGGCTCTTTACAATCTCCTATCTGGTTCTTTGGTGAGTTTTAAACTCAGGACCAAGACCTTCAATGCGGTATAGACCTCAGCCACTTGAGTTAAAGGAGTCGAGCTGTTAAATCGTAACAGTAGTAAATCTGGTACTTCTCTGCTGTCTCAATCTAAAGAAGACATTCATACTGAAGAAAATATTCTCTCTGCACCTATAGAAGAGGTTTCTGCTATCAAAAGCTGGTTTAGCACTTCAGCTGGTTTTTAGGTGTCTTCTATCAGTTCAGTGGTTTGACTATCTTTAAAACGTAGCAGTAAACATGTACGACTTAATATTTTTGTACTTAATTGAAATGTTATAATAGAAGAAGTTTAAGCCTTAACATATATTGTCATAATTTCACATTTAATTTTAGATAGGATTTTAAAAAAAACACGTATTTAAATAAAAATCTCATCTCTCTGGGACAGAACCCGTTACATTCTGTTAGTGTGTGTTATTTGTCAGGGCACTGGGTCTAACAGATGGATTCTATCTGATTCTTTCTCAAAACAAAGCATAATATGTTAGGCTCAACTAGGACATCTTTTACTGAGCACTTCATAATTCTGGTGATTTTCAGTTTTTTTGCTCATTAAAAAAAATCAAAGAATTAAAACCAAAATAGAGGTTAATCTGGAAGACTGCTCAAACATAAATGTAAAGATTGAAACTAATTTTTTTTCTTTTTTTTCAAAGGATACATGTTCTGGCTATTTCATTGAATAGCCATTATATAAACTGACAGAGCTTCATGATTATTCTGTCTTGTTTTTTAATCTAGTAGTCATTAAATAAGAACACACCTCTCTTAAACTTGGCAACTAAAATCCTTGTACATCCCATGTAATTCCCCGGGAGAGCTCACCAATGTTCTTGTTAGTATGGATGCACATGCTGTTTCTTTAAATCATTTTCTGATATGACATTTTTGGATAAAAGTCCACATCCAGCAGATAAGGTTTACATTATATTGTGGTGGGGAGAGGTTGTTGTCACTCACTTTTAAACTGTACAACTTGAGCCTTTTGGTGGGCCAAATAACCATGAGGTTTAATTAATCAATAATGTGTGAGGATGGTGACAAATACTGATGTCAAGTATCAGAGGGGTAGCCGTGTTAGTCTGGATCTGTAAAAAGCAACAAAGCGTCCTGTGGCACCTTCTAGACTAACAGACGTATTGGAGCATGAGCTTTCGTGGGTGAATACCCACTTCGTCAGACGCATGGGACGCAAGTGGGTATTCACCCACGAAAGCTTATGCTCCCATACGTCTGTTAGTCTAGAAGGTGCCACAGGACTCTTTGTTGCCAAATACTGATGTGTGAGGTTTGTCTTATTAAAGGAAATGTATAATGAAAATCAAACACTTCACCTATATTTATGAATTTTAAGTTAATTACAGCCTGTTAGAGATAAATGGGTTTGGATTATATGATTATGTAAAATTGGAAATTGCATCTACTCCACAGTGAATTTCTGCTCAGAAATAACCAGTTACCTTTTGGTAGCACTGTGTGTATCGACATTAATAATTTAAACTCATTCTCTGTACAGAAAAACGTTCACATTGCCTGGGTGACATTTAACACAGTACTTAAACTGTCGTTAGAACCTTTACCTCATCTATATAGAACCTTTACCTGTGGTACACAACTCCCCGCTATCCTCTTAAATAAAATAAAAATGAAAAACCATCTAAAATTAACAAGCAAAACACTAAGTAGAAACAGTATAAAAATATTTTACCAGTAAATCTGGGGCAAGAGCTGTCTCTTAGAGAAAGCCTATTAAACTTGGCAGGAAAAAGCTTTGGAAGGAGTTTTTTGGAAAATATTATAATTAAAAGATTTGTTCAAATGTGTTTTTTCCCCTTTTGAGGAGTTTAAAGAAATCCCTCCCTCCATAAATTGATTACCTCTCAACATGAGAACTCCTTGGCATTAAATACCAGTTAAGCTGCCACTGTGCTGATTTGAATGTTCCTTTGTGTTAAATGTAAAACAGGTTTTTAATCATATGATTTAGATGTTTTAATAGAAAGTAAATGTTTAACTTACTTTGGCTGCAGCTGAACCTTTATTTAATCCACAAGAACATTTACAATAAAGTGAGAACATGCCTTTATTTAAATAAAGCTTTATTGATGGGCTAGCTATTTTAAGCATTTCAACATATACATTCAAAAATAGGAATAAGTTTTAAATAGAAATGACAGTTCACATTTACAGGTATAACTTGTATAATATTTTAAGCAGTGATCAAGCTCAGATTGCAATATAAGGCCTGGCGAAAGGTGAAACTGAAATACTGTAATGGATAAAAAAACAGGGCTTTTAGGTGCCATATGGATAGGTAAAACTGTTCTCTCTCCCCCACCCGCCAAAGTGCCATAGGATTTTAAATGATTAGTCATGATCAGTGCCTCTGTTTGCTTCTGAATACCGTACTGGGACACTGGTTTAGTACTAACTTCAGGGGAAGAATGCCACCTTCTGCAGTGAGGCATGGGCATCTCTTCATGGAGCATCCAGGTTTTCCTGGCAGAGCTCCATCAAGTGTTGGAACAGGCTTGACCTTATTTAGTTTGAGCTCTTGATGCGAGATCACAGCTCAAGGTAATACAATTGCAGAGGATCAGGCTTGTAGGGCAAAATTTCTCTATTGCTCCAAAACTAGTTTTTTTCTTAAAAAAAAAAAAAGGGGGGGGGGGGGAGAACTATCAGTGGCCTGTGAAATAATACTGGAGAGGAATTCTGCCAATTCACTTCACTGTACTGTCTTTGCAGTTGCGCTGGGAATTAAGGAAGCCAGATTTTCTTTTCCTGCTAAGATGGCAAAGTTTTATATACATTACCTACAGTACAACATTCTCTGTTTCTCTGTACAAGTAGATCCATCAGGTTGCTCAAGCTCCAGCAAATCTTTGCTCCTTCTAGAAGGCAGTTTTGCCCTAGAGACCCAGTGGATAAGAAGATGGATGGGGCACTCAAAAATGTTTTTGATTACTCTGCTGCTTAGCTGGCCATGTATGCATTATATGCAGCTCATGCCCTAACAGCATGGAGTGCAGAGTTACAGGAGGCACCCTCCATCTTTGTTTTAATTCCAGAATATTCAGAAAAGTTTTATCTGAGGCTAGTATCATTTGTAGTGTTTTATATATTTCCACCATCAGAAGACAGACTACTAGGCCTATTAGCGTCTTAAGAAATCAGTAGATCATAGGCCTCTGGAATTCTATTCTGAAGAAGGCTAGAATGGCCATGTATTGCAGTGCTTTCAGATTAACATGTAACACTCATATCTTCAGTTTGCTTTTCCACAGCCACAACAAAAATTACAATGAGGGGGAGAAAGAGAGAGACAAGGGAATTATCATATGAGAAAATAAATCCAGCTGATTGTCTCAGGGCAGGAGAGAGGAAATTGAATCGTGTGGTTTTATTATGAGATTGGCAGTGAGGTGGGGATTGTAGCTGCTCAGCTACTGTGATGATGAGCGGTATAGACATGGAGTCACAGTCCTGGGAAAATGCATCCAAACAAATCAGGGCCTAGGGAAAGACCCCATGCAGTTCTGACATGGGTTATGCACCCTGCTGAAGTTCATTGCTGCTGAAGTCTATAAAAAGGGAAGACAAATGATCATTTGTTTACAGGCAATGAGTCAAGTTATTTCATGCCAGAGGTCAAAAGATAACTGTATAACAGCCGGCAACTTATGCTTTGTGTGTGTGGCATATATATGTTCTAATGTGAATGTCTCTGGAAGGTTAGTGACCACGGGGCATGATCTCAGCACACACCGTATCATAGGCCTCAGAGCGCTGCAGTGGTGCTAAAGCACAGGTTGAAAAGTGCATTTCTGCTGTTGAGTATAACGTTACTTTATAATCTTTTACTGCTCCATATCCTCACAGCCCTGTGAGATCAGCAGGTAGTGTTTAGAGGGTGTAGAGTGTAACCCATTTTTTTACAATTAATGTGTGTGTGATTGGGTGGGTAAAGTGAATTTTGGGAAAGCTGATAAGAGGGCCAGGCTCCAGAAATGAGAAGCTCCCTTATGCCTCTGATTGAAAAGGGAGGTATATTTAGAATTCCACTGAGCCCACATAGCAGCCTGCACTGGCTATAGTGTAGTTAACTGGAAACGTAAACCACTACTTAGAAGAGATTAAGTGGCACAAATTACAAACTTTACAAATCATTAACTGATTTATAAATTGACACTTAGGTATAGGTGAGGCTGTACCTTTCCATTCTTTGTCGTTCCCTTGCATACAAACAGAGGAATAATGAGATTCTAGCCTCCAAAGTATTTGGATCATTCATGTCTGAATCATTTCTGTTCTCTGTTTGGCTGCATTGATTTTTCAGTTTTGGATTCGTACTGTTTATCTTACTTTCAAGTCTGTAGGATTAAACTCTCTAACATTCTTGCTTCAGACTGCCGAATATTACTACCTTATTTCTAAAAACATCTGGCTCCCAGTGATTCTGGAATCTGATTTTTTTTGGAGGGGGAGAAGGAAAGGTAGTCCCATGGTAACTAAGCAAAAGGTCCAGTTAAGTCTTTATGTGGGCACATAAGGAGTTGGATATACCTTACCTGGAAAGAATACCAAATGCTGTGTTGTGCAGTGTCATCTTTCTCTTTTTTTCATTGTTATCAGCAAGGCGTTTCTCCTTTCTCTACATGCCAGTGACTTTGAGGAATTGGGGGATAACCCTATTAACATTGTTTAAATAAAGCATTTGCTGAAATTTTATGACTAGTGCCTACAGTTTTAGTCACAGTTCCTTGCAAAGGTTTGCATTTAGAGATTATATGAATGTTCTAATTAAAACCTTTTGTAGCTTGGAAGATAAGGTTTGAAGCACTAGACCCTTTTCCAATAGAGGTGTTTTTATTTGGAAATTAAAATTGCTGCCCATTTCCTTCTCTAATGAACTTGTAAAGTGTTGTATTTCAGCCCCATGGAATGGATGGAGGGTTCCCTTTTGAATTTATCAGCTGCCTTTGTTTCTTGAGACCTATGGACACTTAACTCCCTCCTCCCCCCCATTAAAAAAGGCAACGCTGCTAAATTCTGGTTATGGAGCTGTGAGAGTGGAACTGCTTTTATAGATCTGTATTGATTTTAGTTGGAGGTGATAGCAAAAGTGGATTGCTCAGCGTAACCCTCTTCTCTCTTTGGAAGGTCCCAAATCCATGAAAACATCTTGATCTCTAGAGCTAGCATATGGCTGGTGAAGTGAATTTGATTGTGCTGCTGGTGTGCCAGCGAACTGGCCAGGGATATTTTGTCGCTTCTTAGGGCAACCCAGGAAAGTCGGGCACCTTACTACCACCTGCCCTTAGTGTGAGGAAGTCTTGTGTGTGCCTGCCAGTGGTCAGCTCCCTGACAACACAGTCACAAGCAGTGCAAGCACTCAGTCCACGCAGGCTTAGGGTGATGTCCCAATTTTATAGGGATAGTCCTGATTTTTGGGTCTTTTTCTTATATAGGCTCCTATTACCCCCACCCCCATCCCGATTTTTCACACTTACTGTCTGGTCACCCTACTCGGGCTCCATTGTCCTGCCACAGGTTAGCGATAGGCACACACCAAACTCAATGTCTAATCTGAGTTCTGAACTCTTTTTCCAAGGATTTTGTCAATTTTTCATTGGTGTGTAAGCCCCGTGCCCTCTTCCATCACTGAATGAATAAATTTTCTCTGCTGTAACATTTAACATAATCCTAGCTCTGCCTTACACAGAGAAATTTTCACAGGGTGTTAATTTATATTTATGTAGAGCTTTTTATAAAACTATTTCTAACTGCTTTACAAAGGGGTGGGGTAAATCCTCATGTTACGGATGGAGGACACATCCAAGCTCACCCAGTGAGTCAGTTTTAGAGTTTTGACTAAATCCCATAGATCCACTGCGATAGCCACTAGACCTGTTGCTTTCCTTGTAAAAACAAATGGAGGGGACATTTTGCTTCCTGTTTGAGGCAGTGAAACAGTTCTGAGATTAGGAATCTAAACCTTTCTGTGAAACTTCAGAAATATTGGATCACATCTTCAGTTTGTATAGACTGACATAGGTCTATTGTCTTCTAATTTACTAATTTCTAATGTACTAATGTACACAGTCTAAGAATATGGCCCATTGTAATTCTCCAGGAAGCAAATATTGTTAAGAAAACTAGCATTCTAGGTTATAAATTACTGAGGGGAAAGTCCAGGGCAAGTATAAATAGAAATCTTTTCAAGCTGGGAAGAGATTCCTTGTGTCAATTGCACATCAGGAGTGCTAATACTGTAGCTTTTTATTGTTTGTATGAACTGTCTAGATGATCAGATGAAAGTCAAGATTTGTAGCTTGGAAGCACAAGGAAAACTGCAATCTGCTTCTGAAGCATTTACAGTGTGTTCTCAATTAGGATGTGCTCCTGGGAGAGGGACACACTTTTTAGGGCACCTGAATGAACAATGAGCAAGAAACAAAACAGAAGGAGTGTGATTGGGAAAAGGCTCTGGGCCTTGTGAGGAAGAGCTCCTAAACTGTGGCCTTGCTTTTAAAGGGACTAGGAGAATCCGAAACTGTGTGCAGGTGCAGAAAGTTACTCTACTGATTCACCCAGGCTGTCTTGCCAGGTGGGTCTTGTTAAATCCCACTCAGTGTAGGTAAGAGGCAGAAAAATCCAGTGAAGGGAAAGCAAGAAGCAAGGATAGAAAGTCCTAATAACAAGATAAGCCCTTGCAACTGCTTGCTCAGAAGAAAGCTAGGGGCAAGTTTCTGTTGATTTGTTTTGAAGTGCAGTTCTGCTTTCAAGACTGTTGTTTAAGACACCGAGGAAGCTAAATAAAGACAAATACTGGAAAGCACGTATGCTCCATAGTAACCTCCTCTGTATGTGCCGCTGTGTTATGGGATATGAAACGCGTCGTACTAGCTACAAAGTGTTGCAGGGTGCTAATGGAGAGTGATACTAGTGAAAATGAAAACCTCTTCAGTCATTCTAGTACGCTGCAATGAAAATAAAGGACACGACATCCTATAGCTAGGGGAATACAAGAGACCATGAATCAGAGGCAGGAGTGGCCACATGGGTATCTGATTAGTATCCACTCTTGCTCATTGTGCAGCTGAAATTGCACTTTGGGGTTGGGGTAGGAGGTTAAAGTAAAATGGAATTAAAATTATTCTAAATTTTGACATTGTACTTCAAAGTTAAAAATGACTTAATGTTGAAAAGACACCATTTTGTGGTGACCTGAACAGGGTTCTTCAAAGTGGGAAGAGAATTGTTAAAACTGACCCAGGCTATTTTTGAAAAAGCAGAGAGGCTCTGGAATCTGCACTAAGTATTGAAATTACATCTCTAGTCTTACCATACAAATGCATGTAAACAGGAGTACCCCTCCCCTCCAGAAATATTTTCATAGAAATTACTAAAAGCATCTATCAGGAACAAGTTCAAAAGAACTTTTATTTTTAAGCACTAATGCATTGGAAAGTTATCTGGATCTCTCTCTAAGTTTTCTTTTTTACTTTAACTTCAAAACTGGCAATTCAGATCTGGATTTTAATGTGAAAAAATAATCTTGAGATATGCATTCGTCAACTTCATCCTATTTAATAGCTACAACCTACAGTTTCTATGTCCAGTCAGAATGACTGCAAATCAGAACGTGTTATTTTGATTTAAAATGGTAACACAATTGTGTGGGTACATACAGTTAACAGTTTACAGAAATTTAAAATAACTTAAGTAAATTCCTTGTGGTAAACCACTTGGAATTGTGTAACCTACAGTTAATTTTAAGTGGTGCTTCATGGTTCTAGAACCATGTCACATACATTGTGGAAACACCGATACCTATGCTGAGTCCCAAAGGACGCAAATATACTTTGTAAAGGAGTGGCCTTCAAAATCACAAAAGCTAAATGCTTTAAATACAATGACCTGGGAGAAAATACTTAATTTTTGTGTGTGTGTGTGCAAGGCTTTTCTCATTAGTACAGAACAGTACTACAGTTCATTTTCTTAAGGCTTTCTTACAGTAAATGTAATCCTTGGTTTTAATTTAGGTATTAGCTTTCAAACATTTAAAACTATTATATGAATGCAGGTGATCATATCTGGATAGATTATGATGTTGCTATGTACAGGCTTGCACTGTAAATTGTTGAGATCTAATTATGTAAGTGCTTGTGTGCTATAAATAGCTCATTAGTCTTACAAGTTGCATTCACCACACAGACACTCTGCCTGTTTTTGTGCGTTCTGTAGTAAAAGTCTAGAAGATGGGTTTGTCTGAGTGTTTTTTGGGACAGATTAGCACTTGCTACTTTTGGTCCCACTTGGAACTAAGGCCCTGATCCTGCGAATACTTAATGCATTTGCTTACCTTTTGATTAGGTGAGTACTGCACAAACGTTTGCAGGATTGCAGACTAGGGATCTCCTTTTTTTCACTCTGGTCTCTCTACCTTCTACCATGTCAACCTGTATACACCGAGTGCTCCAGGCCTGTGCCCCTTTCTCATTTGAATCACTTCTGAAAGCGCACTGCTTCTGTGAGCCTCTCACATGCTAACTCCCATCATCATCAAATGCTACCTTTCCATTCTTGCAACAGATAAAAGAGAACACAAGGAGCTACTCGCATGCAGAAAGTTAATGTAATCTGGGCCTAGATTACACTTTCTTTTGGTGCATTCTGTCTTCTCTGTGCCCATCTTTTAGGCTCTATCTACACTAGAAGATTTTGTCTCTGTTTAGTAGGTGTGTAGCATGGATGAAGCTGTAGCGTAGGCAGGATGCAGGCCTTTTTAATTCTTTATTACTTAGCCTGCTTCTAATTGCAATGTAAAGCATTCCAGATTTCTCATTGATGTGTCCCCTAATGCACAAGAAGCTGAAATATCATTACATTACAGGGCATCCGTGGATAGATGGCTTTTTTTCCCCCTCTGCTTTACAAAACAAATACCAGAATATATTTTATTAAATGCAAATCAAATGTAATGCATAATGCTAAGAAAGCCAAAAAGATAAATTGTTTTATGATACATTGTTGCTTTCCTCTGACTTAAATGTATATTATGCCCATGTGCTTCTTAATTAAAAAAATGTCTTTGAGCTAAAACTTTTCCTAGCAGAATCAAACATCTGAAACCAGAGACCAGCATTGGAGCCCAGGGCTTCTGTAGTGTAGTTAACTGTGTAATGTTAATGGTTTAGTATTACATTTTGCTTTTTACAGATGGACTCCAGATAGGAACTGTTCTTTCCTGTGGCTTTGTTTTTAGCAATGCAGTTTAGAAAAAATCCCATGAAACCTGCCTCTGCTAATCATCTCTCAAAAACCTGAATGGATTAAAAATGTGACTTAGATAATGAAGTGGTATGCTTATAACATTTGCAGATGACACCAAGTTGGGAGGGGTTACAAGCCCTTTGGAGGACAGGATTAGAACACAAAATGACCTCAACAAATTGGGGAATTGATGTGAATTCAGCAAGATAAAGTTCAATAAAGACAAGTGCAAAGTACTTCACTTAAGAAGGAAAAATCAAATGCCCAACTACAGAATTGGGAATAACTGGTGAGATGGTAGTACTGCTGAAAAGGATCCATGGGGTATAGTAGATCACAAACTGAATATAAGTCGATCATGTGATGCAGCTGGGGAAAAAAGGCTAATATTCTGGGGTGTATTAACAGGAGTGTTGTGTGTCAGACTAGGGAGGTAATTGTCCTGCTGTACTCAGCACTGGTGAGGCCTCAGCTGGAGTGCTGTGTCTAGTTCTGGGCAGCAGACTTTAGGAAAGCTGTGCACAAATTGGAGGGTCCAGAGGAGAGCAGCAGAAATGATTAAAGGTTTTAGAAAGATTAAATGAGGAAAGGTTAAAAAAAAGGGGGGGAGGGGCATGTTTAGTTTTAAGAAAAGAAGATTGAGGGGGGATCTGATAAGTCTTTAAATATGTTAAGGGCTGTTATAAAGAGGACCGTGATCAATTGTTCTCCATGTCCACTGAAGATAGGACAAGAAACAATGGGCTTAATTTGCAGCAATGGAGGTTTAGGTTAGATATTAGGGAAAACTTTCTAATTATAAGAGTAGCTAAGGTCTGGAATTGATTCCAAGGGAGGTTGTGAAATCCCCATCATTGGAAGTTTCAAAAAACAGGTTAGACAAACACGGGTCAGGGCTGGTCTAGGTTTACTTGGTCCTGCTGCAGCGCCGGAGGCTGGACTTGGTGACTTCTTGAGGTCCCTTCCAGCACAATATTTCTATTTATTCTCCTCTCCTGGAATCACTGTCTCAATTTTTCCCATCGGATTCCTTTCTCTTGTGTCTTACCCACGTGGACCTGCTTACCTTCATTTAAAAACAAAACACACCGCTTACCATACTGCATATGCATAACTCTGTTCTCAGTCACGAGCTAGGCAGAAGTGCCCTAGAAGTTGCTGTGCCAATGGGCTCCTAAAATATGAAGGCTCCTGTAGATGGAGTAAGCATAGCACAGCTATTACTGGCTTAGCGAGGCCGTCTCTTCAGAGCTCATGCAGTGGAGTTGCTGTGCTGGGACCATGAGGCTTCTAGTTCGAGTCTCTCCTGTAGCAGTGTACCATGCTGCATGCTCCTGCTCCCCAGCTATCAAATTCAACAGGCCTCTGGTCATCTGGGGTGAAACAAAATTCTGCACCGTGGGATCTAAATCTGTAGGGCAGAAACTTATTGCAGTCCTCACTTTCCTTCAATTTTTTAGGTCAGTCACAACAACAGGAACCTTTAAACTGTCCTCTTCCCACTGGGTCTACAAGCAGCTGCAAATCTTTGGGTAATGAATCTTTCTGATGTTGCTGTTCTATTGATTCTTTCCAAATATACCTCCCACCCACGTGCCTGAATCCTCTTTTACTGACTTAAGGTAAAGTGATTGGGCTCTTTATCCTTGCTGAGGATGTTGTAAATGTATCCTGCAGGCAAAATTTAAATGACCCACCAAAGACTGCATCTGTTTCCATATGACTTTCTCTGCCCTTGTTACTTTTCACCACACTAGGTTTTTAATACTTTGTCCTTTTCCCACTGGAAAGCACCTCCGTCTTCACTCCCCAATCTGGTTGTTCTTGCAAGTGGTGTCTGTTGATTAATCCATTTCCCTTTGTCAATGGATCTTGAAATTCCACAGCATGTACTTGGGCAGCCCAGCTATTCCTGGCCCATATCTGCTTGTTCAGAGTGCAGACGAAAGGGGAATCAAAGACATACTCCAAATGAGGTCTAATTACTTTACTTTAAGCCTCAGTTATCAAGTGACATGATTACGAGGTGCCCAACTGATTCTCAGAGGTGTTCTCTCCGCTTGGGCACCCAAACTCACTCATCACCTTGGATAGGTTAGGTCTAAATGCTCCTAGTTCCTTGGCTCTGTAGTCCCTTTGCATGCAGACTCTGCACACCTACAGTGGGCCCCTGCTAGAGGCATGGTGACTACCACCCACCTTTCAGCTTCTACAGTAGCTGAAATGATCCCATGAGCTTATTTCTTCCTGTTTCCCCAAAACATGTACTGACTCTTGACAGATCATCTGATCTCTGGGCACACTGAGCCTTAGAATCAGCACCCGCCCAGCCAGCCATGTCCTGTCTTATTGGAAAATGACAGCAATAATGCTCCTGACTGGCTAGTGGCAGCAGCTGACACTTAATGTGATTTAATGGCATCTTGTTCAGCAAGCTATTGGGGAATCTTATCCACACTCCTAGTGAGATTGCAGCACCACACTGTGTGCAGAAAATGGGGCCTTCAATGACGATTAATTTTGTATTTTGTTAATCTAAAATAGTGGGGAAAGCCCCAGTCACCCACTGAAGCAACATTCATTTATTTACATGTTAATTTAAAAGCAATTGCTTCTAGGGTGGTGCAGTAGAGACAGAAAAACACTGAGGAGCTAGATTTTGGCTTGAGGGCTGATGTTTCAACTGAAGCAAGGAGTAGCCTTGGGAGGTTCTGTGCCTCTGAGACCTCACATTGAGGCAATTCCTCCCTGCTCCTGAAAGGTTGGTAGCTTACTGCTAGCCTGAACCAGAAGTTAATTAAATGTTCCCCCATATACTGAGTTGGAAGTGGGGGAGCAAAGGCTCCTCCCATTTCCCTCTCCTCCCGGACCACCCGCGCCAGCAAAGGAGTCAACAAATGAATAGCCCTCATTGCTCTTATGTGCCTGGACCTAAGTTCTGGGTTAGCCCCTGCGCAGGTAAGGGCGGTTCTGACTCTTCTTTACTCTTTTGCACAGACATGGAGTCAGAATCTAGCCCTAAGAAGCGCATAGTCCTTGAGTCAAGGTTGGGTAAGCAGAACAGCTGCAAAGCAGAATGGGGATTGGGATTACACTGGGGAGGGGGCAGATTGATCTAAGATACGCAACTTCAGCTATGAGAATAGCGTAGCTGAAGTCGACATATCTTAGTTCGACTTACCTCGCATCCTCACAGCGCGGGGTCAATGGCTGCGGCTCCCCCGTCAACTTTGCTTCCGCCTCTCACCGAGCTGGAGTTCAGCAGTCAACGGGAGAGCAATTGGGGATTGAGTTACCATGTCTACACTACACGCAATAAATCGATACCTGATAGATCGATTGCTACCGATCCGGCGAGTAGTGTAGACATACCCCAAGACTCTGGGCAAAGGAGTGAGGAACTTTTCCTTCTGTAGAGGGGACTCTTCGTCTCTCTGGCTGGTGACAATAATGAGCCATATACACGCTGGAATGTGCTTAATAATCTCTTATTCTCTATAGGTATTTTCCTCTCTTATACCATAAAATACATTTGTTTTGTATAATCTATATTGAATTAAACTGTCGTAGATATTGCTCTTCATGTTCTGAGTTGGTCTGGCAGCACGGATGTTAGGTCAGAGAGGACCAGCCTTAGATAAATTGCCCTTCTGTCTGGGTACCAAAAAGGGCACAGGTTAAAAGGGAAAGGACAGTTAGCCATTTTGTGTGAGAGAGAAACAACTCCCCCTATCCCCGCCCTTATTTTTTTCCTATCTGTGGTTATTATGAAGAAAAGAATGTGAGATTCGCTGCTGGAGCAATGACCGGAAAAAGGAGCCAGCACACAGAGAGAAGATGGTCTAGTGGGGAAGACTTTGGCTTGTACTCGGGAGACCCGGCTGGTGCATACGTGGAACCCAACTAGAGTGGCTGATGTTGCTCTTGTATAGTTTTGCTCGTTCTTGATTGGGGGATCCCAGAGCACGGCTGGCATGATCATTCCTCTGGCCGTGAGGGACGTCTTGTGAAGTATTGTGTGGTTCTGGGGTCTCTGTGTGGGCCTATAGCGAGGCGTCTGGGCTTTTGGTGGAGATGTGAGCAGTACGTGAATGGGTCATAGATTTCTCATTTTCATCAGGCCGGAATGGAGCTAGGTCCTTGCGTTCCCAGTGTTTGGCTGAGACAGTCCCTTGCGGGTGAGCAAACTGACCTGAAGCTTAATCTGGATGAGATGAGATGCTGCTGCAGTGCATGGAGAATCAAGAGGCTGTAGTGGGGAAAGATTTTCTCCCCGCCATATGCAGGGAGCTTGCTCATCTTTTCGTCAAGAGGCTCACAATTTAGAGGTACTTTTTGGATCCCAAACCCCTTCTAAAATGGAATACGTGTGGGATTTCCAAAAGTACCTAAGTGACTTAAGAGCACAAGCTGCAATTAAAGTCAGTTGAAGTTCTGCTTCCAAGTCACTTGAGCATTTTGAAAAATCCAATGCAAGGTCTTCACCTTAGCATAGGCTTGTGCCCGAGAAGGCTGGGAGCAGGGACGTTGCATTAGGGCCAAGTGTTTTGTCTTCACTTGATTCTTCATGTTAAGAAGCCATTAAAAGTCACAGTAAATGTATGTACCTGCTAAAATTTCCCTGATGATGGCATTCTAGAAATCACATGCACAGCTCACTCCCCTCTGGAATGAATGGGGTGGCTGGTTTTCAAAGCTCAGCTATTATGCAGTAGTTTGTAATGTTGTTCTGATAGGCACGTGCTTCCCAGCAGTTCACTGCTTGTGTACAAACAATTTCGGATAAATTGCTGCTTTCATTAATATTTTGAATCACTTTCTCAGGCAAATATATTAGTGTTGTAGTCCAAAAAATAAGCTAGATATTTGCAGTAGCACAGCTCCCCATGGGGCCCAAAATAAAATTGTAAGAATTGGTGTGACTTAAGGTATCACTCTCATACCTTTGATATAGCTGTACTGTAGTGTTTGGACAGTTAATTCTCTTTAAAACTGCCTCTGCTGCTCTTCAGAAAAATTATGTATAAGCACTGGCCTTAGCAGATCTGGAGTTATAAATAACCACATCCCCATGCTTATTAGCAAAAAGGTCCACTACTGAATGTAACTACTCCAATAGTAGGTGTTCTGGCAGGCAACAGGAAAATTACATAAGACAATGAGATGAAAAAATCAGAGAAATACATTTTTAAACTAAAGCTCTTGTCAAGCATTTAACAGTGAGTTTTCCTTTTATTCCTGTGTACTTCAGTACTTGAATAATACACTTTGTGAAGTTAGTAATGTCACTGTATGAAAGTGTTTTGGTTTTTTTTAAATCTCAAACCCAATTGTGTGTCTCCTGTTGTTGCACTGACCATTACCTATCATTGACCCTTTTTATGGAACTCTTTATGCTGTGAAATGCTTTTAAACAGTCCAACTTCCTGAAGTCCATTAAAAATTAAATTACAAACCGAGGTGAAATATTTGTGAAAAATTACTTGTGAAATTAAAAGTTTATTGCCTTTCAGTGCAGAGGAGAGGTCACATTGCTGGGGGTTCCTCATAAATAAATAGCTAGTGGTTGGAGTAGAGATACTGAAGAATAGCTTTCTCTTGGTGGAGTGCACATGGATGTGTGTGTTCATGTTTTGTCAGTAATATAATATAGACCTTTACAGGGTAAAAAAGAAATAGCCAGTTTCCTCTTGTGTGAAAAGAATAATTTAGTCTCCAAAGCTGTCACAGCAATCAAAATTTCCTAATGATCAAATCATAAAGCTTTGTGGACGAAAATGGCACTAGAAAGCAACCAAAGTACTCTGGCATGTGGAAAACTCACTGACATTTGTGTCATCATAATCTAGAGCTCTTCCTGAGCAATAAACACAAACATGCGTGTTAAACTGAGTAACATCTAAACATTATGAATCAATTGAATGCCAGTGTAATTCAATGGAGTTATAGCAGGGAGATATTTGGACCAATCTGTCCAATTTTGTCATAGTTACTCAAGTATGGAGAGTTTTAGAGCACTCCTTCTGTTTGGCATATGTAGTCTGAACTTGTAAGAATGTGTTATTTGTCACTTTAATCGGCGATCTGGTTGGGATGGATGCTGGGATTTTATTTTCTCATCCTATATTTACATTTCTTCCTCCACAGGAGAAGAATAATCCTGTAGGTTGAGATTTTCGAAGCCAGCTAGTGGATTTAGCCACAACTTCTGTTGAAATTTATAGAAATGGTGTGACTAATTCCCTTGGTCAGAGTTGCAAATCTCCACTCTAATGCTTATTCCAAGTGAAACTTCATTTCCCGCAATAGGAATTCCTTCCAGCCAACCCCACTGTGGTTAAGGAGCAGCGATGATGCTTCTGAAGGGAGAACAGTCCAATTCTCCTTGGTTAGAGAGAGGTATTTGAGAGGTGAGGGATAAAACGTAAAGAATGTGGAAGATCCTCCTGGCGGTGAGGAAGAAGACAGGAAGAGCTAACCCTTCCCTGCAGGTTATATTCCCTAGTGACATCTATCTGCAGCTCAGATAATCCAGCCCCCAGTTAAGAAGAAGGGCTGCAGACCCCATTAGTGTCTCAGGGTAGGATCTAAAAGAATAATACCCACCCTGTCTCCTCTGCTTGTTGAGCCAAGCTTGTGGGCGCTTGGGTAGTTAGAGAGCATTTCCTGTCTGCTGATAAACCATGTATGGTGCCTGTTTTGTAACTAATCCTGTCCTGTCCTTGACCTAGGAAACAGGCTTTTCTGCTCTGTAATCTAAGTACAGTACTGTGTTCAAAGAATTGTGCTACCGTTTTTACTCCAGTAACATGCAGCACATGGAATCAGAGCAATTTTTTCTCCTAATAATTTGCTTTCTAGTTTTAAACACTAAGCATCTTTGTATTTCTTTTACTGTTGCTAATTTGTTGGATTGTCCATTGAAGAAAGGAAAAATTCGGAAACTGTGATTTTCTGCCTGTTTTTCATTATTCCCACCATAACAGACAGAAATCCTTTTTTGACCGTAAATAAAATGACAAGTAGCTGTAGGGTGCAGTACACACAACAAAATAAAATTGTTCCATTTTAGACTTGTTCTACCCCACTGATACAGAAAATGAGGTTAGGCGAAGTTACTGTAGGCAGTGTAATAACGTTGCCAGTAATCTTTGTCATATAAATTAAAAAGTTACGCATTTTTAATTGATGTATTTAAATGAAGGTAGGTAAAACAAGATGATTATTTAAAATAGAAGAGCTCAGTATCCTGAACTAGGGACAAAGGGCCCTTTTCTTTGTGTTTCCTGCATTTCCTCAGTTTGTGACATAAATATTTGAAAGGTTTTTGCATTTCATTAAAAAAATTCAAATGGTACTCAGTGTTTCCTCCTTCAACAAAAATAAAATCTCTTAGGAAGCATAATAAAACATACTTTATTTGCCCAGAGCTGTTCAAATCTCAGGTAAATAAACATATGCATTTTAGACATTTCCCCCCTCCCCGCGAAGCTGTTCAGACATCTCAAGTAAATATTTAAAATCTCGGGATTATTGTTTAGACTTTATCTGCTTAGAGGACTTTTATTAATTTAAACCCGTTTATTGTAACAATCTACAGTATGGATCAAATTAACATAACATTGTATTGCTACTAAAGAAAATATAAGAGAGAAGCAGATATTTATATGTCCATTCTTATTTATTTCTTTTAATTGTTCATATTGTGTCTTAGGATCAGTAAGGTTTCAAGTTATAAGAACACAGCAGTTGCACAAAACAAGTGTTAAACATTGTGTTTTTGTTTCTTTAAAAATATTGAATGGATTTTTATGTGGTTGGGAATTATGCCTAAAAGAAAAGCGATTCTCATGCAGACATTCAGGCCAGAGTGAAATGAAACCCCATAAAGCAGGGGTTAATGGTTGAGGTTATGTGCCATACTTAGATGCTAGTGCTGCCCATGTGTTTTCCCAGTAGCTTGCATCAAAGTTCATTGATATTACTGTGTTGAGACTCTGCTCCCTGTTATTTTTCACAGTAAGCTTTTATTGACAGATAAGTGCGCAATATTTAATTTAGCAGCATTCAACCTCCTTAAAAAAGCACAAATATTGAGAAGTCATTGCTAAAACTACTTAATCAATTTCAGTGTAATTACCAAATTATGCTTTGATCTGATATCTTTTAAAGCACAATAATAACTACAGGTGTGTAGATCAATGTGTAATGGTAAGGATTTCAGCTCTCGGCCTCACTGAAGGGGCAGTGGGATTAAGAAGATAGAATCATACGTCGTAGGAAAATGCCTGGTTTGCCATCTCTTCGGATAACTCAGTCTACTCGTTTTAAAAGATAGTCCTGAACTCCTCAGGAATCCGGCTGTACTCTCGTCCACTTGCTTTTTATTTTGGCTGCATGTCCGTTCTAGGAGGAAAATCTCTTCATGCACGAGGCGCATATACACCTTTCCCTGTCACATGCATCATCCGCATTTTAGAATCTTAAATTAGTCATTAAAAAAGTCTCTCCTTCCCGATACTCCAGCATACAGGGCAATCCTGTGGATCTCGGATGCTTTAGGGAGATCAATATCTTCTGTTCAATGTTGTTTGTTTGTTTTAAACTCTGGGGCACAGAGCTGAGGTTGGGAGAAGAGGGAGTTTGAAATAAATAGAGGTTTATTGTACACAGAACTTATGAGCCGTAACTATAATGTGCCATAACTTTATGGATTCACCCTTTGTGCTCAATCTCTTCTGAAGGCTGGGGTGGGCTTTTGTATAAACTAAAGCCGTGCGTAGTCATTTTTTTTCCCCAACAGAAAACCTATAAATGATTAAAGGTTCTTGGTAGGTTTGCATGGTTTTTAGCCTTCCTTTTTATCTGGAGTTTTTCCACAGAGCATAACAGAAATAGAACGAGTAAAAAATATCTCAGAATAATCAACTTGCTGGTAAGTAAGGTAGTCCCTTTGTTGTTGTTCATAGATGAGTTTTAGTGAATAATCTTGAGCTTTTTTTTCACAAATGACACCATCTGCAACTCTATTACAGTTTATCAATCAACAAAAACAATAATTTGGAGTTCAGTTTTTTCTCTTTTGAAACAAACCTCGTAGCAGTGACTGTTCAGGGTGTCTGGTGTTTTATTCTTTTCATTGTGGCAGCCTCACATTTCTTAAAGATAACCTGAACTACACAGACACAAGTCTGGAATTATCTAGCTGGCTAACAGGAGTCATGAGGGACTTGCAAGACCCTCCTCCATTCTATAAACTGCCCATGTCACAAAGCGTTACAACTGCTGATCGTTTTGCTGAGGAGCTATTTTTATTAGCGTCTTGAGGACAGATCCTCGGCTGGTGTCAAGCAGCAGAGCTCCATTAAATAGTGCTGATTGACAGCAGCTGAGGGTCAGATCCTGGGTCTTTTCAATTGCCAAAATAGAAAAGATTTAGCTCAAAGACAGAAATGACAAATCACACACACAGACTGTTCCTTGGCTCCTGGAATGTTTTTCCTGGTGGCGCCTCGGCTGCTAATCTGTTTTGACACGTTTTAAAACTCCTCTTTGGAGAATCAAGCAGCTGCTTAAAACAAAAAAACAGGATCCGAAATGTGTTTTTTATGAATGAAATAGGAATTTTGTATGATTTATATTTGAGCTGTAAAAAAATTATTCTATCGGAATCCTCTGCATTCTTTTACAGCATGTCACTGTCAAGAAGGTCATCCTGTCCCCTCAATCCATCTCACAGTGTCTGTGTTTACATAGCACTGCAAACAGGGTCATAAACTAGAGTGGAATATTTAATAAGGGCACCTTTTTTAATAAGACTTTTCATATCCTGCTTTTATTGATTCCCAATTTTACCAACTCAAATTTCACTGGTATTTAGGAGCTGTATGTGCAACACAAATTAGGGAATAGGCTTTTTTATTTTCCTGCAAACAGCATTTTCATCATAACTACTCTGCCTATAATATAGCAAAAGGTAACATGGTATATTAGATGTTTAACAAGTAAAAGGATTCATCCTTGTTGCTATTATACTCAGTGTCACCATAAATGGTAATCATTCTGTTATGAAAGTGACGCCTAGAGAATGGAGAGGCTGCATTTAATTTATACTTGCCCAGTCAGCACCTGTGCAAAACTGCCATCTTTTTAATTAAAATAAAAAATTAAGGTGAAATCGTTCTGGTACTGGTTCAACTATCCTTATGGCCAGTACACACAGGGGCAAAGCAACCTTCCTTAATATCGCACGCTAAGACGCTTCTAGCCTGATGTTGGAGGTACCTGCTCAAGAGGGTGAAAGAATATTTCAGTCCCATGTGTCTTCCCTGGGATTGTCCACAAGGGGGCCAATACCCATTATTTCTTCTTCGAGTGCTTGCTCATATCCATTCCATTAGGTGTGTGCGCGCCGCGTGCACGATCGTCGGAAGATTTTCTACCCTAGCAACACCGGCGGGTCGGCTGTGGAGCCCCCTAGAGTGGCGCCTTCATGGCGCTGAATATATACCCCAGCCGACCCGGCGCCCCCTCAGTTCCTTCTTACCGCCCCTGACGGTCGTTGGAACTGTGGAGCGCTGCTTAGCTGTTCTCCACTCTCCCTAGCTTAGTTTGTTGTATCACAGTTATAGTTATAGTTATAGTTCTAGTGTTTATAGTTAAATAGTTAAATAGTTTAAAAGTTGTTCTAGTTGTTCTAAGTAGTTCAGGGGATTAAGGGGGTCGTCTCCCCCTTTCTCCCCCGGCCGCGGGGCCGGGCTCATGCCCAACGCTCCCGGCTTCAAGCAGTGCGCCTCCTGCGCTAAGCCTATGCCCACGAGCGACCCGCACGACTCCTGTCTGAAGTGCCTGGGAGAGTCCCATCAAACAGACAAGTGCAAGATCTGTAAGGCCTTCAGACCAAGGACCAAGAAGGAGCGGGACTTTCGGCTCCGGCAACTCCTGATGGAGGCGGCACTTAGTCCGGACGCTCCATCTACAAGTCAGGCCCCGGCACCTAGCACCTCGGTGCGCAGTGCCCCGGCGGCACCGGCTATGACGACCACGCGAGTGGCGTCAGACAAACCTCCCCGGCACCGGACCTCGTCGGCACCGCAAGCAGTGCCTCGGCGCCGGTCATTATCCCCGGGGCATAAAAAAGCCCATAAGACGGGGACATCCGTGCCGAAGACGCCGACTCCCCCAGTGCCGGGGGTAGAGCCGCGTCCGCCGGTGGAGCACCGGAAACAGGTGCCTCCAGCACCGTCGACTCTGGCGCCGAGGCCGTTGAGTCCGGTGCAGATAGCGTCTCCACCGAGACCGGCGGTGATACAGTGCCTCCCGTCGACTCCAGAGACCTTCGCGGCGGCGAGAGACTTAATAGCTCTCACGGAGCCGGCACCGCCTCAACCACCGGCACCGACTGCACCGTTGACTCACCCGGTCCAGTCGAGGGGGAAACCTGCCTTGATGCGCCCTCCATCGCAAGGGCTGGAACCTCGGCACCGATCCAGGTCCCGAAGCAGGTCCCCACGCCGCTCGCAGTCCCGGCACCGAATATCGCCTCGGCACCGGTCGTACTCGCGGCCAAGATCTTCTTCGCGGCACCGCTCTATGTCTCGGCACCGCTATGATCGTCGGCACCGATCAACGTCGAGACGTAGTTCTCGGCACCGCTACGGTCGACGCTCGACGTCGAGAGGCCGCTCCCGGCACCGGGCATACTCCAGGTCCTCGTCGAGGTCCAGATCCGACTCCCGGCACCGACGAGGTCATCGGCACCGGTCGCGGTCCCGGCACCGATCGCCGGCACCGCGTAGAGATAGATCATCTCCGGACCAGCACCGTGCGGCACCGCAGCCAATGGGAATCGTCTCGACGCTCTCGGCACCGCCGTGGCCATCGAGATCGGTATCCCACTCCTCGGAGGACCTCTCGAGATCGGCATACCCCCCTCAGGGGCAAGCCGAGGAACAGGACTTGGGCCATTGGCAGGAGATGGCAGAGGACCATTCTCATGGCCCATCTCACTGGTCGTTTTGGACCCCGTGGGCGTACCATCAGGCGCAAGGGGCTCCAATTGCTTCGACCTCTCGCTCCGGTCACTCCATCAGAGGGGCCCCGGAGTCCACCATTTCTCGGCCTCCGCCAGGGGGCATGGAGGCTTCTGGGTCCGGACCACCTGACGCCCTGGACCCAGGCACAGGTGATGCTCCAGCCCAGGAACAGGGAGACCAGGACCAGCCCTTGGATCCTGTTCCACCGGAGGCATCTTCCTCTTCTTCTCCGGATGAGGCAGTGGCGGGCACATCGTGCACAGGCCCACCTCCAATAGATCTTCGGGCTCACCAGGATCTTTTGCGCAGGATGGCCCGTAACATGGACTTGCAGGCGGAGGAGATAGTGGAGGTGCACGACCCGATCGTGAATATCCTTGGAGCGGATGCCCCATCGAGGGTGGCGTTACCCCTGATCCGCACGATTCAAACGAATGCGGATACGATATGGCAAACTCCTGCCTCTATCCCACCCACAGCGAGAGGGGTGGAAAGGAAATACTTTGTCCCGTCTAAGGACTACGGGTACTTGTATACCCACCCCCAACCGTGTTCACTGGTGGTGGAATCAGTGAACGCACGAGAGCGCCACGGCCAGCAGGCTGCAGCGCCTAAATCAAAAGAGGCTAAGCGGCTCGATTTGTTTGGCCGTAAGGTTTACTCAGCCGGAGGGCTGCAACTTAGAGCGGCGAACCAACAGGCGCTACTGAGCCGCTACAATTTTAACTCCTGGAACTCTATGGGGAAGTTTAAGGAGTTGATTCCCCAGGAGTCCAGGGAAGAGTTTGGAGCCATGGTAGAGGAGGGCAAGAAGGTGGCTCGGACCTCCTTGCAGGCCTCCTTGGACATAGCAGACTCAGCTGCGAGGACCCTGGCTTCGGGTATCGCTATGCGCAGGATCGCCTGGCTTCAGGTTTCGGGTTTGCCTCCGGAGCTGCAGCAAACCCTACAGGATCTGCCCTTTGAGGGACATGGATTGTTCTCAGACAAGACGGACTCTCGCCTGCAGAGCCTCAAGGACTCGAGAACAATCATGCGCTCCCTGGGGATGCATGTTGTGGGCCCTCAGCGCAGACCATTTAGGCCGCAGCCTCAGCGCTTCTACCCCCCCCCCGTCTCGTCAGAGACAAGACTCGGCCCGGAGGCGAGGGCGAGGTGGTAGGAGAAGATGGGCTGGCCCTCAACCCGGTCAGAACCAGGGGCCACCAAGACCACCTTCAGGTCCTAGACAGAACTTTTGAAGGTGCGGTCGAGGACGGCGCCCCAGTCATCCCCCAGGATCCAGCCCCCTCCTTTCAGGATCGTCTCTCCCACTTCCACCGCGCTTGGTCCCTTATAACTTCGGACTGTTGGGTCCTCCGCACGGTGGAGAGGGGATACGCTATCCAGTTTTCTTCTATCCCCCCCTCCCACCCCCCTTCCCCGTCCCTCTTCAGGGACCCTTCTCACGAGCAACTTCTTATACAGGAGGTTTCTACGCTCCTGGCCATGGGGGCCATAGAGGAGGTTCCGATAGAGTTAAGGGGCAGGGGATTTTATTCCCGTTACTTCCTGATCCCCAAGTCCAAAGGAGGTCTGCGGCCCATCTTGGACTTGCGCGGACTCAACAAATTCGTAGTAAAGTTGAAGTTCCGCATGGTCTCTTTGGGGGCCATTATCCCTTCCCTCGATCCTGGAGACTGGTTCGCCGCCCTCGACATGAAAGACGCATACTTTCACATCTCAATTTACCCACCTCACAGACGCTTCCTGCGATTCGTGGTAAACGCGGTGCACTACCAATTTGCAGTCCTTCCCTTCGGCCTATCCTCGGCCCCAAGAGTGTTCACGAAATGTATGGCTGTCGTGGCAGCGTACCTTCGTCGGCAAGGGATACAGGTGTTCCCGTACCTAGACGACTGGCTGGTACGCGGTCGCACCAAGGAGCAAGTTCAAGCTCACGTCCACATAATAGTGCACACATTCAACGAGTTGGGCATCCTACTCAACAAGGACAAATCCACTCTAGAACCTACCCAGAGAATAGAATTCATAGGCGCAGTTCTAGACTCCAGACGTGCACAAGCCATCCTGCCAGACAACCGATTTGGCACCATCACGAGCCTCATTCAAGGGCTCCAGGCGTTCCCAACTACCACGGTGAGGTCGTGCCTTACCCTGCTGGGTCACATGGCTTCCTGCACGTACGTAACCAGGCATGCCAGACTTCGGCTTCGCCCACTCCAGACCTGCGTGTCGTCAATATATCGACCACATCGGGACAGCCTGAACATGGTGGTCACGGTCCCGATCTCGGTCCTGACCTCCTTCACCTGGTAGCTAGATCACAATGTGGTCTGCGAGGGGATGCCATTTCACGCCCCACAACCCTCTCTGCACCTGGTCACAGACGCTTCATCTCTGGGTTGGGGCACCCATCTCAACGAACACCATACCCAGGGCCTGTGGACTGCACCCCAGCTAGCCCTGCACATCAATGTTCGGGAACTGATGGCGGTGCGCCTGGCGTGCCAGGCATTTCTCAACCTCCTACGTGGCCGCTGTGTGTTAGTTCTCATCGACAACACCACGGCCATGTTTTACATCAACAAGCAAGGAGGAGCACGTTCGTCAATTCTATGCCAAGAGGCCATTCGCCTGTGGGACTTCTGCATCGCCCACTCAATCCATCTCACGGCATCGTTCCTCCCTGGAGTCCAGAACACTCTAGCGGACCGACTCAGCAGGTCCTTCCAGACGCACGAGTGGTCTATCCGTCCGGACATCATACATTCCATCTTCCAAAAGTGGGGGTTTCCCCAGATAGACCTGTTTGCATCTCGAGACAACAGGAAGTGCCACGTGTTCTGCTCCCTACAAGGTCGAGCTCCGGGCTCCCTCTCGGATGCGTTTCTCCTTCCCTGGAAAGACCACCTGTTTTATGCCTTCCCTCCGTTTCCTCTGGTCCACAAGGTACTGCTCAAATTGCGCAGAGACCAGGCACAGGTAATTCTGGTCGCTCCAGCGTGGCCGAGACAACATTGGTACACCACACTGTTGGAACTCTCGGTTCAGACACCGATCCCGCTTCCGTTGTGTCCGGATCTCATCTCTCAGGACCACGGCCGGCTGCGTCACCCCGACCTGCAATCACTCCACCTCACGGCGTGGCTGCTCCATGGTTCACCCAGGCAGAGCAGCAATGCTCGCACTCTGTCCAACAGATTCTGCTGAGCAGTAGGAAGCCCTCAACACGCACCACGTACCTGGCCAAGTGGAAGCGGTTCTCCTGTTGGTGCGAACAACGAGCCATGTCCCCGTTGCAGGCACCCATTCCTCTCATTTTGGAGTATCTCCTCTCCCTAAAACAGCAGGGGTTGGCGATATCTTCAATTAGAGTTCACCTGGCCACTATATCGGCCTTTCACCCAGGGGAACTCGCGTCCTCGGTATTCTCTAACCCGATGGTCGTTAGATTCCTCAAGGGCTTAGACCGGATGTACCCACAACAACGTCAGCCCGTTCAGACGTGGGACCTCAACCTGGTTCTCTCCAAGCTCACAGGTCCTCCATTCGAGCCACTGGCCACCTGTTCACTTTTGTACCTATCCTGGAAGACAGCCTTCCTTGTAGCCATCACCTCAGCAAGGCGCGTTTCTGAACTCAGGGCGCTTACATCCGAGCCCCCTTATACAGTTTTCCATAAGGATAAAGTGCAGCTTCGTCCACATCCTGCCTTTCTCCCTAAGGTGGTTTCTCCTTTTCATATCAACCAGGACATCTTTCTCCCGGTCTTTCATCCCAAACCACATGCCACTCGCCAGGATCAACGTTTGCATTCCCTGGACGTACGAAGGGCCCTGGCCTTCTATATTGACCGCACAAAGCACTTTAGAAAGACGACGCAACTCTTCGTTGCAGTGGCCGACCGAATGAAAGGCTCACCGGTCTCCTCACAACGCCTATCCTCCTGGATTACGTCTTGCATCCGGACTTGCTATGACCTGGCAGGTGTCTCAGCACCGCACCTCACCGCTCACTCCACGAGGGCCCAGGCTTCCTCGACGGCTTTCCTGGCACAAGTTCCGATCCAGGACATTTGTAGAGCAGCGGTTTGGTCATCAGTCCACACATTTACAGCTCACTATGCACTAGTGCAGCAGTCCAGAGACGATGCTGCTTTCGGATCAGCGGTTTTGCACACAGCAATGTCTCACTCCGACCCCACCACCTAAGTTGGGCTTGGGAGTCACCTAATGGAATGGATATGAGCAAGCACTCGAAGAAGAAAAGACGGTTACTCACCGTTGTAACTGTTGTTCTTCGAGATGTGTTGCTCATATCCATTCCAAACCCGCCCCCCGTCCCCACTGTCGGAGTAGCCGGCAAGAAGGAACTGAGGGGGCGCCGGGTCGGCTGGGGTATATATTCAGTGCCATGAAGGCGCCACTCTAGGGGGCTCCACAGCCGACCCGCCGGTGTTGCTAGGGTAAAAATCTTCCGACGATCGTGCACGCGGCGCGCACACACCTAATGGAATGGATATGAGCAACACATCTCGAAGAACAACAGTTACAACGGTGAGTAACCGTCTTTTATTTATTGTTGTGGACACTTGCTCACTAGGAACTGGACTGGGTTCCCTCCAATTCATTTCATATCAGACACCCAACTGCCGGCAGTTTGCAGCCATTACCAACCAGGGTGGGATTTTAAGCAGTAATCTGGAGGCAAAGGGATATTCCTCTCCTTTCCAGTGCCTTTGTTTACTTGGATGGCTGAATTCCTGGCTGTAAAAGAACAAGGTATGATTCAGATTGCTGGTGAATAGGGAGACCAGATGTCCCGATTTTACAGGCACGGTCCCAATATTCAAGGCTTTGTTTTATACAGGGGCCTATTACCCTCCACCCTCTGTCCCAATTTTTCACAATTGCTATCTGGGCACCTTACTGATGAAAAATGTTAGATCACAAAGCACCTCAAACTGAAGAAATGGACACTGTGTAAAGTCAAGCACAAGGATTTATTATGCACAGCGCTGGCGGAGTGTCCCTTTGCTTATTAGGCTCAGTGAGACACTGCTAAGCAATTGATTACATAGATTCTATAGGGTACTTGTGGGCGGAGAGAAGCAAGGGGGTGGGAGTTCCCATGCCCCTGGATAGGTTCTAGCAGCAAGACAAGATTAGCACAATAAGCCAATAGTCTAAAAGATTACATAATGGCTCCACCCATACCTCAGGTTAACACGTTGCTAATACACAGGTGTTTTCCCTCAAACTTTTCCTATTGCAGTGTGTAGGTTAAATCCTGATTTTGGGTCCATAGGGATGAGGAAGCTCTTCCGGTTGGCCAACAGGTACATACCTGGGGGTTTAAAGCAAAAGACAGTGAAAAGTACACCACAATAGCAATTGTTTTGGGGTTCACCATTGTGTTTCTGAGAAATAGAAGTGGCATCTGTAAGGGAGGATACATCTGTGAAAGGGAAGATGTCCTCTCATACTGACATACCTAGTGAGGTAAACAGAAAGGAACATAAACGCTGCCAGATTAAGTGCAAGAATGTAATAAGAAAAACCAAAGAGGAGTTTGAAGAACGGCTAGCCAAAAACTCAAAAGGTAATAACAAAATGTTTTTAAGTACATCAGAAGCAGGAATCCTGCTAAACAACCAGTGGGGCCCTTGGACGATTGAGATACAAAAGGAGCACTTAAAGATGATGAAGTCATTGCGGAGAAACTAAATGAATTCGTTGCTTCACTCTTCACGGCTGAGGATGTTAGGGAGATTCCCAAACCTGAGCCGGCTTTTGTAGGTGACAAATCTGAGGAATTGTCACAGATTGAGGTGTCACTAGAGGAGATTTTGGAATTAATTGATAAACTTCACAGTAACAAGTCACCGGGACCAGATGGCATTCATCCAAGAGTTCTGAAAGAACTCAAATGTGAAATTGCGGAACTACTGTTACTCTGAAACTTGTAACTATGGTTTGTAACCTGTCCTTTAAATCGGCTTCTGCACCCAATGACTGGAAGATAGCTAATGTAACGCCAATATTTAAAAATGGCTGTAGAGGTGACACTAATGCTGTCTTAAAATGAGATCTTTTCTTGCCAGTCTGATGCAGTCAATTCCAACTCCTCTTCAATTGACTCAACTTAATTCACTTTCAGTGGAAGCTGAACGCCTGACCCCAGAATCCCTTTCAAAGGCCCAGCCATACATGTTCTGTTTTGCTGTGACACTGATACAGTATCCCACCTTTTGTCTGTGGCCTGAGAAGCATTTGGGATAAGCACAGAATACAGGGTTGATTATTTACAAGTATTGGTTGTGTGCTTTTTTGTGCTTTGTTTTTTTTGCATCTCTTGTTTCAGCTCATTTGTTCTTGGCAAGTGATTGTTTGCAAAGCCCTCGCTGTAGTATCTGTTTGTACCTTACATTGCTTGGATTAGAAGCAAATAACATTACCCAAATACAGGAGTCCTGCTGTGGTGTGGTGTCTGGCACATTGGCCAACTGAGTTGTGATTCTTCTCTACAGGGTTTTATCTGGTGATCTCTATTTTATACCCCTTAGATCCATATTCTGCTCCTATTGGTCTCTAGTTGCTGCCTGCATCCTAGACTAGTTTTCAAAGCTCTGCATGGCGATGGTCTGCTTGTCCAACAAAGGTAATGCTTCAGCCAGTAGTTGCTGTACTTGGCTCTGTGCTACACAAAGGTCTTGCTGCACTTTATTTGTGCTTGGACACTTAAGCTTCATAGTCTCATTTCACTTGTGTACTAGTGAACTATTGGCAAGATAAAATGCTTTTTATCTATTATATTATTATTCACTTGGATTTTAAAAATCCAACTCTAGGCACCTATTCAGTGTTCTGAGTAAATGTCACATAATCAGCACATAAATATGTCCACCTCTGCCCACTTCCTCCTCAACAGCCTTGGAGAAGACATGGGTGGAAAAGGTGGGCTTTGTCGTGTTCCCTGCCATTTGTTTTATTGGGGTGTTCCCCAGACTTAGATCATCTCTGTGGTAAACTAAGTGCTTGCTCTTCCTCAGGTTCAGGTATGTACAGCACTTGCTGGTGGGCTGAACTCTGCAAGGAGACTTTTTGTGTTCCAGGACATATTGCAGGAGCTGGGTACTACCTGGGTGGTGGTTCTTACTGGGGTACACAGGTACATTCCTGTCTTCCGGTACTGGTCCATTTAAAACTGCTCAGTGCACACTTGTCCAGGGAGTGTGGTTATCCTGCTTCTGCTAAGCACAATACCTGGCTGTCGGCAAAACCAAGCTCCTTCTGCCCACTCTTCTGAAACAGTTTGTCTATCTCCAACTGGAGTTTGATATGAATTTATGAGCCCGCCTTTAGCTCCCATGAGGACGTACGGTAGGTCTGCCTCAAAAAGCTCCTCTGTGGTACAGATACAAAAGAGCATTGATGAGGAACAGGTTATGAAATGAGAGAGGCTGGAGAATTCAGAGGCAAGGCCAATGTGACTCAAACAAAAGCTTCCACATTAGAATTTCTCTTTCATGACAAAGTTAAAGTCAATTAAACTTTCTGAAGATACTGTTTTTAAAAACTTTTTAATGGAGGCTTATAAAGTGCCTATTCAGAGCTTTTCAGCTGCTTAGGCCTATTGGGTAAAGACCTACTTATATCGTTTGACTTTTAACATGTATGTACCTTAACTAATTTGCACCAAAAACCAAACCGAAGCAAAAAATTACCCAAGAGAGTTTAACAGTCTGTCATGCACGTAGAATTTAAATTAATTTCATGCTAGGAACACTTTAAAATGTATCCTGTTTTGTAAAGGGAGGTGTGCTGTCACAGGGCCGAGTGGTAACTTTTCCCTTTTCTACAGTTCTGGTGTGACTTGCCAGAATACTTCTCACATCTCAGTACAGGTAGGATTTAAACCAACTGGAGGAAGTTCAGGGAATAGCAACAAAGATACTGAAGAAAGAGCTAAATAGTGCTTTGCATGGCTTGTCTGAGCTACGCCTGGGGTGAGAGATGGGGAGTAACAGTTTAAGTATTTAAAGGGTGTAAACACTAAAATGGGAAATGAATTTTTGTTGGTCTTAATATTAACTGTTTAATACACGAATGCTTAAAATTGTTACACTCAGACAGAACCAAGTTGGTAATCCATCTGTAACACCAAGTTACATTGTTCCTGGCCCTCTATAGATGTAGTTAAATGGCAGGTGATGTTGATAAACACTTGGCCACCTGACTGGATCCATCCCACTTTTTCCATTATCATTTAGGCCTTGACAGTGGGCTCTGCTCTGTATATAAAGGTGTGGTTCCTGTTCACTACCTAAATTGTGGCTTACAAACCATCTACTTCATGAAACTAGCCCTCTGGTTCACCGTGGACTGCAGTCCCCTCTGGTCATTTCTTAGAGTGGGGAGATAGAATTGCAGTGCATTATCTGTGTCTGTGATTTCTTTCAAATTAATAGTTATCTGCAGAATTGAATACATTCAGATATATTTTAGGGGTAATCTTAATTCATATTCTCAAAAATCATGAGTAGAAAAATAAGCACTGCTTTATCTTTGGGATGGTTTTTTTTCTTTTTGCTCAAGTATCCTTTAGATTGAATTTTTATATTTTCCAAGAAAGGATGCTAATGAAGATGATCAAATTAAGATATGAGATGCCAGGAACCTAGTTCAACTGAGAAAGGAGAGGAGTTACTGTAAGACTTTCCCATTTACCATTTTCCATAATATGAATGATGAACAATTTACGTATATCTGAAGGGAAATGATGCTGCTGATGCACTATGGGTTTGATCTACAATGATTTGATTTATGGGCATATTAAAAACTTATTACATTTAATTTTCTGACTTGTAGTTGTTGTAATTAATTTAATTTTCGAATTTGTGTGCATGTATATATAAAATATAATTTTTTTGCATTGGTTTTGTTTTCTCTTTTTTAAGCAAAGTTGTGATGAAATCAAAGCCTGCTCCACTTGGGTGGGTGTTTTTTTCCAGGAAGGTCTTTATAGGCACCAGTCACAATTACACTTGTGAACAAAGCTTCTACACATAATTTTTCCAGATGAAATTGGTGTCAACCAATCCCACTGCTACATGAATTTCCCTTACTGACTGACCAGTGAAAAATTGCCAAGCCAATCAGTGACTGGCTTATTCATAAAAATACTGTATTTTGTTTCTAAATTATGCATGGCTTAGGCACAGAATGTGTCCATTCTCTAAGCCAATAAAAATTCAGCATTTTAAAATAACACTCACAACTGCAACTTTCCTGTACCAGCATTCATCACAAACAGTGACAAAGCTTACATCATTAATCATTTGCTGTAATAGAAAAAAGTCATTGGAACAGAACATTGTTACAGGATGAATGTCTCCCAATTGCAAATAAATGCTTTGGTTTTCCTGCAATGTTTATATCTGAAAAATGCCCTGGCTTCAAAATGGCATTTACCTGGCATCAGGAGACCATTACCCTGAGACAATAGTCTATTCTGTTGACAATCTCTTTTTTAATTACTCACCAGGAAGCTTGGAATGTGCGGTGCTCTCTATACAATCCTGCGGAGAAAAGAGGGACCTCCTGTGTGCAGCAGAGGTCAAAAGCCAGAAGTTTAGTTAGGAGATAAATAACTTCATTATTGTCCTTGTCATGCTGTAATTTTACCCAATACAACATGGTGGTCAACAATGGTAAAACATAAACTTGAGCAAGTTGGAATGGTTCTTTTATTGCTTTACATGCCGCTGGGTTTAGCAGACAGTTTGCTCAGCAGTGTTTTGTACACAGCAGAAGTCCCAGTCCATGCACCAAGGAAACCTGCTCCGGACCCCTGGTTGAGAACTACTGACCTACAGGTTGTTGATATAACAATAAGAATAGGAAGGCGTATAGTTACCTGCTACAAAGCGGGCACAGCTTTATTGTATTTTTTTTCATATTGGGGAAAATTTCCAGATCTAAACACTACTACGTACACCTCATTTGTTTTTCAGAATTTTTCTTGAGACATTTGGCCATGATAGAAGTACAGGTGATTACAAACTTGCTCAGACTTGACCATGCTGCTGCATTTGTCACATCACAGTCAATGTCATTGCAAAGACTATGAACTCTGTTCTGCAGGTTCAGACACAAGGCTAGATCAGAGACAACCCATCTCCAGTCACAAATAGCTCACCTAATAGTAGAGAGAGAACATAAACTGCCAGCCAAATGAATTTATCTGTGGTACTGCAATAGATAATGTGAGTACTGCTTTACAAAGAACATGTAATTGAATCTGATCATCTCTTACTGAATTTTCCTGGATATTTTACCTTAAAATAATTTAATTTTTACTGAGATACTTCTTACAGTTTGCAGTGGGAACGTGGGGTTAATCAGCTAAACTGTGTTTTTTAGGTAAACATTGAATGATTGCTAGCGTTTACCACTGAAAAAAATTCAGGCCCATTTTTAAAGTAGCAAATGTTGTTAAAATCAGCTCTTTGGCTGTGTTTGTGAAGAAATCCTTATTCATTACTTTTCAGTAGTAAATTGCAAAATAAAAAAATTAGATCAATGTGAGATTACAACATTTATTCAAGAACACGTTAGTTTCTCTCTCTTCTAAAGATCTTAAAATTAAGTGTGTACGAAGTAACTAATCTTGGTTTGAAACTGCATGTTAGTGTTTGTTTCACTCCAGAAAATTAAGCCTTTTATAGATGAAGTTACTTGTTTTGAGCTGACACAGCCATTTTTTCAAGGGTTTATGATTTGATAAGGTTTTGTTTGGCTTTTGTTTGGCTTGTTGGTATAGTATCTCCATTAGCTGTTTTGGCCAGAAAGGATAACCCTACTTACCTGGAAAATCATTTGAACATGGTTGTAATCTAATTTCTGATTCTTTCCGTATTGTCTGTTGCCAAAGGGTGGAATTTACAGACGTTCCATCCCATGAGAAGTCAGTGGGACTTGTGCTCCTAAATCATGCTTTTGAAAATCCCACCCCAGCATTTTGGGGAGGGGACTCTATCTCTGTCTGTTATGGCATTGAGCACAATCGGATTTTGATCCTGACTGTGGCCTTCAGGCACCATCCATCATAATTAACATAATATTAATTAATAAAAAAGTTTACTGAGGGCTCTCAGGGCAGAAGAGTAGCTTCCAGAGCTTGTGCTAATGAACAGGCCACTATCACAATGATCCAGACTAGCATTGCCCCTGGGGAACAAACACCAGTCTGCCTAATTCATGATACCATGAATTATAAATACAGTGTGCTGTTAAGCAGTCTTTGGAGTTGCTTCTGGCTAGTGTTACTAACCTGAAGCATAACAAAATGCTTTGCTACCAGTTTTATATCGCTACAGAATGCTTTCATTTGGGTGGGGGAAAGGGTGCACCATGAAAATATTGACTATTCTTGAGCTTGGGGGCTCCTAAGTGAAGGGAGGGATAGCTCAGTGGTTTGAGCATTGGTCTGCTAAACTCAGAGTTGTGAGTTCAGCCCTCAAGGGGGCCATTTAGGAATGATGGGGGGGGGAATCTGTCAGGGACAGTACTTGGTCCTGCTAGTGAAGGCAGGGGACTGGACTCAATGACCTTTCAAGGTCTCTTCCAGTTCTATAACATAGGTATATCCCCATATGTAAGAGTTTGAATTTGGCCTTTTACGAGTTGAGATCTGTATGTTCTTTGCCTCCTGTATTACTCACTTCCTTTGAAATGTGATGTGTACAAAACGGGGAGTTTGCTAAGCTTCACTGCCATCGGCCTCTGTTTGAAATTTAAATTTCTTTCTTAGCTGTTTTCTACTGCCTCTGCTTTAGTCTGAAGTATTCACAAGTAAAGATATGTGAGGAAATCTTATGCTATTATTTGAGAAAAAGGAATGTAAGAATGTAGTAGGTTAAAACATACTGAAGCAACCTAACTTGCTTTAAGCCTGTACTGTCTAATTAGAACATGTGCTATTTTAATTTTACGCTGTTGTATTCAGTTTTTAAAAATCTAAAAGTAACACAAATGTAATGGTGTGAGCATAAGCACGTGACCAAAATGAAAGGCAGTGAAGTGACCAATGGTCTTGTAGGTCCTGTCCAGCAGTTAAGTTGTTATAAGGAAAAGGTTATTGTGAATCTTCTTTCTAGAGGTTGATTCAGTTGCTGCCGCCAGATGGTAGTTATTCAAATTGAGTGTGGTGCTGGCCACATGAATTGGCAACAATCAAAATAAATTACTCTGGTATTGCTGTCTCGGTGGTGGTTGAACTAGAATCAGAACTTAAAGCAAGGATGCATCTGTCTCCTGAAACAGGCAAGGATTGTACAGCATTCCCTCTGCACGGCTTCTCCTGGATTGTAAATTCTTTGAAGCAGGACCCGGTGTGTGGTGTGCGTGTGTGTACAGTGCCTAGCACAGTGGGGCTGTAGGCACTACCACAATACAAATAATAAGGTTTAATTTGTCAAGCCGACAAAGCTAATGCCGCTGAGCAATTGTGGGTCTAATTTCACAACCTCAGAAATGGCCCTGTGAACTTGAACATACCTGTTCCATCCCTTCTCTCAAAATATTCCTCCGTCATGTTTGTCAACTGTGCCTGGGATCCATGAATGAAAGAAGTACAAAGAGATTAAATCTAACTTGTGTAAAGTACACAAGTGGCTACTTCCTTAAAAAAATAAAAGCTGCAAAATCTCAGAAAGGTTTATGAAAAATATTTATTTGCAAAGGATGGTGGGAAATGTCTGGGTACCAGTCAGTGTGCGGTAGTGAATTGAAATATAGCATCACCTATACGTATCATCAAAATAATAAAATATTATGAAACCAATAAGCTATGAGTTGCCCACTTGGCAGGTTAGAAGTAAAACCCTCCCTCCTTTACAAGGCCAAGTGACTCTTAATTCATCCCCTGAGATTTCACGTTAAAATGTGTTCACTGCGAGCTGACAAAAGAGTCAAGCCTAGATTTATTACGCTGGCACCTGCAGTAAAAAATGACGGATGAAGAAAATGTATTTAATTATCATTCACTGCCACATCTCTGTCTGCTTCAGTCTCAGTGCTGCAGCTGTTGGCACACATTTTATTTTAAAGTCAATGTGCTTATCGGGAGAAGAGCCTGATCTCCCTGAGTAAATTGACTTGTGGGAGAAAGAAAATGGTGAACTCTTAAGAAGCAGCTGAACAAATGCAGATTTGTATTATGTTCACTCGCCTTGATTGTCTAATCCATTTGACTTCGTAGCAACTTCCTGCTTTGTGAGCAAAACATTTACAAGAAATAAGATTTAACATGTCCCCTCTAAGCCCAAATAAATATACTTCTCATTCCTGCACATACAGCCCAGGCTGTCTGTCTGATTTTGCCAGCCTCAATTTGGGACACATTTCCTGGTGTGGAGTTGGGTTTTTCTGAGGGGTATGGCAGTTCTGTTGCTATTGGATATGATGATAGTGATCAATGGATCAGTAAAATGCCTTTGGGAGTCCAGCTCGCTTTCCTAGAGGTCAGCCTCCAAAGAGTCGCATTTTCCTCTTAGTTCTTTGCTTGCAAATATCTTTTAAATAAATTCCCAAATCCTAGGAATGAAAAATATTCCTCTTTGGGGGCAGCCTTTTGTAGAATCTCATAATCCCTGATTTTGCCGTTCTGAGACTATCCCTGTAAAACTCGGTTTGAGTTGGATTGGTTTACAGTAGTTTAAAGTTATGCAATTTGTAACAAAAATACTTCCTATCAAAAATAGACAAAGCCTAATGATGATTCCCTTGAAGTTACCCTTATCAGAGTGGCCAGTTCCCATTGTACGCATTCATCTTACAAACACAATAGGATTATATTGCTTTGCAGAGGCTAATGTTGGGATTGAGGCAATAACTCACCTAGGAATTTTGGTTTTGGATAACTGGCAAGAGAATGTTGCAAAGTTCTATATGGAGAAAAATGTGGCACAGAGCAGAATTTTCAGACATGGGGTGTCTAAAATTTAGACACGTAAATGCATAATTAGGCCCTGTCAGAGGGTGATTAGTCCTTTAGGGGAATTGGGCCCAGACCCACCTGTGTCTAATCAGCTGCTGCCCAGCTGATGCTCTGAGTCCAGGGATTAGGAGAGAGCTTGAGGATCACCTGGCTGTCATAAAGGCCAGTGTGTAGTTCAGTGGAGTTGTAAGATCTGCAGGTGAGCTCCTGAAGGAGTCCTAGGAGCAGGGAGAAGAACCCAGTTTGTATGTGACTTGCAGATGGCCGCTGAGCGCAGTTGAGAAGGGAGCGGAGAGACTCTCCTGGGCTGGACTTCCAGGCAGACGGCTTGTGGAGTGTAGCTCTGGAGAGGGTAGAAAGGCCCCTGCAGAACAGCCTGGGTCAGAGGGAAGGAGCATGACTGATAGATTGAACCTGTGTTTTATTATTAATAAATCACAAGTCCTGAAGAAAAGGGACTGGGATCCTGTGGCTGTAGAGCATTCTGTGGTGCATGGGCCAGTGAATTAGCCACAGGCTTACAAGCATCCAAATCTGTGGCCTGATTTTCAGAGGCACTGAGCACCTGCATTTCAAATTGACTCTGAAAATCAGACCCTGGGGTTAGGTGCTGTGCTTTAGAACAGTTTGGCCTCGTTTCACAGCATTTGTACTCAGACTTGCTTTTCTAGATGATGGCTGAACGTGCGGCCGCTCAACATGTAGCCCTCAGCACTGTAAATAACCTTTCCAGGCGCCTTAGAATAGAGGTGCTGCCCTGCAAAGCTTTTGAGGAATGATCTGGAGTGAGTCATGTGGTTATTGGCAGGTGACCATCCATGCCAAGGACAGCATTCCAGGAGACCAAGGCACTCCAGCCTTCTCAAAACTACCAAGCTAATATGACAATAAATCTTTTCAATGACAAATGCTAGTAAGTGTTGAGCCTAATGTGTAGTTCACAGAAGTTTGCCACTGACCTCAATGGGAATGGGATCAAGCCTACTATAGAAAACCTTAGGGAGCACCTCCTTGCTAAAATGAAACCCCTGATGGCAGTGCTTAATTTGTGCCAGTTCAGCGCCCCGGCACTTCTTTCATTACGAATTAAGCCCTGCTTGATGAATTGAGTGTTCGTTCCCTCCCACTCCCTGTGCCAATGGAATCCCTTTTGGCTCTTTCCTTCTCTCCATCAGTCCCAGGAGAGAGCTGCCGAGTGTCTCCAAAAGCCAACTCTTATCCCAGCCTCCTGACACCTCTGAGCTCATTCTCCACCTCCTGCAGAGCCATGCGGAAGTCATATGCTTTGCCTGCCAGAGTTTCCCGTTGTTAGGTGTTAATTGTTCATTCAGTTTCTCCATTGATAGAGGTTGGTTTCAGCCAGTCCTGTAATGACCCACCAGAGACAGTTGCGTAACACACACTGCATGTCTCCTCTGCCCCAGGAACATTTTCACTCTGTTGAGCCCAAGGGTAGGAATCCATTGTCAAGTGAGTCACTGCCACGCACGCCATTCATAAAAATAGTACAGAAAATTCCTACTCAGGCATCATCATCACTATCCTTGGCTCTGAGGCCCCCTTTTCCTCCCCCTTCACCTACTGTACAGAATGTCTGCAAGCCTGATTGTCATTGTCTCCACTGACTTCCTTTGTTACAGCCCAGCCTGCTGAAATCCTCCTCCATGGCTTCATCTCTGATCTTGGCAGTTCCGACACCCATCTCCTGGGCCTCCCCCAGTATTCAAGTGCAGAATACTGCTGCCACTGCCTTGCATGCATGAAGAAGAGTCACCCTGCCGCTCCTCTTGGCTCTGTGCTCATTCTAGGCTCCAGGCCAGGTTGTCTTCCCTGGACTTGTCCAGCCAGTTTTACAAAATTTGTCTCTCTTTTTCTGCTTCTCCTCAGTGCTCCCAGCCCAGCTCCTTTGTGACTTTGCTGGATTTTTACCAAAGCGGATGAAAAGGCCCCTGTGCCATGCTGCCATCTGGAGCAACCTCTGGGTATCACTGAAATGGAGAGGCAAAGGAAACCCAGTAGTCTCCCCAGGAAATGTCTCTTCTCCATTGTGCTGTGCCTCTGGTTCTCTAGCCCTTCTCATTGGTTATTCAGCTGTGTGCAGATTTCTGGGATGCATTTCGTATTAAACCCATTAATGTTGTATTCGCACTCCTCTTCTGTGCATCTTCTTACCCATGTCTTGTCTTTGTGCTTCCTTCCTTGCGCACTTGTATGCCTGGAACTCCCCTACCCCCATCCCAGGGTGCCGGGTGCCCATCTCGTTTTTCAAATTTTTCCTCACTGCACCTCCTCCCTGCTTTCCCTTCCACAAAGCCACTGACCCAGGTCAACAAAAGTGTCGCCCATCCATCACCAAAAATATGCTAATCAGACAGTGTGTCCTCCTGGGCACATCTCATGTTATCAGTCTATTTATCTTACAGGCCCCAGGGAAGTAGGGACTGTCTTCTGTATCCTGCTGCAGTCAGGGCCAAGCACACTGGCGGTAATTCCTTGTAAATAACTCTAATGTGGTCTCACGTCTGCTGACAAAGCAAGAAGCGAGAGAAGGGATCCCTTTCCTCTTAAGCCTTGTGTTCAGCGGAGGGAAATGGGACTTTCACTTTCAGCCTCTGTCACATTCAGCACCCTGAATTGTAACCTCGTGTTTCTATCAGCTCAGTATTCACTGGAGAAGCTGTTTATAGCTATTAACACAAGCTCCTCCCACACCTTCTTCCATTGTCTCATGGGCCTTGGTCCGTCAAAGACGACTAACTAAATATCCAGTTATAATTATCTCTGGATATTCAGTACAGACCCGTTTACTCACGGATGTCGGGAGTCAAGCCGTCACGACCGCGCATTAACAGACCATGGGTTAAGAGGGCCATGCTGAAAAAAGTGTCTATTATTCACTTAGAAAAAAACGCCGTTATTTTCTGCTCTTTCTGGCGTGCATTTTTTTTCTTTCTTATGAAGTCTGTCATTCGCCACAGATGAATTATTTCGATATTTTCTGCATTTTACTCCTCCATAAATCTTACAACAGTTTCTACAGCACTAAGGGCTTCTGTGGGCGAAATTTTTACCTTTTCAACGACATCGTCGTCATTGTCATTTAGGCCTGCCTTATTAGAATTCTCACCATCACTTTCGCGGTCAGACGTAGCCTCGCAGTCCGTTAATATTTCTTCCTCGGACAGAAATTCTGAAGTCAGGCAATCTTCATCCATCTCCAGCCACTTGGTAATGATTTCCGGTGACGCATCCAAACTAAAACCTTTTAGCATTTGAAAGAGAAGTTTACCTTTATCCTCTTTTGTCTGCGTGTGTGTTTGTAGGACGTCTTCTTCCAAAAATCCTTCAAAGTCTGCTGGAGTTTTCCGAGTCTGAGCCGTCTTTGCAGGGCCGGCTTTAGGCCAATTCCATCAATTCCCCCGAATCGGGCCCCGCGCCGAAGAGGGCCCCGCGCCCAGTGGCAGGGCCACCGGGGTGGGGGCAAGTGGCCGAGAATCCCTTCCCGGGCTAGAGGCTCCTTGTTAAATTTTACTCACCCGGCAGCGCTCCGGGTCTTCGGCGGCACTTCAGCGGCGGGTCCTTCACTCGCTCTGGGTCTTCGGCAGCACTTCGGCAGCAGGTCCTTCAGTGCCACCGAAGACCCGGAGCGAGTGAAGGACCCACCGCCGAAGACTAGGAGTGCCGCCCGGTGAGTACAAGCCCCACGTGTTTTTTTACGTTTTTTTTTTTTCAGTCATCCCTGCCGGGGCCCCGTCAAAACTGTTTGAATCAGGCCCCGCACTGCCTAAAGCCGGCCCTGCGTCTTTGACAGAAAAGACACTGAGAGCCTTCATCCAGCAGTTTTCAATGGACTTTTGTTTTACCCGTCCCAAGCTTTTTTAACTAAATAAATTCGGACACAGACTGGCTAACCTAGTGAGGAGGGCTTTAAACTAGGTTCGACGGGGACAGGTGAGCAAAGCCCACAGGTAAGTGGGGAACATGGAGACCGGGGAAATGAGTCGGAAACAAGAGGGAGTGTGGGCTATATATTGGCAGAGAGAAAGGAGAGTCAGGAAAAAACTGGGAGGAAAGATCAAACCAGTATTTTAGATGCCTATATACAAATGCGAGAAGTATGGGGAATAAGCAGGAAGAACTGGAAGTGCTAATAAATAAATACAACTATGACATTGTTGGCATCACTGAAACTTGGTGGGATAATACACATGATTGGAATGTTGGTGTGGATGGGTACAGCTTGCTCAGGAAGGATAGACAGGGGAAAAAGGGAGGAGGTGTTGCCTTATATATTAAAAATGTACACACTTGGACAGAGGTAGAGATGGACATAGGAGACGGAAGTGTTGAGAGTCTCTGGGTTAGGCTTAAAGGGGCAAAAAACAAGGGAGATGTCATGCTAGGCGTCTACTACAGGCCACCTAACCAGGTGGAAGAGGTGGATGAGGCTTTTTTCAAGCAACTAACAAAATCATCCAAAGCCCAAGACTTGGTGGTGATGGGGGACTTCAACTATCCGGATATATGTTGGGAAAATAACACAGCGGGGAACAGACTATCCAACAAATTCTTGGACTGCATTGGAGACAACTTTTTATTTCAGAAGGTTGAAAAAGCTACTAGGGGGGAAGCTGTTCTAGACTTGATTTTAACAAATAGGGAGGAACTCGTTGAGAATGTGAAAGTAGAAGGCAGCCTGGGTGAAAGTGATCATGAAATCATAGACTTTGCAATTCTAAGGAAGGGTAGAAGGGAGAACAGCAAAATAGAGACAATGGATTTCAGGAAGGCAGATTTTGGGAAGCTCAGAGAGCTGATAGGTAAGGTCCCATGGGAATCAAGACTGAGGGGAAAAACAACTGAGGAGAGTTGGCAGTTTTTCAAAGGGACACTATTAAGGGCCCAAAAGCAAGCTATTCCGCTGGTTAGGAAAGATAGAAAATGTGGCAAAAGACCACCTTGGCTTAACCACGAGATCTTGCACGATCTAAAAAATAAAAAGGAGTCATATAAAAAATGGAAACTAGGACAGATTACAAAGGATGAATATAGGCAAACAACACAGGAATGCAGGGGCAAGATTAGAAAGGCAAAGGCACAAAATGAGCTCAAACTAGCTACGGGAATAAAAGGAAACAAGAAGACTTTTTATCAATACATTAGAAGCAAGAGGAAGACCAAAGACAGGGTAGGCCCACTGCTTAGTGAAGAGGGAGAAACAGTAACAGGAAACTTGGAAATGGCAGAGATGCTTAATGACTTCTTTGTTTCGGTCTTCACCGAGAAGTCTGAAGGAATGCCTAACATAGTGAATGCTAATGGGAAGGGGGTAGGTTTAGCGGATAAAATAAAAAAAGAACAAGTTAAAAATCACTTAGAAAAGTTAGATGCCTGCAAGTCACCCGGGCCTGATGAAATGCATCCTAGAATACTCAAGGAGCTAATAGAGGAGGTATCTGAGCCTCTAGCTATTATCTTTGGAAAGTCATGGGAGACGGGAGAGATTCCAGAAGACTGGAAAAGGGCAAATATAGTGCCCATCTATAAAAAGGGAACTAAAAACAACCCAGGTAACTACAGACCAGTTAGTTTAACTTCTGTGCCAGGGAAGATAATGGAGCAAGTAATTAAGGAAATCATCTGCCAACACTTGGAAGGTGGTAAGGTGATAGGGAATAGCCAGCATGGATTTGTGAAGAACAAATCATGTCAAACCAATCTGATAGCTTTCTTTGATAGGATAACGAGCCTTGTGGATAAGGGTGAAGCGGTGGATGTGGTATACCTAGACTTTAGTAAGGCATTTGATACGGTCTCGCATGATATTCTTATCGATAAACTAGGCAAATACAAATTAGATGGGGCTACTATAAGGTGGGTGCATAACTGGCTGGATAATCGTACTCAGAGAGTTGTTATTAATGGTTCCCAATCCTGCTGGAAAGGCGTAACGAGTGGGGTACCGCAGGGGTCTGTTTTGGGACCGGCTCTGTTCAATATCTTCATCAACGACTTAGATATTGGCATAGAAAGTACGCTTATTAAGTTTGCGGATGATACCAAACTGGGAGGGATTGCAACTACTTTGGAGGACAGGGTCATAATTCAAAATGATCTGGACAAATTGGAGAAATGGTCTGAGTTAAACAGGATGAAGTTTAACAAAGACAAATGCAAAGTGCTCCACTTAGGAAGGAAAAATCAATTTCACACATACAGAATGGGAAAAGACTGTCTAGGAAGGAGTACGGCAGAAAGGGATCTAGGGGTTATAGTGGACCACAAGCTAAATATGAGTCAACAGTGTGATGCTGTTGCAAACAAAGCAAACATGATTCTGGGATGCATTAACAGGTGTGTTGTGAGCAAGACACGAGAAGTCATTCTTCCGCTCTACTCTGCTCTGGTTAGGCCTCAGCTGGAGTATTGTGTCCAGTTCTGGGCGCCGCATTTTAAAAAAGATGTGGAGAAACTGGAAAGGGTCCAAAGAAGAGCAACAAGAATGATTAAAGGTCTTGAGAACATGACCTATGAAGGAAGGCTGAAAGAATTGGGTTTGTTTAGTTTGGAAAAGAGAAGACTGAGAGGGGACATGATAGCAGTTTTCAGGTATATAAAAGGGTGTCATAAGGAGGAGGGAGAGAACTTGTTCACCTTAGCCTCTAAGGATAGAACCAGAAACAATGGGTTTAAACTGCAGCAAGGGAGGTCTAGATTGGACATTAGGAAAAAGTTCCTAACTGTCAGGGTGGTTAAACACTGGAACAAATTGCCTAGGGAGGTTGTGGAATCTCCGTCTCTGGAGATATTTAAGGGTAGGTTAGATAAATGTCTACTAGGGATGGTCTAGGCAGTATTTGGTCCTGCCATGCGGGCAGGGGACTGGACTCGATGACCTCTCGAGGTCCCTTCCAGTCCTAGAATCTATGAATCTATGAATCTATGAAAATAATTTCCTTCATGTTTAACTGTTTCAGGAATTTGGAAATGCCTGAAGACGTGCATGACACAATCGTCGAAATCAGCTCCCGTTGATAATTGTTTTTAAAATTCTGAATAATGCCCTGGTCTAAAGGTTGAATTTTTGATGTTGTGTTGAATGGTAGGTATAGCACTAAAATTTTTCCATCCCTCGATACCAGTGATTCGGCTGGAGGATGGGCTGGACAATTGTCAAGTACCACGTGTTAACGAGTCTTGCGTGTTAAATAGGTAGCACTGAGAGGCATGGTGTTACTGTGCTTTAAGCGGTTTCGCGCATAAACAGGTCTGTAGCGTATCCCCTTTTATCTTGGCTCACTATGACGTTAGGATAACACCAACAGCAGTAGTTATGAAGTGCAGGCAAATATAATTAAACAATCATATGGTAATAATTGGTTACAGTTGTTAAAAGAGGAGCAGACATTTCATAAACAGAATTACAGATTGTATCAAGGTCAGAAAAGATGAAACACATCATTACGGGTTCATCAGAGGAACTACAGCAGAAGGCATTCATGTCTAATTTCAAATGAAGATAGCTACACATTCCTCCCACATTAATTTTTATTAAGCATTTTATGTTTTAATACAAAACTACATACCATACTGTGCAAGTTTAGTATGTTTTATATGTGTAATATATTTTGCAGTTATTATATGGCCTGTGTCGGTTATGTGTTAATGGAAATCAAACATCTCAATTTAACATTAAAAAGAAATTAAACCACTGATGAATTATCCCTAATGTATCGGCAGCTACAAGAATCTTTCCAGAGCAGTTGCGTGTCCTTTGAACTTAGTCACTGAGGAAGAGGTTAGCCTGGCAAATATGCACCTTTAGCGCTGATGCGGCTGTTCTGGCTACCTGTCTTGTGGTTCTGTCAAACATGCGGAGCCTGTGAATGCAGCGTAACCAGCTGATTCTTAGTAACCAGCTCAGGTCAGGGAGGCATTCAGGTAACTTTGCCAAGGTTTCTGACACAGCACGTTAGAAAGAATCCAGTCTCTCTCACTTTCAAAAACACTTTGAACAGATTTTGTAAGATATGGGGGATGCATTTTATATTGCATCAGATCCAGTATGCTGTTTAATAGCTGGTTAGACCCATTTCTGACAGTGATTGTACTTCTGTTGCTGTTACTGAATTCAATAGCCGTTACGACTCTCCCAAACAATTTCCTGGAATGAGCAAGCTGCTCAAGCAGCTACTAAACACCCAGATAAAAAAAGAAAAAGGAAAAAAATTATAGGAGCAAGAAAACACTTTAAATGAAGGCACAGAAATGTACATGGGATGCATGTCTTTGCAAAAGTGTAGCTGGGATACCTCCGCTGCCCACTTGGGCGAGATGTGACCATGGCTAGAGCTGGGAAGGAGTTTTTTGACTAATGTTTTCCACTGAAAAATGTCCATTTGTGGAAACCAAAACTTCACGACACAGGGACGGGTTCAACGAATTCCCCAACTCAAAAAAAAGTTGAAAAAAGTTTCAAAATTGTTGGGTTTTATTTTGACATTTTCAAAAGGAAAAAATTGTCTTTTCTGATTTGAAATGACTTCTTGTTTCTAAATTTAAGCTAATTAGCCTGGGAAAAGGGTTTTTAAAAGGTCATAGTGAAAATGGAATGTTTCAGTTGACTTGAAAGGGAAAAAATGGGGTTTTTGGTTCACAAATATTTTTGAGATTTTGACATTTTGGCCTGATTCGAGACATGGAAAAAATTGTAAACTATCAGCTAGTGTTTTCCATTTCCCACCCACTTCGACTGCTGGCATAGGAGGAGGAAAAGTGCTCAGGGTAGGTAGAAACACTGCTCGTTGGGTTGGGGAGTGAGCTTGCAGACTGTGTCCAAGGCTACGGTTGCCAGGTGTGCAGTTTTCGACTGGAACCCCCGGTCGAAAAAGGGACGCTGGTGGCTCCAGTCAGCACTGCTGGCCAGGCCGTTAAAAGTCCAGTTGGCGGTGCAGCAGGGCTGGCAGGCTCCCTACCTGGCTCTGCGCAGCTCCCTGGAAGTGCCTCCTAGGCTGAGGCACAGCCAGGGCTATTCTGCGCGCTGCCCCCATTCTAAGTGCCGGATCTGCAGCTCCCATTGGCCAGGAACCATGGCCAATGAGAGCTGGGGGGGCGGCGCCTGCGGGCAGAGGCAGTGCATACCGCACAGAGCTGCCTGGCACACCTACACCTCGGAGCTGAGGGACATGTTATGCTTCTGAGAGCCACCTGAGGTAAGTGCTGCCTGGAGCCCGCACCTCAAATCCCCTCCCACATGCTGCACTCCAACGTCCTGCCCCAGCTGTGAGCCCCCTCCAGCACCCAAATTCCCTCTCAGAGCCCACACCCCATCCCCTGCCCGAGCTCCCTCCTGCACCCAAACTCCTTCACAGAGCGCACCTCAACCCCCTGCCCCAGCCTGGTGAAAATGAGCAAGTGATTGTCGGGGAGAGTGAGCGACAAAGGGAAGGGAGGGATGGAGTGAGTGGGAGTGGGGGCGGGGTCTTGGGGCAGGGGTGGAGCCTCAGGGAAGGGGGTGGGGAAAGAGTGTTTTGTGTGATTAGAAAGTTGGCAACCCCAACTCCAAGGGGATGTCTGGGATTGGCAAAGGATGGCTCTAGGGTGTGTCCCCTCCCATCCTGGCCTGTTTTGTGGGGGGGTGGGTGGGTGTGGGTGTATGAGAGAGAGAGAGAGATATCTGGGTATATTTCACATTGGATTATCTCACACACTGAAGGGGAGGGTCACTTGTTACTTAGCGTTTGCCAGAAGTGTGATTGGTTTTGTTTTAATTCTCATGGTTTTGAGCCTATTTTATTTTATTTTTTGTTTTCTGCCTCATGATTTGCCCGGTGGAGCTGGAAACCTTCATTTAAAATCCTCCTTTTAAAAAAACACCAATTCTTGGAAGCTTGTCAGGGATGATCCAACAAAATATGTGACATACAAAGAACCCAGCTCACAAAGGAAACCGCGTAGCATAGAGATTTCACCTGTCCTAGGTGACTTAAGACAGTTCTGGGCTTGGGCTTGGGCTGCAATATCTGTCCATCTTAGACTGCAAACCCATGGGAGCAGGTGGTGAGCCACTCCAGGCTTCCCAATATGTTTTTTACATAGCCAAGCACAGTGTCCATACTATTCTGTCCTATTCCTGTCTGTACTGGTTCTTATACTGCTGTCATGACCAAAGTCTAGCACCTTCCAGTTGAGTATTAGAACCCAGAGTTTTACAGGTATTAACACATTGTGCTCAGCATTGCAATGCCTACATGATTTAGGAGCCCAAGTCTTATTTTTAAAAGGGATTTAGTCACGTAATAGCCTAAATTCCATTCCTATGTGCCTACATCACTTTTTTAAAATATGCTCGGCAACACCTAAATACCTGTAAAAATCTGGGCCTAAGTGACGTGGCCCACACCTGTCAAATGTGGTTTGTTCCTCATCCTTTCTCCGGGGGCGAGTAATCTGCAAGTAAAAACAATAAGAGTCAATAACACAGGAGCAAACGTAGGTTCTGAATCCCTTCGGGAAGAGATTCTGGGGTCCAGAACTGAACGGCTCTCATATGGAGGCTTGCAGGTGGGAGAGAAGCACCAGTGTGGGCATGTGAGAGGAGAGTCCGGCAGTGGGGAATTGGGGAAAGAGATAATTACAAAGTAGGGCCGGGGTCCCCAGCAGTGGTGATGTGGGGTGCTGGAGCCGGCACTAACAGGGAAATAATGCAGTGTGACTTGTATACAGTAACAGCTGGTGCTGTGGTAGGCATGCAAGGGGAAAAGTGGCAGGATGGGACTGGCTGGAGAAGATGGAGGGGTGGTGAGACAGCTGAGTCTGGTAGTTAAGGGTCAAATGTTGTTGTCTCTGTCTCGCTCCCTGCATGCTACTTTCAAAGGCAGCGAGTGGCGTTTCAGTGTCTGATGCCTGGGCGAGAGAGATTGGGGGTAAGGACGCTCTTGGAAGATAAAGGCCTTGAATGTCCCAATTCAGCCATTCTTATCACACACTCCTCCCCTGCAGCCGCAACAGACTGACCATCCTCTTCTTCCACAGCCCTCTGGGTGCCTCTTCCATGCTGTTCCCGCTGTGTGAATGTTCACCCCAAACTGGTCTGTGAGGCCACAGCCTTCCAATCCTGCCACAAGGCCCCCCCATTCTGTGACATCTGGGGTACTGGCCCACTAAAACATTCATCTCTTGCTTATGACTTTAAAAGCCTTTGCTCCCCCGTCCGCTGCCCTCGCCTTTGCAGAATAGCCCATCCGTCTTGGTGCTGCCGCTCCGTTCCTCCATCCGCCTGCCCAGCTGCTACCAGAGCTGATCTTCAGGACAGGGATCCTGTCTCTGCTCTGTGAGCGGCCACTGCTGTAATTAACAACCCCCTGTCCTAACCTTTCCTACTGGCGAACTAGCAAGTTAGCAGAGGCTGTTGGAAATTACTCACTTCCTAATGGGCCGAACACCATCCCCAGCCACACGTGGAGGGGAAGGAACTGACTTCAGAGCCACAGCTGCGTGGCTATTGCCTTGACGTGTGCACTGTGCCTGGGAGCCTGGCTTTGCTCTGCAACTTGGCGTTCAGTATCAATAGCCCAGCACTGTGAATGTGCATCAAGGCTTCTCACTCTCGCAAGTGGCAACCAGCTTGGCACAGGAGCTGAAGCCTGGTGTCTTGTCTGCCAGATCCCCTGCCTGTTGCTTCTTCCACCTTCCCGGGTGCCTTGGGACGGGGTTGGCAAAGGAGTTAATGGAGGTTAAAGGTACACCTGGTTCCCAATGAATTTCAATGGGACTTGGGCATCTAACTCGCTTGGACCATGTCTTGGGCCTGAGCAGTCTGTAAAAACTGCCCCAGTAGGAGGAAAGCTACGGGGTTGACTAGGCAGCAAATGCAGAACATGAGCAAACGGGAAGGGACACAGGGACTTTACTTCCTTAGCCCAGGCTGCCGGTGAAAACTAGCAGCAGGGCTGGGATTAGACCTTAGAAATCCTGGATCCCACTCCTGTGCTCAGGCCACCAGACCCTGCTGCCTTTGCATATGTGTCCCCCTCTCAGTACACTGCTTCCCAAAGCTACACAGATGCCTCACAATAGTGATTATTTTAAATCTTTATAACAATTACCATTTGCAGCTTGAAAAACAAAGATTTTACCCTTATTTATAGAAACAAATGGTCTCTCCAAGAAGAGCTACATGGCGTTTGTCAGTGAATATGATATGCACCCAATCTATCAAGGGTATCTACTATCTACCGATATGGTACAGAATTGTGTGTTTCTATCTACATATCCACCTTGTGTGTGCGCGCGAGGGAGAGGGTCTGGCATGACAGAGAAATCAACGGTAGGAGAATATGGTAAACTTCAGAGAAAGAAAAGAGGAATTCCTGTAGCTCTAAATCCATCATGTGTGTTCTGTTGTTCCTCTGATGATGTATGTGTTTATCTCGCTATCCCTGTTGGGTTATCTACACAGTTTTGTTTAGATAATGCAGTCAAAGACAGGACGTTCTTCAAAAGAGCACAAGAAGAGGGCTTCTGCTAAACAAAGATACATTGTTCACATCTAAACTTCTGTCATTTCAGAGATAGCTATGACTAATCCGGTCGCTATGACTAATCCGGTTACCCATTTTATCTTTAAAATTTATTATTAATTTAAATATGCTAAACTGATTGTTCACATCGTAGTCTAAATGATAGGAAATTCTCCAGTGGGAAATCTGCAGGACTGTTTATATTATAATTAGGGCCCTACGAAATTCACGGTCCATTTAGGTCAATTTCACGGTCATAGGATTTTTAAAATAGTAAACTTCATGATTTCAGCTATTTAAATCTGAAATTTCACGGTGTTGTAATTGTAGGGGTCCTGACCCAAAAAGGTGTTGTGAAGGGGTCGCAAGGTTATTGATGGGGGGGTTACAATACTGCAACCCTGACTTCTGCGCTACTGCTGGTGGCGGCGCTGCCTTCAGAGCTGGGCAGCTGTAGAGCAGTGGCTGCTGGCTGGGAGCCCAGCTCTGAAGGCAGTGCCGTCGCCAGCAGCAGTGTAGAAGTAAGGATGGCATGGTATGGTGTTGCCACCCTTACTTCTGCGCTGCTGCCTGCAGAACTGGGCCCTCAGCAGCTACCGCTTTCCGGCCGCCCAGCTCTGAAGGCAGCAGTGCAGAAGTAAGGGTGGCATGATATGGTATTGCCACCCTTACTTCTGTGCTGCTGCTGGTGGGGTGCGCTGCCTTCAGAGTTGGCCTCCAGCCACCAGCCGCCTCTCTCCAGCCACCAGCCGCCACTCTCCCGCTTCCACTGAAGGCAGTGCAGAAGTAAGGGTTGCAATATCCAGGGCTGGCTCCAGCTTTTTTGCCGCCCCTTTCTATTGGCCGCCCCAAGCACCTGCTTCCTGCGCTGGTGCTTGGAGTCGGCCCTGGCAATATCACGACCCCCCTAAAATAACCTTGTGACCCACTTGCAGCTCCCGTTTGGGTCAGGACCCCCAGTTTGAGAAACGCTGGTCTCCCCCATGAAATCTGGTCTTTTGTGTGCTTTTACCCTATACTATACAGATTTCACGGTGGGAGACCAGATTTCATGGTCCGTGGCGAGTTTTTCATGGCCATGAATTTGGTAGGGCCATAATTATAATGCAGAACATGTATAATTAAAAGGAACAGTTTAACTGGCAATATTAAATAAAATACCTTTACTTCAGCAAAGACATTTTAAGTTTAAAAAAAACCTGCAGAAATTTTGAACCTGGTCCAGTTTTTGACTGGCTTTCATGAGCCACTGGTAGTGAGTGACATTGACTCCCAGAAATCCAGTTTGTCCTGTGTGCCCCCAGAAATATTGACTCTATTAGAAAATTGCTGTTTTTAGGCAGGAAGTTACATTTGTAGATGTGACATTTATTGCTTTATAAAGGAAGCTGAAAGTAATAATTTATACCATCTCAGGTAAGGATCCCTGCATGATGTAGCCAATTGACATTTACAGCTCTATTTCTGTATTAAGATACAAGGCCCTCGTATGCCATTTTGCTTTTATCCATTTTCTAATACCCACTCATTTTGTGAGCGCTTCATCCGCATACATTGTGTCCTGTGCTGCGGGTTCCTCTGCACGGAGAATATTAAGGGGACTGCGCTAGTCTTAGGATAAAAGGTGATTGTGCTTGTATGGAAAGAGGATAGAAGAAGTGGTCAGGGAGTATCAAACTATTGCTTAGGACACAAGTGCAGTTGGTGAGACAAGCCCAAGGCTGGCAAAGCCCCTTTAGCTATTATTGCATTTTTGGCAATATTAGATTGATAGGAATGTTCTTTATCATGGTTAAGTTGAAGGCTGTGCGATTTCCCTTGGTGCCAGAGGGCTGAGGGTATCATGCGATCTGTACTGAGCATTAAAACACACCTGAACTCTTCCTTTCTCTCCTGCCCTGCCTCATCCTTGAAACTTTGTAGCACATTCTCCAGTCTGGCTGAATCGCTGGTTTCTGTCAGCGGCTGTTTTACAGGCATTTGTGCTCAGGGTGCTTGGGGACGGAAAACATTCCATGAACAGTTACTGTAATAATGGAACACTTGAGCAGGAATATTTTTATTAAAAAGAACAGGAGCATATGCATCCGAAGAAGTGGGCTGTAGCCCACGAAAGCTTATGTTCTAATAAATTTGTTAGTCTCTAAGGTGCCACAAGTACTTCTGTTCTTTTTGCGAATACAGACTAACACGGCTGCTACTCTGAAACCTGTCAATATTTTTATTGTTACATGTATTATATTATACGTGTTCTGTGAAGAAGAGTCCTTTGCTCCTGCATGCATGTCATCCAAGCCAGAAGAGAGGGGAGCTGTGGAACTGACTTGGTTTAAATTTCATCTGCAGTTTAGCTGTTAAAAAGCAAACCTCTACTGGTGTCCACACCAAGAGTAGCAGCTAATCTCAGTATTGGCAAAGAATTCCCATGTGACTGTGTGTGATCACTCGGGGCAGTGTGTGGTAACTCAGAGCTGACAGTGCAGAGAGGATTTCCTGTATAGGGTGCTGAATATTTGAAAGGCTTCTGCCATTCAACAATTTAAATGCTACTTAGAACCTTGCAATACTTTTGCAAATTTAAAAATATCCCATTTAAAAATATATACTGCCAAGAAACTCCTGTTCCTCAAATACAATATCTAGTGTACCCTGGTGTCAGGAGCTCGGGCACTTTGCCTGAGGAACGGACCAGCTTTAGATACTGCAGGTCAACTCCTACAATCAGTCGTTTAGCAAAACACGTTTAGTAACTGCAGAATTTGCCTCTCTCAGATAATGGGTGACTCCATCTTACAACACTGAGCCTGAGAGAGCTTGTTCCTAGGGCTCTCTCCCCTAGCTGAGACTCAAGTGCCTTGCTGCATCCAGCAGGCGTTCACAGCGGCAGTGGAAGTGCTGAGACCCAATGCTCGAGAGGAGAGAGGGATGGCAGCCTTGTTGAAGGGAGTGAGAAAGGTGACTTCGGTGTCTCTGTTCGCTATAAAACTGCTTCCCATCTAAGTGAGTGCTGCTTTCTGAAGACTGCAGCTCTTGTTAGTATTTCTGCAGTAGAGATTTTAATGTGCAAAGCTGAATTTTAAGTCCCCTCAATTGACTATTAAAATACAGGATTGCACAATAAAATCACTGTTGCACCGCTGGAGGAATACTGCCAAAGAGGCAACGACACATTCCCTTCAGCTCAGTGGAGTCTTTTTGTCTTTATCCTTCCTCAGCTCAGCAAATCTTCTTGCTTTCTTGCACTAGGGTCAATAATATCATGGTGGTTTCAGGAGCTTCCAGGGATCAGTTTTAAAAATCAAGTTTTCCCTAGCAGGAAAGCAGTATAGTTAGGCTGATGTCACAGTCCTTGTTTTGACTCGCTGCTTGATTTCTGCAAAGTCATGGGGGCGATGAGAAACGGGAAGACCCAAAGAGAGTGTGTGATGGCGCATTAATGTATTCCAAGTGATCAATGACTGCACAGTCCTGAGCCATTGATCGCTCCTGGGTCCATCCATACGCCTGCAGTGCACTGTTGCACTCCAATGACCCCAGTCCTGCCTGGTGGCTGCTGCCAGCTCAGGATGAAACAGGCAAGAACTGAAAAGAGAATTTTAAGTTGGAAAAAGTGACACAAAGGGAAAGGGTGAAACATCTGGGAAGCCATGAAAAGACCTGAAAAAGAACTTGAGGCACTGATACAGCCATGTGTGCAGGGTCTGCTTGGGGAGGGAGCAGGGCAGGGTAGTTGGTGGATGTGCTTATTCAGAGTGAAGTACCTCTTCTAGTTTGTGATGTGCCAGTGCAGAAGCCAAATAAATTTTAAACAGTTTTGCAAGGCCATTAATTTGTCTTGAAGCAATGATGGCTCTTACAGCCTATTAGCCAGCTCTTGAGAGGATAATAGAACTGGTTTTGCCAACTAGCTCCATAAAAGAAACTGCTTTGCTTTCCAAAGCCAGAAGGTATTTGAACCTTGCATTGTTTGAGCCCAGGCAAGTTCATTTGACATCCATCCACTTCTCTGTCTTGTTTAAAGTACTACAGCCCTCTCTCACTGACTGCTGGGGAGGCGCTCAGCTGAGCAATGCAGGGGCCAGGCAGCCAAAACAAATGCTGTATTTGAAGTGTGTTGCAACAACTGTGAAATTGGAGAACTGCTAACTGTGGTATGTAACACGTCGCTGGAACAAGCCTGTGGACCAGATGAATGGAAGGTAGTTAATGTAAAAGGACTCCAGAGGTAATCCTGGAGTTACAGGCTGGTGACTCTAACTTCAGTACTGGACAAACTAGTAGAAACTATAGTAAAGAATGGAATTATCAGATATGTAGATGAACACGATGTGTTGAGGAAGAGTTAACGTGGCCTTTGAAAAGGGAAATCATGCCTCGCTAATCTATTAAAATTCTTGAAGGGTGTCAACAAGCATGTGCATAAGGGTGATCCAGTGGATATAGTGTATGTGGATTTTCAGAAAGCCTTTGACAAGGTCCCTCACCAAAAGCTCTTAATGAAACTAAGTAGTCATGGGATAAGAGAGAAGATCCTCTCACAGATCAGTGACTGGTTAAAAGATTGGAAACAAAGGGTGGGAAGAAAGATCTTGGAATCAGCGCAATGCTCAGCAGTTATCAAAAAGGCTAACAGAATGTTAGAAACTATTAGGAAAGGGATAAATAATAAAACATAAAATAATATAATGCCACTTTATACAAAATCCATGGTGCCCCCACACCTTGAATACTGTGTCCAGTCCTGGTCACCCAATCTTGAAAAGGATATAGTGGGACTGGAAAAAAGTTCAGAGAATGGCAACAAAGGTGATTAAAGGTATGGAATGGTTTCCATCTGAGGAGAGACTAAAATAATTAAGTTTAGAGAAGAAATGATGGAGGATATGATAGAGGTCTATAAAATCATGACTATTGTGGAAAAAGTGAACAGAGTATTATTTACCCTTTCCCACAATACAAAAACCAGGGATCTCCTGGTGAAATTAATTGACAGCAGGTTTAATACAATCATGAAGTAGTACTTCCTCACACAATTAACCCGTGGAACTCATTGCCAGGGGATGTTGTGAAAGCCAAAAGTATAACTGAGTTTAAAAAAGAACTAGTTGAGTTCATGGAGGATTCATCTGTCGATGGCTATTAGCCAAGATAGTCAAGAACACAACCCCATTCTCTGGGGAACCCTAAACCTCTGACTGCCAGAAATCGGGAGGGGAAGATGGGGGTGGACCACTCTGACTGCCCTATTCTATACACTTCTCCCTGAAGTGCTGGTACTAGCCAAGGTTGAAGATCGGATACTGGGCAAGATGGACCATTGGTTTGACCCAGTCAGGCTGCTGTTATGTTTGTTCTGACTAGTCAACTGGGGCATTTCAGAGCTCACTGTGGGGGGGGGTGCTGTATACGCCAGTTGTGGGAAATAGTTCTGCTTCTCACCAGAGATCAGACTTGCCAAGTCAGAGCCCTTGTTCCCCAGCTCCCAGACACTTGGTCTGTTTTCATTCCCTCTTATGAACAACTGACAAGCTTCAGCAACCTCGCGAGCTTCTGGGTGAAATCCTAGACCTGCTGAAGTCACTGGCGGAAGTTCCTTTGACTGAAATGGAGCCAGGATTTCATTCTGTCCTTAGAAATAGACCCTGGAAAAGCACCTAGAAAATCTGATCAAGATATCCTTAAAAACAGAGGGATCTGGGAAAGCCTGACCTGCGGGCGCACTCAGTCTCATTCTCTGGGATGAGCCCTTCACCCCTCCCACCCCACCGCGTGGCTAACAGGGGGAACATTTCTGTTCAGCTGAGCAGGAACGGGCACCTCTGAATGCCCCCTTAATAAAATCACCCCGTTTCAACCAGATGACAGTGAATGATATCACTCTCCTGAGGATAACAAAGAGAGATAAGGAATGGATGTTGTCTGCATGCCAGCAAACACCGGGACCATACGCTGCCATGCTTTGTTATGCATTGATTCCAGACTACGTGCTACTGGCCTGGCGTGGTAAAGTGTCCTACCATGGCGGACGGGATAAGGCAGCCCTCCCCAGAAACCTTTTGCAAAGGCTTTGGGAGTACATGAGGGAGAGCTTTCTGGAGATGTCCCTGGAGGATTTCTGCTCCATCCCCATACACGTTAACAGACTTTTCCAGTAGCTGTACTGGCCATGATTGCCAGGGCAAATTAATCATTAATCATTAAACACGCTTGCTTTTAAACCATGTGTGATATTTACAAAGGTACACTCACCAGAGGTCCCTTGTGTGCCCTCAGGGTCTGGGAGCACGCCTTGGGTAAGTTCGGGGGTTACTGATTCCAGGTCCAGGGTGATAAACATATCCTGGCTGTTGGGGAAACCGGTTTCTCCAATTCCTTGCTGTGAGCTATCTTCATTGTCTTCATCATCATCGTCATCTTCCGCATACCCCGAACCCGCTTCCCTGTTACGTGTTTCTCCATTGATGGAGTCAAAGCACACGGTTGGGGTAGTGGTGGCTGCACCCCCTAGAATGGCATGCAGCTCCGCCTAGAAGCAGCATGTTTGCGGCTCTGCCCCAGACCTTCCGTTTGCCTCTCTGGATTTGTGGTAGGCTTGCCTTAGCTCCTTAATTTTCACGCGGCACTGCTGTGCGTCCCTGTTATGGCCTATGTCCTTCATGGCCTTTGAGACCTTTTCTAATATTTTGTCATTTCGTTTACTGCTATGGAGTTCAGCTAGCACTGATTCATCTCCCCATATGGCGAGCAGATCCCATACCTCCCGTTCTGTCCATGCTGGAGCTCTTTTGCAATCCTGGGACTCCATCATGGTTACCTGTGCTGATGAGCTCTGCGTGGTCACCTGTGCTCTCCACGCTGGGCAAACAGGAAATGAAATTCAAAAGTTCGTGGGGCTTTTCCTGTCTACCTGGTCAGTGCATCTGAGTTGAGAGTGCTCACAGAGCGGTCACAATGAAGCACTGTGGGATCGCTCCCGGAGGCCAATAACGTCGAATTCCGTCCACACTACCCCAAATCCGACCCGCAAAGGCCAATTTTAGCGCTAATCCCCCCTGTCGGAGGTGGAGTAAAGAAACCGGTTTAAAGGGCCCTTTAAGTCGAAAGAACGGGCTTCATCGTGTGGACGTGTCCAGGCTTAATTCGATTTAACCCTGCTAACGTCGACCTAAACTCGTAGTGTAGACCAGGGCACAGTATGGGTCACACAGGCTGTGCAGTTATCACCTGAATGTGCCTGTATCCCCTTCACCAGGTCTGAAATCTACCCTGTACAGAGGGATGGGGAGGGTTGAGCAGTGCCTCGTGTTCCATCTATGCAGACCTAGAGTTTGGGAAGGAAATGTCATTCCCCCAAATTAGATATTTCAGGGGGCAAATGTAATTAGTAGCCACAGCCCCTGGCAGGGGGCTGAAGTTTCCCATTGTCATGCTGCGACTTTACTGTACTAACAGGCAGAACTTCTGATGAATGCACTTGTTCTAGACAATTGTTTGATTCATTATTTGTTAGCACCATCTTCGGCTGTGTCATATTTACTTTTTTGTTTACTGTTTGCTGTTCACAGTAATTACAGTATAGTCGTGAAATGAAAACATGACTAAATTATGACAGTGCTTGTGTAACAATCTCTTAGAACTGACTGGGAAGGCAACAGCTGCACAATTAGGCCATAAATTCTCTTAAATGAACTTGTCTGTGGAAATGGTACCTGTGTGGCCGTGTTTTGTAAGAGATAACTAGACTTAATGGGCTTGGTGAAGGAGCACCAAGAATAGCCTCATAAAAAAGAAACTTTGTTCTTTGTCATAAACCACTTGTTCTCTTATAAAAACAAAGGGCTCAGTGTTGGGCCATTAACTTTCTCGCTTTTGTTGTGGGACAACTGGCACCAGAGCATCCATTTGACAAGCATCAGGGATCCTTTCCCACTTCACTGTAATCTTCTCTTTGAGGGAAGCCAAACTCTAATCACAAAGTCGCTATTGATGCAGAGGGAGATATAGATATATAGATATAAAGTGGATTTATGCTGATGCAAACTCTGAAGTGGGCAATGGTTTAGTTTAATCGCCAGAAGCTAAGGTGAAAGGGAAAGTAATAAAGCTCTAGAAATGTGAGTTTTAAATGCTTCATATTTATTTTTAATTAAAAAGAGCAGTTTATAGTTAATTGGTTATGCTACATTTTAAACTCTGATTAGATTTTAAAAGCAATATTTCATGACTAAATTAAATGACGGTAATTTGAAGTTTTCATAAAATTGTTAAAAACTGATACAAATGCTTTGAGAAGCTCTACTAAAGTCCTGCAGCAAGCTACTCACATGCATAAGAGTGCACAGGATTGGGCCCATAATGGCTGGTGATTGAATTTTTTTAGAAATCCATTTCTCTGCATTTTCATGCTGTAAAGAGGTAAAGTTAGTGCTAGGGCCTCATTACCATTTGCATAGAGTTCTTGTTCACAAAACAGCTTAAAAGAAGATAGAAGTTTTCCAATAGGAAGACAACATTTCATTCTGGGCAGCCTCCCGACAACAGTCTAAACAAAAGCAATTTTAACGGTAATGCCAGCATCGTTTACACTTTGTGGAGTGAAGAAATCAAACACCTGGTGCTAGTTTAAGAAAAAAAAACTGACTGTTTTTCTGTCAGAAAATGTTGATTTGTCACCATGTCTATTTTGACCAAATTCCATTTTGAAAAAAAATATTTTGACCTCACGAGAACAAAACATTTAGATTTTTAATTTCAAAATTTATTTTATTTTATATGCTATTATAAGTTACAATAGCAAATCAAATAACTTTTATATGCTTTTTCTGTATAGAAGGCCAGACACTGATTCCCCTCTTCCTCATGTCTGGTGGTGCCTTGCACCACCCAGAGTTTTGCTGAATCAAATAGTGCCACTAAGCATGTGGGAGGAGCTCAGAATCTGGTAGCAGATTGGGGCCTGGCAGATCAGTCTGAAGCAAAAAAGTGGCAGATTTCCTCAGACTACTGTGACGAACTGGGACTGTTTTTGCTGGGGTGTGGGAATGCTGACAGGGGAGTGTGACTAGGATGGTCTGCATCGGAGGATGGGAGTCGGCCCGAGGGAACATACCTGAGCTTGTAACATGAGAACCCAGGAGGGGGTTGGAGGTCAGGTGACTCCAGGGCCCGGGAAACTGAACAAAGGCTGTGGGGGGGGTCGCTGAAAGCAGAGCGCGGGAAGCAGGCTGGAGAGATGGCTGGGAGGCAGAGATGGCTCTGACCCCCCAAGGGGGGTGGGCTGGCATGCCCTGGGACCCCAAGCTGGACCTAACTGAGGGGGGCCCTGTTGTCTCTGCCTGCAAGACCTGTCTTGGACTGTATTCCTGTCATCCAAATAAACCTTCTGCTTTACTGGCTGGCTGAGAGTCATGGTGAATCGCAGGAAACCAGGGGTGCAGGGCCCTGAGTCCCCCGATACTCCGTGACATCTACCTGTGTCACCTTGGGCAAATGATTTAACCTCAGTCCCTTAGTATTAAAACTGGGAGATGATAGTTGTGAGGTCAGTATAATATGAAGCTAAAATGACTTTGGTAAAGCATGTAGGACAAGAAATCATCAGCTTATTCTGCAGCTAGGGAGATTTAGGTTAGATATTAGGAGAATAATTTCTAATGATAAGGGTAGAGAAGTACTGGAACAGGCTCCAAAGGAGGTTGTGGAATCCCCATCATTGGAGGTTTTTAAGACCAGGTTGGACAAACACCTGTCAGGGATAGTCTGGGTTTACTCGCTCCTGCCACAGCGCAGATGGCTGGACTTGATGACCTCTCGAGGGCCCTTCCAGCCTTGCCTTTCTATAATTCTGTGTTGGACTTGGATGGAAGGCAAAGTAGCTTTATTATAACACAGGATCCTAGGTGCCATCTCGCAATCATACAGAGGCTGTGGCTACACTAGAGAGCTTACAGCTGTACTGATGTGAGCACTGTAGTGTAGCTGCTCTAAGCTGAAGGGAGAGAGCTCTTGCCTTGACTTAATTAATCCACCCCAAACAAGCAGCGATAGCTCTGGTAGTGGGAGAAGCTCTCCTGATGGAGCGCTGTCCACACCAGCACTTAGGTCAGTGTAACATACGTCGCTTGGATGGGGGTGTGTTTTTTCTCACACCCTGGAGGAGCATAAGTTATACCGACATATGTGGTAGTATAGACATAGCCAGAAAAGAGCAAGTGATCTCCTTGCATATGCAACCCCAAAGCACACTGTGCTCCTCTGCTGTCATATTGGCTTTGACTTTGTAAGGTTTGTTATTAATAGGACTCAGGCACTTCCTCAGGAAATAAGTGATGCTGTAAATATTGGGACTGTTCACATGGAGAAAAATACTGCCCCTGAAATCAGCCCTGCTGTCTGCTCTTGAAGAGGCGAAGTTCTGTGCATATCCCAATATATTGTTCCAGACTTCCCCTCAGAGCAACCTGATTGTGGGCAGCATGCTAATTTATGTGAGCATAACTCAAAAAAAGTATACCTCTGTGTTTGGAGATAATCCACTTAGGTCATAATGAAATAGAAGGTGTGTGCGTAGAGATGCGATAATTCTTTCATGCAACACTTGCCACCTTTACCGCTCCCTCTCCCCCTCCTAAAAACTGAGTTACCAGAGAGACCATCTTATCCTTGCAGTTTGCAAAATAAAAGCGAAGTGCAAGGCTCCCACAATGCATGCATCTGTCTGCAGGGAGCCAGCCAATTAGATTTTCAATTTCAAAATATTCCCAAAAGTTTCAGTACCTGAAGGGCACAGAGTCCCATGGCACACAGGACACACATCTGGACATTCATCAGATTGCTCTACCTTTGTACCTTTCTCCTGCTGCTCACCGTCTGCGCACTGACCTGTTTGCACCCCAGAATTATGAGTATTGCACAGGAATCTTAAACTGCTGTCCCATGACAGTGCATCTGTCACCCAGAAAATCTGTTAACTGCACTGTTCTCTATGAACTTCGGCAAAACTTTGGTCATTAGAAGTAGTGCAATAAGCTAACAACAAAATAGATTTCTTAAATGTCTCCTTGAAGCATGTTGGCTTGAAGCAACGCCTGGAACAAATTCAGACTGGAAATATAGTGTAAATTTTTAACCAGGTAATTAACCAGGGGAACAACTTACAAAGTGTCATGGTAGATTCTCCATCACTGACAATTTTTAAATCAGGATTGGATGTTTTGCTAAAAGCTCTGCTCTAGGGATTGTTTTGGGGAAGTTCTCTGGCCGTGCTATACAGGAGGTCAGACGAGTTGATCACAATGGTTCCTTCTGGCCTTGGAATACATGATTCTGTGTTGTGCCCTAACAGGTTTTTTTTCGGTGTTTTGCCAGTCAAAATGGAGGGGCCAGGTGGCCAAGTATAGTTTTTATTTGTGTTGTTTAAACAACATTGCAACATTATTAACCCCTTAAAGATTTTGAATGTAGCATATTCTGTGTATGAGAGTTTTAAAATAATTATAGTAAAATTAAGCAGTTATTAGTATTCACGAAAAATGCTTGTGGCAGGCTTAGCACAAGTAATGAGAAGCCACCTGCAGTTCAAAGCAGTACTTGATAATGCTGTAATTAGATTTGAGATGCAAAAAAGCTCATTAAAATTAAATAACATATTTGTCACTGTTTTAAGAGGTACAGATTGCCTAGAACCATGCTGGTCTCTTGACCTTGAATATTTTGACATCGTCCTGGCTGTCAAGAATTCAGAAATAACATCAGCAATTCTTTAGAGTTCTGAAAGTGTGTTAATTCTTTTTAAACTACAAGATGAACAAACTGATGTTTACTTGATCTTCATATCTGAATGTTTCTACTATACCTGAGATTCATTCTGATTGTCTGATAATGGACATTTTATAGGATTTATTCCCAAACGAGGCTGGTTTTGCAGCTAGATTTGATGCAGAGCGGCTGCTTCGGATCTTACTGGAGAATGGGTTACATGATATAACATGCAGGTTGTGAATGTTGCTGGTATTTTGCTCTTATAGGTGAATTTCAGCTCCAGGCAGGTGGTGCACACGAGGCCTGTGCATCACTGGAGTCCCACTTGAGCCCTGTGGTTTGTAGCCTGTATGGGTGGGCAGATGTTTTCAGTGAAGTTGTAATTTCAGAGAAGTCAGGCAGTCACCGACTGAAGTGCCAGATGCGCATGCTGAAGACTGCCTTGCTCTGGAATGGTCCCAGTGATTTTGTTGGGACTGCTCGTGGGGTAACGTGCAACTTAACTAACATCAGGAAGAGTTGGTCACTCAGAGACCGAAACCTGCTGTTCCCGTCCTACAGCCTCATGCTGATGGCCAGGGCCGGCCCCAAGCAGCCAAAACAAAACAAAAAGCCGCGATCGCGATCTGCGGCGGCAATTAGACGAGAGGTCCTTCGCTCCCAGGCGGAGTGAGGGACCGTCCGCCGAATTGCTGCTGAATACCTGGACATGCCGCCCCCCTCCGGAGCGGCCGCCCCAAGCACCTGCTTGAGAAGCTGGTGCCTGGAGCCGGCCCTGCTGATGGCCCTAATCAGTAATGCCTGCCTGGACCATTAGCTGGATTGCTCTTCTCTGCTACAAAAGCGTATCTGGTGAGTATCACTGAGCATCGCCTGGTCCCTCCCCCCACAAGGTGCCAAAAGGTGACTGAGTCCCATTCCTGCAGCTGGCTCTTGCACTAGGATTCTCATGTTCCATCGGCACCAGTTTCCCAGGCGAGCAGAGTGGAGACTGCGTCTGTGGCTGGGAGTCCCTGTGACTGTCCTCGCCTCTGGAGCCACCCTGGCATGTTACAATTAGACGTCTATATCTGAAGGTTCCCATCGTTTCTGATATTTATCCCCTGGATATTCCACCTGTGCTCTCAGGGCCCTGGGACTCTAGTTCCCATCCGAGTACAGTGGCATAGCTTTGTGGTGTGCCGTACAGGGGAATAAAGACCCAATATCTGCCCCACAGAGCTTACAGTCCGAGTGGGCTAAGAACTGACATGATGCAGGGGAAGGTGACTTTGGGCAAGGCGGGAGAAGTTCACGCAATATGAAGTGACTTTTATTTGTATTGCACAGGGCGTTGGTCTGGGGCTAAGGGACAGTGAGGGAGAGATGGGTAGAAGGTAGCTGTCGGAGGAGGGATGGGAATGAGCAGGAGGCTGCACGGATTACATTTCAGGCTTAGGGGCCAGTCTGGGAGAAAAATTGCAAAGGGGCAAGAAGGGAAGTGGAGTCAGCAGAGTGCCTGGCCTGCGCGGAGGTGCAGCAGACCTGCTGAGGAGAGAGCAGGAGTAGCGGTGTGCAGAGTCTTGAAGGTGAAGCCAAGGAGTGTGAATTTGACATGGAAGGAGATGCAGAGCCAGTGATAAGCATTGAGGGTCTAGAACTAATTATCTGAATGGATTCGCCACTGATTGAAATCCATACCATGACCACAGCGATATAAAAAGGACTGTGTGTGTCTGTTTGTTTGGTGTTTTGACTGTTCCAGCCTGTACAAAATCTCCTTACATTTGCCGTGAGTTCTGCCTAGTAAGTGCCTGCCGCCTGTGAGTACAGACCTAAAACTGAATAGAGGTTTGGAGAGAAATTGTTAGTCGGGAAGTGCAGATTTCAGGGCTGACAGGTTTTGCTGTCAGTGCTATCACTAAGTCAGCCTCACCCTTCTCTGCATACTCCGGGAACACTGAAATCATTTCTTGTGATACAAAATTAACTATGATCTATATTAAACTCAATTGGAAATGCATTTTCAGATGTGTAATGAAAGCAACAGATTTTAATTCACAACAACGGGTGTTCTAGCTCCTATTGAAACATCCCTGAAGGTGAGAGGGTTCAGAGCTGCCTTCATCTTGGGGTACAAGGTGAAAAAGTGAAAACAAGTGTAAGCAAGATGGAGCTGTTGGTTGGTTTGTGTTTGTCCTGGGAATGTGACCTTTCTCTACTCACATGATCAACCCGTAAGATGCAGGAGCTCATTGCATAGCAACGGCAAAGCTAAGGTGGTGAAGATTTCTCCATGGAAGCAGCGGACACAAAGCACAGAGAGAACCCATCTCTGAGAGGCATCTTGATGCCATCCTGGGCTGGAGAGTAAAAGTGCAAACAGTCAGCTTAATTCCCCCCTGTGTGCTCCCTGTGCTGTGTGACTGACCTTAAACAGGTAAAAGGGACTTTAGGGATTGCTTACTGCCTGGGTTGGCTTCATGCCTCGTGAGAATCCTACTGCAAGGACATAACCTCTGTTGTGTCCTCCGGGGTCACTGCATGCTGAAGCTCTATGAGAGAAATAAGGCTCCTCAGGACTTGGGAGCTGGGCAGATTGGCATTTTTCTGGGTGCCAAAGAGAATTCTCACCCTATAGAATTTCCCAGGATGTCTCACGTGCAAATTGTTTACATATCTTCCAGCTCATGGTTAGAAGCCTTGTGCCATCTCCTCTTCAGCTCAGAGCCCTTGGTGCCCTGTCAGTTACTCCAGCAAGTATGCTTATGGGCGTAGCCTGGCAGACAGAAGTGACTTGCAAAGGAAGTGGAGACAAATCTCTATTCTACATGGCATTCCGGCATCTGAAAAGGAAAGGCTGTGTCACTCAGCTAGGAAAAAGCCTTCCCAACCTACACACAGGTTCCTTTTTTGCTGGGGGAGAGCCTCCTGTTCATGTCTGCTGGGCTGATGCTTTCTATGGCACAACGGATAGGTATGCTGGCCTGCCTCTATTCATGGGGTTTTGTCTCCTCCAGCTAGTTTGCACTCCAGTTGATTTTGTTTTTCCTTTTATTTTAGTGCTGAATCATCCAACATGGGGCAGCCCGAATTTATCAACCTGGGTGACCCGTGGTACTGGCTGTGTGATGCTATTTAAGGAATGGAACTTACAGTTTAGGAGAAGCTTTGTTTGAAAAGCTTATTTGCAAGTTACAGATAAATGCTAACAGTTTGCATATTGGGGCTGAACTTCTAGCCATCTGGGATCCTGCAGGCGCCTGTGCAGAATGATCAGTTCAGATTTTCCTGTTAGAAATAGAATATAATTTGGGGGGGAAATGTTGCATTTGCTTTTGACAGCTGCAGCACAGAATAACTAGAATGACCTGCAGTGTCACGGACTTAAACGATTGAGAGAGATTGGGTGAGTTGGGGTTTATTCTCCTTGGAAAAGAGACGATATTGTGATGACCTCTTTCACGTTTTTAACATTTCAAGCAGATTGATAAAATTGATCCAAGTAAATTCTTAACACTTCAAAGGACATGAAAGCAAGAGGACAGGACAATTTATAGATTTGGGGATTGGGTGCAGGAAAGCACTATTCCAGTGCTTCTTACACAAAAGGTAATAATAAATCTGGAGTCCGTTAACAGATGGAGGTGAAGGAATCAAGAAGCCTCAGAGATTGATTCGGCTGCAGCATACTTGTCTGTAACAGAGGGCAAATGTGCCACTGGTAGTGAGAGAGGCAAAATAGTTCTTGTAATGGACCATATGGTGTACTCCACTTCCTAGTGCAGTTTGTGTGTGTAGGAACCGATGAAGAATTGCCAAATCAGATCAGACCTGGGTCCATCTAGTCTAGTATTCTCCTCCTGGCACTGGCTAGTATCAGATGCTTCAGAGAAGATTGCGGAAACCCAGTGTTGGACTATTAAGAAATAACCTTTCCAAAGGAGATGGTTCTTCCTAAACCCATCAAATAGAGTTGGTCTTATAGCCTGAAGCAGGAGTGGTTATATCCCTTAGAGAAGAAAATGCTATCTAATGTAATTGTGGCTGTTCTCATTATCCTTATGACTCAGCCCTCTAGAATCCGTTTAAGCTCTTGGTTTCAGTGATATCTTGTAGCAATGAGTTCCACAGGATAACTATGCGTTGTAAAAATGATTTATCAGCATCAAATTTATTGATTTTCAGTTTGTTGTATGTCTCCTTGTTCTTGTGTTGCAAGAGAAGGTAAATAGGAGTGCTCTATTAACCTCTTCTGTACCATTCATGATTCTGAATGCCTCCATCAGTAAATGTCTTAGCATGAGTATTTGAGGTGTGTGTGTGTGTGTGTGTGTAAAATCAGGTTTTAATTCTTATAAAATCGCCTATGGGTTGTGCTGTTGATTTAAGTTATTTTAAAATGGAGGTGGGTAACAATTTGTGGTTATTGGATTTAGGTTGTCTGAGTTAGATACTTTATTCCCCTTTTAATTGGAAAACAAGGAAGTATTTTAAAAGGTGACTGGTAATTAGTCTTTAGTATGGTTATTTACCTGAATGCTACCTATCCTGTTGGAGTCCTGAGGGTTCCCTCCAGTCTTCAGTCTTCCTTCAAGGGAAAAATCTCTCTTCTTGGATCTTCACTGGATGTTTCTTTATAAAGAATAATACAGGCTGTGGATGGCGCTCTGGTGAAAGGTGCTGGGCTGAGCCCTGGCACCCAGAGTCTGTCTTTCTCCACAGAACAAGCATGGTAAAGGCAGCTGCAGTACACGCATCCCCATAACGCATTGTCAATATGCCTCAGCCATGACCCTCTTATTCATTGGATGAGTCAGATCTCCTATGCTGGCCCCAGGGAATGCCGGGGCCTCCAGATTGGGATGCAAAGGGAGATAGCAGGAAGGTGCGCACAGCCTGGCCCCATGTCCGAGCTGTTGCTGTGATTCTAAGCAGAAGGTCTATTGGCCTTTCCTGAGTTTGTCACTGTAGAAAGGGAGTGTGATTTACAAGAGGGTTTCTGTGTGACCTATAAACTCTTCTTTTTGGGGGTTGCCTGCATCTGTTTTAAATGCCTCTAAATGGAGACTCTCTCTATAGAAAGTCATGTAGAAAGATTTTCCTCTGACAGGGAACATGACCTTTAAAACCTGAAGTACATGCCTGGAGAAATCAGAATTGCCCAAAAAAGACGACCGTGTGTGACCTGCAGTTTCACCTGCCTTGCACTGGTGAGCTTGTCTGCAGGAGCGAAGCAATATTTAAATGTCTCCCGTTCCACTGGCTGTGCAGCTGCAAGAGTTGCCTGGGGACCCATCCCACAGATCCCATAATAAGGGTATTACCTTGGACTTGACACATGAAATGCTTCACCTTGTGAGAGGCTCGCAGGGGACTCAGAAGTCTCTCTCCCTTCCTGTGCGGGAAACAAACTGGCAACAAATTGCATTGTGCATGGGAATCTCGCTGCAGGCTTATTTAGCTTTTTATTTTACATAGCAAAGAATTGGCATGATATTTCCCTCCTGACTCCATCACACCACATTGTGTCCTAACGGGCAGCTCACATGGACATTTCTTCATAATGCCACAGGTCTGACAAGATGCTGCTAAGACATACAGACATGTTCAAACTCCTCATGGGAATGCTGGGTTAGGGAAGGCAGTCAGTAAATCCAAATCAGCACATTCACAGGGCAGGCCCAGAGATGGCTCCAGCGCTTGATGCGTATGGTAACTAACCTCTGCTGGAATTTGCCCATGGGTCAGGTGGCACTGCTGAAGGGAAGAGATCTTGCATGTCTCAGGGCTTGGATTCTGCTACAACTGCTCTTTGGGAATAGAGGGAGATGTCTGTAAAGGACTGAGAGTTAAACCCATTCACCACAGCATCCAAATGGCTCTCGTTTTCTAAGCCTTGAAGAGTTTCTGGTGTTTATTTCCAGGGAGCAGTTATTTGTCACATAGTGAATTACCCATAATTTGCAAGAAGAAAATGTTACTATTCATTTGGTAATTACTTTTTGTTTGGCATTATGTTTTGTTTGTTTTTTCTCTATTTCTCCACAGGTAGGTCAATGCCCATAGAGAGAAGCATGACTAGGCAATCGCCTCATATGTTTTGATGAGAGAAAACTTGCAAACCTTTTTGGAGTCCAGTGTTCCGTTGCCTGCATTAATTTTGGTTTAACATCAAAACTTTGTGTGTGTGTGTATGTGTGCATACAGGCCCATTATTTGACAAATGAATTTAGCTCACCCATCTGCCATACAGTGTCTGCAAATCTAGCTTCTTAAAGATGGGTAACTCAAGTTTCTAGGCTGAGAAGTGATGGGAAGAACTGCTGTTTGAAACAGTGCTACAGATGCTAACATGATGATTTACCTATATTGTATTTTACTTTTCAAGCCTAATTTTAAAATGCCAGTGTGAATTGGTTTTCAAAGCTAGCTCTGTTGTTTTGGGCTACTTGTCGGGACATGCCCCTGGGGTGGGCAGTTAGAATGTGAGATTGCACAGAAAGTGCTGAAGTTTAGAAGCACACAAAAGGGATTTTGCCCTTTGTCCTTTGGTTTATCCTTTCTAGTGGTTGAGCAAACCCTAATATAATTATCGTTTATTGCATATTAAGCACATATTGTTCAACACGATGAACTCCATGGAACCCCAGGTGTAGCAGGAAGAAATACTTCCAAGGGATAGCTTTTCTTTATGCTTCTGCACAACTATCTTCTATTTCTATTTCAGATAGATTTGCACATGGCTAATTTAAAACCCCAAAAGATTTTTTTTTTCAAAAGAGAATAAATGATTAGGCCAAGATGATGAATTTTGTAATTCTTCTAAAGGTCATAAATATGCTGGCCATTGTATAGACCTTGCCTATTCTCTGTTTATAGAGTGGCTACCCAAGAGATGGAGAAGCTTTACTGCAAATGTGGGGTGAAGGGGAATTCCAGGATAAAAGGTGCTGTGCTCTGATCCTGTTTAAAAAATAAAAAATTGGCTAATTTACAATGAGTGAGTCCTGATAACCGTGAAACCCCCTGATCTGACAACAAAAAGCATTTCATTCTCGCAGTTAGTTCAAAGCCATTTTCTGCCTGGTACCTGTGCTGGTGGCAGCATGACACAACTGGGAAACTTGCCCTAGTTACCTATAAAGAGCTTTCCCAATATTCAACTAACCTGTTCTGGTTAGTTACAATGCAATGGTCACATTTAATTTAGATTTTGAATATACAGTATTACCTTTGTACATGTTGCTGTTGGATTCTGGGACAGAATAAAGCCCCATTTAGGGTTCAGAGGGCCTACCACATACACAGACGCTCTAGTCTGATCAGAAATTTAATGCTAACTGTAATCAAGTGTATGTATCAGCTTTGGATAAATGTGTGTTATAGCACTCTCTCCTAGATGTGTTTATATTAAAGGCTGTTTTTTATTTTAATAACTGTCAAAAATAGGTTGCAGAGTAAAGGTAGTGGCCTAGGACTGCATATGGGGATCAAAGAGCACAAACGGGCTGGGCTTTTGAGGCAGAAAGGGAGAAACTTGAATTTGGTGGTTTTTTTATTTGGTGTGCTGTGCATTTGCAAGGTGCTGTGCATCTCGTGGAAGTGATGGCAGGACTGAGCCTCCAGTGTATATGTGACAAGTAAAAGTGACATTTTATTAAGTAACAAAATATATTAAAAATAAAGCAAATGAAGGGATTCAAAGTGTAAAGAGGAGAGTTTGTGACAAGTTGACAAGACCATTCAATGCAGTGGGTTCTCTTCATAGCTAACATGGATTTCAGATCTGAATACATTTGTAGTTCTGCTGTGAATTTGTGCTAAGCAGAAAAGTGAACGTCCAGTGATATTTATCTCTATCTTTTCAATTTTTGATTAAATACAATAAAATGGGTTTTAAATGCCCTTGCTCAGTTCAGCCTTAGAAATAATGTGTGAGGCTCTAACACAGGGTCCATTAGCAAGACTTCGTAATTTTCTAAAATTAATTTTTAATGATGAATTTGTCTTGTTTTCAGATGTTATATAAAACATCCTTTGTTTAAAACACATTTATTTCTCAACAATGTCATCATGAAGGAGAATCACGTTATTTCAGGATCTCCTAGTAAAATTGTTTATAGTTCAGCTGTTCCACGCTCACAAAATATTTTAGGCAGATGAATAATTGACTGTCACAATTAAATCAAAATTGTTTTGAAAGTATTCCTGCCAAATGCCAGACACAAATGTAGGCTTCAAAACAGCATCTTTGAGTGACAGCCTCTTTGTAGGGTAAATAAGCCAGCTATAGTGAGAACAGAAGGGAAGGTGCTCCCTCATCCTCTACTGTCTTTCCTTAAGGAGCTGTTTTTTAACTGAAATTATACATAAAAATAGCATTACCTAGTAAACCCCTTCATGCTTTTCAGCAAAGGCTCAGTTTCCTGCATGCAATCAGCACACAGCAGTGGTGTTATTTAAGAAAGGGCAAAAGGGTAGGGATGGGAAGAGTCGGGAGAATTACTTAGTGTTCTGCACTTGATGACTTGTTAGGGAATTGTTTTGAAGTGAATGTATTAACTGTGAGGGATGGAGTCTGGAAAGCGAGCAGGTGTGGGCGTCCTGGGTGGGGCAAGAGGCCAACAGAAAGAAGTGAATTTTTGTAGAGAATAAGGAGGAGAGGAAGATCCACGGAGCAAGAGTCAATGGAGCGTGTGCTGGGAAAAGCCCAGGTGGGAGTATGCTGAGCCAATGCCTGTGTGAGGGCAGATCTCTTGAGGTCCAGCTGCCTGTTGAGGTGAACTTGGGTGCATGGAAAGAAAGCCTCCTGGCCCCAAATCAGTGGCACGTCTGACACTAACACTCCCCAGAAGTGCAGAAGCCCTCCCAGAGTGAGGGTCAGGAAGGAAGTCAGCCTGTGTCATTTGCAGAGGGATATTACTCCAGGTTTAGCTTTAGTTTTGACAGGTCTATCTCAGCCATGATGTTAGCATAAACGTGTAATCAGAGAGGCAGCATCCTTCACTCATATTCATGGCCTCTCTTCTGCGTCCCCACCTTGGAAGCCAACGCTGGAGGAGTTGCTGGGATGTCATTTCTGTGCAGTGTCTGCCAGTCAGGTTTGAACCCAGCATCTTCAGCCTCACGGGAGAGAGTGTAAGGAGTGACTCTTGTTAGCTTTAGCTGCTAAGAGGGGTAAGCAGTTCTCCAAGCAGAGGAGGGGGACAGAACACTCACTTTGACCGTGTGTTTTCATAAAAGAGGGAGCATAGGGCACATTTCTGTCGTCACTTTCCACTCACTTGATTCTAATTATGGTAATCCATGAGATGGGCATCATCCACATACAGAATGTGAACCTGACCAAGGTACATCAATGAACTTAACCCAACTAAGTGCCCAGGTGCTGTAACTTGTCATCTCCATAATGTGACTATGCAAACCTTACAGAAACCCGGGTTGATTTGTAACATCAAGACATTACATCACTGTTAGTAACAAATGTTGTATTCTAAATATGCAAAATACTTCTACATTAACCTAAATAACACCAATAAATTCCAAAGCTTAGCATAAATCTGCAAACCGCTAATGGAAGGCTGTGCAGTTTGTTCCTCTTTGGAGCAGTCTGGAGTCATGCATAATGCAGTAGTGCAACCACGAACAGAAGCTCACACACAATCATTTACATTTCTTTTTATGTACCCAAGAAACTGATCTTTGAAGTACTCCCTGATGGTCTCTTGATTGGCCCAGGCAGCATCCTGAGGGAACAGTCCAGTTCCCTCCTTCCATCCACTGCAGACTACAGGGAATGGAATAAGAACTGTCATGCTATTCCCCTGAATTTATGCTTTGTCATTATTTGGTGAGATGTTTCAGGCTTTGCCCATTTATGAATCCTCTCTGAGAGGCTGGGACCCTGCTGTGCAGATGTGTGTCAAAAGAACAGAGCTCACGAGGTCTTGCAGACCTGCTAGGAGACTGTCATCCTCTGATCAGAACAAGCAGTCCCCACAGGCCACGGGAGCAGCGCAGTCACTTGTCCGCCCGGGCTCAGGTGCAGGAACGTCACACCAGCACTCTCGGAAGTGGCGTCAAAGAAGCTGTAGAGGCAAATAGCACTTTCTTCATATTGAAGGAGCTACGTCTATGCCAAGTGTTCCTCGGTCTTTCTCGCTAAATTAAAACAAACCCTGAACGATCATCCCCTATGTCTCTTGATTGGACACTGTCTTAACTTTTATGGTATTTGCATTATTCCCAGAGATGCGTTTAAAACTTGTGTTTCTTATGAAAGCGAATTTCATATTGATTCCATTGCCCCTGTGCCAGGAATGAGTGACGGGCCTGTTATTCAGTCTGTGCGGAGCCCTCAGTGTCCTGTTGGAAGTGTCTGCACCCCAGGGACCTTGCCGTTGGCCTTCAGAGTTCGGCTGTAACCGCCAATCATTGCTCTTTTTTTTTTTTAAGTTGCAAATTTCCATCATTCTTGGCCTATGACAGTGGGACACTTCCCTACACAAGTATGATATTCTGCTGTGCCTCCATGCCAGGGTAGTAATGCGAGGTGAAGCGTTGTCTGTGGCATCACTGGCATGGGCTTATTTCTGTTGGGAAGGAGGTGACTTCGAGGGGAGATGACAGGAACTTCAAAATTAAGAAATGGGGGAAGGAGAGAAGGGACCTAGTGTGGAAACTGGAAAGCCAGTGGGGAATCTGGACAGAATACCTGCATGCCAAGGGGCACAAACCGCCTCTCTCGGTCATGGTCTTCACAAGGTGAGTAGTTATGGAGTGAGTTAACACAGAAGGCGATTGAAGCAGAGGTATGCGCGTTCCAAAGACTTCAGCTTTCATGTCTGAGAATGGGGAGATGGCTGGGTCTGGTTAAAATGGAGGACGGAATCTATAAGAAGTTTTAAAGAGTGACCTGTTAATGAGCTTGTAGTTAGATGACCTGACACTCTGTGTGTTCCCACGGTTTCTCAAATGCAATATGGGAAAGTTTGTTCTTTCAATCCTGGGTGCACTTGGAGGGTGGGAGTGATCTTTTTGGCATCAGCCATAAAACTGAATGGAAAGAGCCCACCCCATTGTGCACTATTCCTCAATAATAGAACATTCTTGGAGATGGATTGATGTGAGCTCACTTGGGTTAGGCCTCCTTGGGATCCACCTGATTTCCACAATATGCTTTTCAGACAATTATCTTTATTTCATACAGAATTTTTTTCCTCATTCAAGCATCCAGGCTCTCCGTTCGTGTGAAGCAGTTTCACTCCCCTTTTTTCCTAGCACCTCTGCTAGCTCCCTGACTGGGTGTCCCTGAGAGACACCTTTTGATGAATGGCAACTTCATGTCACTTCCTGAAGGCTGGTTGCTGTCTAGGGGTACATCTACACAGGGATAAAAGCCCCGTGGCTGGCCCAGATCAGCTGACTGGGCCACGGAGCTAGCCGACATTCAGGCTCAGGCCGGACTCTGAGCTCTGGGACTCTTCCCCCTCACAGGGTTCCAGAGGTCAGGCTCCAGCCTGAGCCCAAACATCTGCGCAGCCTTTTTTCAGCCCCAGAGCTGAGCCCCACAAGCCCGAGTCAGCTGACGTGGGCCAGCTGCAGGGCTTTTATCCCCATGTAGACATAGCCTGTGGGGCTCGTGTCCCTGATGAATCAGACCCAGGCTTCTGTGCCTAATGTTTTCAGTGATTTCCTGCATTTGATGATGCTCTCTTCTTTGTTGTGAACCTTGATTTATATTTTCTTCTTCACTTGCTGGAGATTGCTCTTGAACAGCTTTTTACATGCAGAGGAGACTGGTTTTTGATAAAGAGCCCTATGGTTTCTTTTCTGTTTTTAAGTCCCCTCTGAATATTTCCACTAGCTTTTCACATTTCTCTTGGGTCAGCTGGTTATTTAGTCACCATGCTCCTGTAACACTTATCACGTTCTGTAACACGTTCTGGGGAGTGTCAAAGGGTTAAAAAAAGAGAGGGAGAGAAGACCTTGAAAGTAATTAATAGAACTAGTGAGAGTGTCTCCTGGAGAAGAAAAGCACATAATGTGGGTTTTTTCTGCTTGCCTCCTCCTCACTCTTTGTGAGTAATTACATGTAGGTGTCTTGGGGTGGGAGTATTTATAGACACTCCACATTTTTGGAGTGTTGAAATTTTCCTTTTGTAGCACTCTCGTTATACAAGGCAGTGAAAGTACAGCGTGTGCCATGCAGCCAGATTGCTTTTACTTTGTAGCAACTTTAATTAGAAATGAAAATGGAATTTTAAAGGAATTTTAATATCGCTCAGATTTGTAAATAGAGCAATTACAGTAATTTTACTATTACTTTAGGGGTGTCTCAAAAGCCACTTGATCCTTAAGATACTAGCTTTCTAGCTAGATGGTAGACATGAGGCTGGCCCTCACTATTATAAGGTATTCAAAAGCAAACTACAAAGAAACCATAATTGGGCTTCTCGCCTTTTTTGCTGGTTTGACACAAGATCTGAAAATTGTTGTTAAATGCCTTTCTACATTGTTTTCATTAATTCTCCAGCAAAAACATATAGAGTGGCCCTTTTTGTGTTTGAAGGGCCGGGGCTATTGACATTTTCACAGACAGCGTTTTTCCTGCATGTGTGTTAGGCAGTGGAGTTTGATGAGTGTTCTAACAAGGCCTTGTCTATGCTGGGAGGGACAAGCGTTGCGTTTACTGCGTTTACGTTGGTGATATAAGTAGCGTTCTGATATGGAACTTAGCAGACGGCAATTGCTGCTTGCACTCATCCCTGAGTCCCTCTCAGAATCAACAGGTTAGCACAAGAGGGAAGTTTTAAAAATGAATCTTTTCACTAGAAAGTAGAAAGGAAACCACTGTTGCAGCTTTCAAAGGCACAATGCCCTCTGCGTTTCCCATTTCCCCCAAGATGCTGTGCTCACATGAAGCAGGAGAAGGTCCATCCTCTCTGAAATATAGCTTTGATGAGCTGGAAACATTTTACGTGCAATTTTTGTAGATTCTATTATTTGGTGAGGGAAGGAGCTGCTTGGGGGAGGGGGAGGTGAAGTTATCGTAGATGCCACTAAAACCAACACTAACGGGTCACAGTTATCACTGGTCTCTCCTATTCTGAATAGAGCAGCATCTGACTCTCCCAGACCACTCTTGTAACTGTTGGCAAATACTGACAGTATCTACAGTAAATAGTTTTAAGCCACTTGTCACCATGGTATCTGACCTCCTAATGGCAATAACAGTCACTTTTGTATGGACTTCGGCTTTCTTTTGTCCCCGTCTTCCACCCCCCAACATCAGCTTGTTTGGAAATCTCAGGTCAGTGTGGCAGTGTCCGGTATTCTCAGAGTGCAACACAACCCTGGTTAGTCAGCTGCCCTTAATTACTGGCAGTTGTTGCATATTGTATTACAATGGCCCTGAACTGGGCTTTTCACAGTCTAGAATCTTTGAAAGAGTCTCGTAAAAACATTAGCAAATGACGCTTTCAGAGCAGAAAGTGTTTATTGCTGTATCCTGTTTGTTCCCCTCTCCTGATGTGTTCTTGTTTTCTGGGAACTGTAGGACAACAAATAAATGTGAATTTCTTCTAGCTTCTAGGAAAGGATGTCCTTGCAATCACATTGTCCTCAGGCCTGTCCCAAGGAGAGAAGCAGTTTGTAATACAACTTCTGATGCCTAGCAGGAAGCTTCATTTTACAGAAAGCCTTTTCACTTACAAACAATCTTTAAAAGCGCAAAGATCAAACATTGCTGTTTGTCTCTGTTTGAAACACAGTTTTGGGTTGGGATACACAGGCTTATTTGTTGTTTCATTAACAATTACTTGATACCTTTTCTTTTAAGATTCCCAGCACAATAATGAAACAACTTGAAAGGCTGCTCTGACGGATACTAACAAATGGGCACAAATTTGTGTTAAAAGAAATCTGAGCTCAGACTTTTATTCCGTCGGTTGGTAAGGGCTACGGGCATTGCCGAGAACCCCTGTGTTAGGAAATATGAGAACTGCCATATATCATCAGACCAGTGATCCATCTAGTCCAATATCGCACCTCTGACAGTGGCCAACACCAGATGTTTCACAGGGAAGTGCAGGAAATCCTGTGATGGATAATTTTGAAATAATCTGTCAATGGCAGATTTCTTCCTAACTCCAGTTTTGTCAGTTAGGTGGTGGTTCGTTTAAGCAAAGGGTGGGCAAATTACGACCTGTGGGCTGGATCCGGCCTGTCAGGGCTTTGGATTTGGCCCGCGGCATTGCCACCCCATGGCGCCACTCCCAGAAGCGGACGGTACCATGTCCCTGTGGCCCCTGGGGGAGGAGGGGCAGAGGGCTCCGTGCACTGCCCTTGCCTGCAGGCACTGCCCCCCGCAGCTCCCACTGGCTGGGAATGGGGAACCGCAGCCAATGGGAGCTTCGGGGGAGGTACCCGCAGGCAAGGGCAGCGTGCGGAGCCCTCTGCTCCCCCTCCCCCAGGGGCCGCAGGGATGTGGTGCTGGCCGCTTCTGGGAGCGGCGCAGGGCCAGGGCAGGTAGGGAGCCTGTCTTTGCCCCACTTTGCACCGCTGCCACCCCAGAGCTGCTCCAGGTAAGCGGCACCAGGCTGGAGCCTATACCCCGAACTCCTCCTGCACCCCAACCCCCTGCCTTGAGCCCCCTCTTGTGCCCTAACCCCTTGCCCTGAGCCCCCTTCTGCACCCCGCACTCCCTCCCACACCCCAACCCCCAGCCCTACATTCATGGCCCTGCATGCAATTTCCCCACCCAGGCCAAAAAATGTGCCCACCCTTGGTTTAAGCACTGAAACAGGAAGGGGTTAAAGCCTTTTAAATGTTTTTTATCCTATCTGCTATAACTGTGGATATTCACATTATCAACATAAATTTGGATCCTTTTGTGAATCCTGCTAAGATCATAAACTCCGAGATGTTCAGGCCAGAAGGGACCATCATGGTCATCTAGTCTGACCTCCTGCACATCGCAGGCCACAGAACTTCACCCACTCATCCGGTCATACGCCCATAACCTCTGGCTGAGTTACTAAGTCCTCGTATCTTGATTTAAAGACTCCAACTACAGAGCTCTTGGCCTTAATGATATCTTGTGGTAGTAGTTCCATTGATTAATTACATCCCACGTAAAATAATTTTTGGTCTCTTTGTTACTAAAAGTTTTTAGTTTCAGGGGAAAAACCCTTCAAGCTTCAGAGATCTTCATGTTTCTTCCTCCAGCTTAAAGCAAAAGCCTGAAAAGAGGCAGCTGTTTTATCCAAATAAAAACCTGGAACATGAGAAATAACACCCTGATGTTTTTTTCCCAAAGTCTTCAAAGCATTCTGCTCCATCTCCCATTTTATATATTTAGTAAATGCATATGAAGGCTGCTAAATGCTGTCTAAAGCTACACATTGATTGGAGTGTTTATTTTGGATTACATGAATGTTGCTCAAGGTAATTCAGTTTTTCGTTATGATGCTTACAAACAGGCTCTAAGAAATAGAAATCATTGTCGTTAAAGTGTGTGTGTGTGTGTATTTGTTAAACGTTTATTCTCTTTATCAGCCTGTAAAGTTCTTTCCAATAGCTTCCTGCTGGGGAGTAGGCTCTTTGCCCTATCCCCTCACCTGCAGTTCTTGTAACCTGCACTATGCTGGGCTGTCACTCCCCCTTACATAAAACACCCACAGAAGGCAAGGTTTCCTGTGCAGGTTAGAGCAGGTCAGTGCAGCATTCAGATATTGAAGGAAGAATGCGTTCGTCTTACTAATGCATAATATCTCCCCATTACGAAACTGAGTCAGTGGCCCATGGTGTATTAAACTGATGTAGTTTCCTCATTTCATTCTTTTTAATTCCTCTTAATTCTTTGTCTTGTCTAGAATCCTGGAATTATGAGCTGGAATAAGCCATACAGTCCATTCCCTGCTGACCAGGCCTGAACTGTGGCAGTCCCTACAATAGATCTTCTAGAGTTTTGTTTAGTCCAGTTTTAAATGATCCCATAATCTTCGTTCCTGTCTTTGTTTGGCATAGAGCAGTGGTTAGAATTCAGAAAAGGAATGACTTCCTTTTCATTGAATGATACTGACATTCTTTTGCCTTCAACATAAAATTCCTAAACAGTGATTAGATGGAATATTAAAGGCAGATAAATGAGGAATTTAAATTCATTAAGATTTCCTTAATTTCTCTATTTTCAGGTTTCTTTGCAGCTGAATGCATTATCTTGTACTGTGGCATCTGCTCTTGCTGATTTATTCAAACAAGCTCTAACCTTTAGACAGAGAGACTGACAGCGATAGCTGTCAACAGACAAGGGCTTGCAGCCTGAACCAGGATTTGTAGGTATGTGACATGGGGAAGGAGGATTCTCTGTGCATGAATTTAGGGCCCCCTTCAAGATAAAGTGTATTGTGAGGATGACGATGATGCACTGATTCTCCAAGGAGACACGGTGGAAATATTTCGACAGCTGATTAGCTGAGTGACATTGCTGAGAGCCTTGGAGGAGTCGTTGGCATTCCCAACCAAGTGTCCTGAATGTAAATGCCTACGGCTCTGGGCCTGCTGAGTAAGTCAGATGGAAGTGGGCAGCAGCTGCCTGTGTGGGCCAGCTAGCACAAGGAGAGAGTGCATGGTTAAGGCAAGGCTGCAAAAGCATATTCCAGGGGCTGCAATATCCCGTCCTCACGCACTTGTGGAGTCCTGCTGGGCTGCATGCTGGGGATTTCTCTCCGGTGCTGCCACTGTAGCCTCATTGCTGTAGGAGCCCCTGCAGCTGGTACATTCCCTAGCTGCAGAAGAATTGCCAAAAGGCCTGCATCATGGCTCTGTGCCTGCCCTGGCGTTGTGGACTCCAAGGCCCCTGCGCAGGAGGGGAAAGGCGGGAGGCCAGCCCAGAGCACAGCTGCCTCTGCATAGGCCACAAACACCTGCCTCTCTTGTGTGTAGCTGGAACTATTACTAACTGCCCTGGGTCAAAGCTGCAGAGGAGGGGCAGGATTTTGGGCCTTGGCCACTTTTTTGCTTACAAGCGCCCCAGCACCTCGGTGCAGTGCGGGTCCCACTTATGATCACGATTGCGAATGGCCAGGATAATACCTCTCCAGTGTGCTTGCAGCCAAAATAGTCTTCGCTCCCCACTGTTTCATGTGGGCTGCTGCTCCTCGAGTCTCAGCATCAGCTTCCACATCTGACTCTAACTCCACATCCTCTCTTAGCTCTGCTCCTGCCTAGACATTGCCCCTACTCTGCTGCTCATGCCCTGTCAGCCACCAGCTCTGCCTGCCTCGCAGTTCCCTGGTCTCGCCTAGCAACGCTGCACAGTCCTGGGTGCTGCACCCTGTACTTGGAGGACCTCCGGGCGCCTGTGCTGACTCTCTCCTGTACGGGACACTTCTTTGGCATAGCCTTTCGTTGCTGAACTGCGCCCCGCCACGCCCGTCTGTGCCTGGCCTGGGACCCTCAAACATGAAAGGCTGAGTGCAAGCCGAATGGCTGGAACTTGGGTTCAGATGCGTCTTCACTGCTGAGTCAACTCGGGTTATCGGCGCCCAGGTGTGTGCAGCCACACGGCAAGGCCAGATCCAAATGGCTGCGTTCCCCCTTGTGGGTCTCTAAGATGCCCGTGGCACTGGAGGACTATCGGCACGTAAGTGGGGTAGCCTGGGTTTTCACTGCAAAGTGAATGGGTCACCAGCCCGAGTGTAAACACCACTCGGGCTTCAGACTGTGCCCCAGCATGAGCCGGGTAGCTGAAGTCGAAAGCACAACCAAACTCAGCCAGAGGACGTTGTGGGTGGACAGGGGCTGAGTTCGGGGCAACACTCAGGTCAGAGCCTGAGTTAACAAGGCCGTAGCCAGGGCTCCACATTAGCCTCCGTTTCAGCCCTCCCACCTGTGCACACTGAGGCCCAGATCCCCTAAGCTTCTCAGGGCTGCCCCCCTGCGTCTGAGCTCAGCAGAAGCAGAGCAGCTCTTGGTAACTGGGGTGGAGGATTAAAGTGGGGGAGCAAATGGATGGGGGCGGGGGAGGAGGGCGGCTGGTACTGTGCAATGCCTCTTGCATCAGAGGTTTCATTTGCAGGTGTTTAGAGAGGAAACCTTCGTTCTGTGCATAGAGTGGCCCAGAAGCCCACGGTGTGGGATGGGCAGGGATTGAATCTAGAAAATAATTGTAGGAGCAAGAGAGACCATTTGTTATCCTGGTAGTAAGTGATTGTGTCCAGGCGAGTATTCCCGAGTCTTGGAATATTTCTTTGGTCTTTGAACTGTCCTCTCCAGCATCCATCTCAAAACAGGCTCTGTCCTAGTAGCTGGCAGCTCAGGGCTGAGAGGGTTCCGGGAAAGTGACCTGCAGGTGTAGATGAGGCTTGAGACCAGCGCCTGACCCAAATTGCCTTCCCGTCCCCTGGACACGGAGCTTTCTCCAACATAGAGTCTGACATAGGAAAGAGAAAATCCCAGGTTCTCTGGGGCCATTTCCTATCACGTAGCCCCCACCGTGCTTCCCTCGCTGCACTGCAGGGTGCTCTGTGAGCGGGAAAAGGGTCTTTGCAGAATTTAAAATAAGCCACATGCGTGGGTTCTGTCTCACTAATCCTGTTCAGTGTTTTCCCTCTTGTTTCTTCAACCTCATGTTCTAAGTAGCTGTGTTCATGTTACATACATCACATTCCTTCCCCAAGCTGAAACAGCAGCAAAACAATGTTCATCATTAACCCTGTCCAAGAGAGAGATGAACAGAAACAGCCCCAATATTTAGGGCTAGAATATTGCCAGATAAAATGTCCTCTCTAAATGGAGAAGGAAAGCCAGAGCTCATGTTGTCCTAATTGAAGAGCCCAGCAGAGGTTTTTAGCATGGAATGTGCTATGCTGCCCATCAATGTGCCCTGCTTGTAGCTATCGCTTAGAACTTTATTCCTTTCTATTGGAAAGCTTCCTCAATTTGCCGAGCCTTCCGATAGCCTGAAGTAGTGAAGGACTTTCACTCGGGCAATATACATTAACTTTGATCTGCCTGGCCTCCAACCGAGAGCGCCATCACCTTCTGTTTCTTTGTTTTACTGGACAGAACCATTCAGATCTATAGTGGGCCTTCAAGTGAGTCTCCGGCAGCTCCCAAGAAAGAAATCCATTTGATGTGTGTGGTTATGCTGAGAAATCTAATGGAAGAGCAAACCCTGGGTAAACATCCTCATTGTGCTGCTTGCTGAAATAAAGCAGCCTTTAGAATTTCAAGCCATAATTTGTATTCAAATGAAGGTCATTTGAAAGGTGTAACATAGTAAACAGCCATTATTTCATTTTGATAGTGGTACTAAAATTATAGTGTTGGTTGAATTATTTTAGTATAGGACCATTACCATCTTCCCTAAAATACTTATAGGAATTTTTATATCCGTGCTGCAGTCCTGAAATTAGAGGAAAATTAAAAATCACGAGGCTGTGATAGTGGTGTAATTTTTTGAGAGCATGTCTTGGTTTTTATAGTATTTTTTCCTTTCTCCTTCACTTCTGTGCCAAAACAGAAATGTGTGTTCTTTGTCTGAGGTTGCTGTTGACATATTGCTGCTGCTGCTGCTCCTCACGCATTTTCTACCATGATATGTTTCTGTTTTGAGTGCAAATTGTATTAGGATAGTGTTGTCATCCCTGCAGCTGGCACTGTATGGTGTGTATTGCTGAGCTACTCCTAGCAGCATGTGCATCATGCTCTGGTACTTTTTGTCTGAGTGCAACATGTCTATTCTCATCAGCACCTCAGAAGTTATTGGTCTGCTGTATGTTCCATGATGCTTTTCCTAGTATAAAAAGAGAGGAGAGGGCTGGAGTGTTGCAGGACAGGTATGAGTTGGGGAGAATCTGTCAATCTGCAAGCTCAGGCTCGTCTGGGAAGTGGAGTTCAAGGCCATGTGGTTAGCCATGGAGGATGTGGAGCAGAGATAGTCAATTATATTTTGTCAAGATCCAAATTTCTTGGTCAAGGTATAGTCGAGGTTCAGACGCCAGAGAAAATATTTTAAAAACTCACAGTGATGATGATGATAATAAGTAAATAAAAAGATTTTGGTGTTTGTTCAAAAGCATCTGGTGGTCTGGATTTGGATCACAGGCCGCCTATTGACTGCTACTGATTTGGAGTCTGCTCTCTATTACAGTTCAGATCACTACCTCATAACAGCAACAGAGGGTCCTGTGGCACCTTTAAGACTAACAGAAGTATTGGGAGCATAAGCTTTCGTGGGTAAGAACCTCACTTCTTCAGATGCAAGGCAAGAAGTGAGGTTCTTACCCACGAAAGCTTATGCTCCCAATACTTCTGTTAGTCTTAAAGGTGCCACAGGACCCTCTGTTGCTTTTTACAGATTCAGACTAACACGGCTACCCCTCTGATACTTTACCTCATAACAGCATTCTCTTTTACTTTCCTGTCTTTCTGAAGGTGCCAGAGCTTTGCTATCTTTGAGGACTGGGTTTTTCTCTGATACTTTATCTGCTTGGATGGGAGGGGCTGTGAGTTTGTCACATCTAAGCAGAGTTAGCCCTAGTTAGAGTATGGATGGGAAACCTCCAATGAAAACTCAGATGTTGCAGAAAGTGGCAGTGGTAATTCAGCAAGTGACGTTCTTGCTTCTAAATCTGGACTGAGTAGAGCTGTGCAGGGCCGGAACTTCATTTCACTGCCAGTTCCATGATTTGAAAATTCGATTGTGTTCTGAACTGGCATGAAAGCAGATTTTCAAAATTTCCCACAAAACAATTAAAAATGATCTTGGGTCATTTCACTTTGATTTAGACTTTTAAAATGTTACATTATAAAACATTTTTCTAAATGAAAAATCAAAACCGTCCGTTCCCCAAATGTGAAAATGGACCCCTGCAGTGCTATTAAAATATTTTCTTTTGCAATGTTTGTCAATCAAATTTAATCAGAATTGACACATTCCCACAGAAGTTTTTTTTTGAAGAAATTGCATTTCTAGTGGAAAATGCCCTGTCAGAATATGTTTGGCTAACTCTAGTACTGAGCAGTGGGTCGAAATGGTTTCTTTTGTAAGGAAACCCAAGGCCTTGAGCACTAACAATCCCACGGCACTTTTCAGAAGAGCCATGGAGGAGCCAGGAGAGCTTGCAGGCTCTGCAAAGTTATGCATCCATCCATAATGTCGAGCATTTGGGTTTCTAATTCTAACACTGGTGGAGAGGAGAAGCTGGGAGGCCTCGAGTCTGTCATGCAGCCTTCAGCGATTACTTGGGGTGGGAAGTTAAGCTTCAAATGATGTGTGTGTTTGGTGGGGTCGGTCAGAACTGATGGCATGCGTGGGGGGCAGAGTTTGTTTATTGGTGGGGAAATTAACAATATAAAATTAACATGGCACACATTAAATGGATTAAATACTGGCTCAAAATGGAACTGTAAATGAGGAATCATCACTGAGCGGGTCTGTTTCCAGTGGGTTCGCTCAGGGATTTGTTCTTGGCAAATCTCTTTAACATCTTTATCAGTGGCCTGGAAGACAATCACCTCTGATAAAGGTTTCAGATTTCACAGAATTGGGGGAGTGATAAATAATGAAGGTTGGGTCACTGATTCTGAGCAATCCAGATCACTTGGTAAACTGGGCACAAACAAACAATATGTGTTTTAATAGGCTAAACGTAAATCTATGCATGTGGGAACAAAGAATAGAGGCCATAGGGGAACTATCCTAGGAAGCAGGGACTGAAAAACATTTGGGGGTTGTGGTGGAGAATGAGCTGAGTGTGAGCTCCCAGTGTGAGGCTGTGGCCAAAAGAGCTAATGCGATCCTGAGATGCATAAACAGGTCAGTCTTGAGTAGGTGCAGAGAGGTTATTTTACTTCTTTTTTTGGCACTGGTGCAACAGCTACCAGAATAGTGTGTCCCATTCTGGTGGCCACAATTTAAGAATAACGCTGATAAATTGAAAGAGGTTCGGAGAAAAGCGGTAAGAATGATTAAAGAATTAGAAAACACGCATTATAATGGTGGACTCAAAGAGCTCAATCTATTTGGCTTAACGAAGAGAAGAGTAAGGGGTGACTTGATTACAGTCTATAATTACTTAATGGGGAACAAATATTTAATAATGGGCTCTTCAATCTAGCAGAGAAAGGTACAACATGATCCAATGGCTGGAAGTTGAAGTTAGACAAATTCAGACTGGAAATAAGGTGCACATTTTAAACAGTGAGAGTCATGAAGAATTGGAACAGCCAGGCCCTCCGACAGGGTGGGCAAAGGGGGTAATTGCCCAGGGGCACGGGCAACATGCGCTGCCCCTGCCCTGAGCGCCAACTCTGCAGCTCCCATTGGCTGGAAACTGTGGCCAGTGGGAGCTGCGGGGGCAGCACCTGTGGGCAGCGGCGTGCAGAGACCCCTTGGGCCCCCTGCCTAGGAGCTGCTGCTAGAGGGGTGTGCTGGTCGCTTTCGGGAGCCGTCCGACCCCCTGACCCTTCCTCCACCCCAACGCCCTGCCCCAGCCTAGAGCCTGCACCCAAACTCCCTCCCAGAGACCCTCCCACACCCAAACTCCTTGCCCCAGCCTGGTGAAAGTGAGTGAGGGTGGGGGAGAGCGAGCGACAGAGGGAGGGGGATGGAGTGAGCAGGGGGTTCTTGGGGAAGGGGCAGGGCAGGGGGCAGGGCAAGGCTCTTTGGGCTTGTGCAATTCGACAGCTGGCAACCCTACCAGGCAGGCATGTGGAAACCCCGGCTGTGCCAGAAGACCACGCCCGGCAGTGCAGCCGGCAGCTCGCTGGGCACCAGCCAGCGCAGACGCAGCACTGCCCGAATGTCCGCGGCTTGTGCATGCGTCGGGGCCCATTGACTGTTCTGCTCCGGGGCCTGGAATGGCTGTCGGCTGGGCTGGGAACAGCTTCCCAAAGTCGTGGTGGATTCCCCAGCACTGACCATTTTAAAATCAAGTTTGGGTGTTTTTCTGAAAAATCTCTTCTAGGGATTATTTCAGGAAGTTCTCTGGCCTGTGTTATACAGGAGGTCGGACTAGATGATCACAGTGGTCTCTGGTCTTAGAATGTAGGAATCTGTGTGGGAAAGTTCCCCTGTAAATAAGGGGGGCTGCATGGGTAGGCTGACAGGCGTAGGGTGAGTGCAATCAGAGCTGAACTCAGAGGTCTCCTGCCAAGACACACAGGATATGACCCCGCTGACTCAGGCCATGTCTGCACCGGAGAGCTGACGGGCACAGCTGTACCAGTGCAGTGCGTTGCTGTATGATAGCTTGGGGTAGCTGCTCTCCCCCAAAGGGGGAGGGATCTCCCATTGACATAATAAAACCACCCCCACGAGTGGCGGGAGCAGCTCTCCCACTACCATAGCGCTGTCCACTCGGGCAATTCTGTAACTTACGTTGCTCAGGGGATGGTTTTTTCACACCCCATCAACGTAAGTTATACCGACAAAAGTGCTGGTATAGACAAGCCCTCAGGCTACGGGGCTATAAAATTGCCGTGTGGCCATGTGAGCTTGGGCTGGAGTCCCGGATCTGAGATCCTCCCTACCCAGGGCATCCCAGAGCCCGGGCTCCAGCCGGAGCCCTGCGAGCCCGAGTCAGCTGACTGGGGCAGCCGCGGGTGTTTAATTGCAGTGTAGACGGACCCAATCGGAGTTTATTTCTTGGCCTCAGTCACATGCATTTGCTCAGGAGTCTGAAGCTAATAACCTCGTTAGATGAGACGGGTCAATATTTGTTGGGGGCACGTCTCCTCTCTTTATCGTACATCCTTGGTCTGTTTCCATCAATATACCCCTATAAATACACGGGTGTATCCAGTGACTCAATGGAGATGGAACTGATCTCATTAGAGAGGATTTTGCCTTCTATTTTTATAATTATAATTTATGTGTGGGGAGGGTGTATGTAGCGGGGGTGGGGGGGATGTGTCCTGATAAATTTAAATAGAGCTAGAATGTTATTATTAGGCCTAATAATTATGAAAACCAACATTCAGGAAGCAAATGGTTGGTCCTGAATGTTTAGTGGATAAAAGGGCTTTAAAATAATCTTCACGAAAAGCTGAAGTCTTAAGAAAATCGCGGTTTCCAATTTGAGAGCTGATTCATAGGGTTTAATTTCCCTGGCACATTAGTTTGCATCAATCATTTGAATGTCCAGAACCCTAACACACAGTAAAGCTCCACATTGCTGAATAATAGGAAGAAGAATCAGGTTTCCCTGATTCTGATTCCCAGAAACATCTGCCAAGACTAGGGATTTTCCTACTTTAAACCAGAGCCAGTTGCTCGATTCCAGCCCAGGTGTCCTGTCTGTAAATAGAAAGTGTGCAGGAACCTTTTCAGTTCATTAATATTAACCCGAAAAGATTTACTTTAGCCATAACTGGTTAATAGAAATTCTGCTGTTACTTTCAGAGAAAAGTAAATGTTGATGAATGGATGAGAGAAAAGATGATTGTTTCAAGCAGCATCCCAAAGTTAAGCAATACGGCAGCATCTGAAACATAGTTACTAATACCTCCTCTGTGTTATCTGTACAACTCCTTACCCCAAAACACAATTGAGAGTGTTTCAAAATAGGATGCACATTAAGGCAGTTGGTGAACAAAACATATCATTGTGGAGGGGAAGGGAACTGCTTTATGCAGCTTCTAATGTAAACCTAATTTAGATTTTCAATAAAAGAAGGTGCCATATCACCTTACTTCAGTGCTTTTTGTCATTCTATTATGTTTAAGAAATACTTCCATAGGGGAGCAGATATACACTTACAATCTCTCTGCATTTATTTTCTTTTAGGAATACATATAATAAAACTCCAAGTTAATAGAATGAAAATAATTTCTACAATAACAGTTCCAGCAAATCTCAGAATTGCTGGGGTGAAGGTGGCTAGACAGAGTAAGGCAATTACGTCTATTATTAGTAGCACAGTGGAAGGATTGATGTACAATGGGCTGCGCGTAAGCAGAAGCCTTCAGACGTGAACTAAATTTTAATAGTGAAATTCTCATAGATTATAGCTCCCTTCATTAACATTTTCACACATCGCTGACTAACAAATGAGGAAAAGGGCCTTCTGTACCCGTGGATTTATAATGCTCTGAATGCTCTCTATACCTCTGTGTATGTGGTGAAGCTTAATCTTCCCTTAACCTATGACTGCTAGTGGATTAACTCTTTCTGAACTAAATGTTTTTTCATTCAGAGCAGGGAATCTGTTCAGGAAAGAGAGTAATCTCTTCTCTAAAGACATTAAGAGCAAAGTAGGAGGTGTGCTTTGTGCATGGCGGTGGTTAGCTAATCTTGGCAGAAGGCTCTCTTGCATTTATGCTATTGATATTTGCCAACCTGTGTTAGCAGCTCAAAGAGCCAAAGGCTGGTTAGTGAAGAGTTACTTTTGGCTTCAGTGTTAAAAACCATGAATTGCTGGTAGCCAAAGTGGAAATTTTCTCTCTGGTGCCTTGTGTGGCAGATTTGGATTTAGACATCGATTTGCATGAGGTGGTTGTTTCCAAAGATGTATTCCGTCCAAGCTGACATAACTTGGTTGAGTTGTTTAAAGAAACCCTTGCTAACAGAGCACACTGTGCAGAGCAGTTCAAGTTTGGTATTAGAGATGGGGACTTTGCTGTAGCTTTAAGAGCCTAAAATTTGACATCTAAAACTAGGGTGACCAGATGGCAAGTGTGAAAAATCGGGACGGGGGTGGAGGGTAATAGATGCCTATGTAAGAAAAAGCTCCAAATATCGGGACTGTCTCTATAAAATCGGGACATCTGGTCACCCTATCTAAAACCATACTGAGGCACCCAAACAAGTGGCTAATTTTCAGAGGTACTCTCGACTGTAGTGGGGACTGTGGGTGATCATCAGCTCTGTCCCTTGTTTAGATGCCTATGGGTTGAAGTGTCAGACCCTTAGGCTCCCAAGTTAGAAAGTTATGGCCTTTGGGAATGGAATTCCTGTGGAATATGATAAAATATACAAAAGGGACTGATGGCTCAGGAATGGAGCTAGTGAGAGCTCATGTGACACTCTTGTTCTGTGGAGAGAGGTTATGGAGCCATGTGGTTTTCCCTTTGGGGTGTGAGATACCAGACAGCCCAGTAGAATGTAGCTCAGAAATGGGTCCCCAGGTTTAAGGGCTCTGAAGCAGATTCTTGTTATGGTACCTGGTGGGGTGGGGGGGTTGTTTCATTACATTGGCCATTATTTTTGAAAACTCCTGGCAATCAGGGGAGGTCCCGGATGACTGGAAAAAGGCTAATGTAGTGTCCATCTTTAAAAAAGGGAAGGAGGAAGATCTGGGGAACTACAGGCCAGTCAGCCTCACCTCAGTTCCTGGAAAAATCATGGAGCAGGTCCTCAAGGAATCAATTCTGAAGCACTTAGAGGAGAGGAAAGTGATCAGGAACAGTCAGCATGGATTCACCAAGGGCAAGTCATGCCTGACCAACCTAATTGCCTTCTATGATGAAATAACTGGCTCTGTGGATGAGGGGAAAGCAGTGGACATGTTGTTCCTTGACTTTAGCAAAGCTTTTGATACGGTCTTCCACAGTATTCTTGCCAGCAAGTTAAAGGAAGTATAGGCTGTAAGAATGGACTATAAGTTGGATAGAAAGCTGGCTAGATCGCCAGGCTCAACGGGTAGTGATCAGTGGCTCCATGTCTAGTTGGCAGCTGGTATCAAGCAGAGTGCCCCAAGAGTCGGTCCTGGGGCCAGTTTTGTTCAATATCTTTATTAATGATCTGGAGGATGGTGTGGATTGCACCCTCAGCAAGTTTGCAGATGACACTAAACCGGGACAAGTGGCAGATACGCTGGAGGGTAAGGATAGGATACAGAGGAACCTAGACAAATTAGAGGATTGGGCCAAAAGAAATCTGATGAGGTTCAACAAGGACAAGTGCAGAATCCCATGCACTGCTACAGACTAGGGACCGAATGGCTAAGCAGCAGTTCTGCAGAAAAGGACCTGGGGATTACAGTGGACAAGAAGCTGGGTTAGGGTGACCAGACAGCAAATGTGAAAAATCGGGACGAGGGGTAGAGGGTAATAGAAGCCTATATAAGAAAAAGACCCAAAAATCAGGACTGTCCCTATAAAATTGGGATATCTGGTCACCCTAAGCTGGATATGAGTCAACAGTGTGCCCTTGTTGCTAAGAAGGCTAACTGTATTTTAGGCTGTACAAGTAGGGGCATTGCCAGCAGATCGAGGGACGTGATCATTCCTCTCTATTTGACATTGGTGAGGCCTCATCTGGAATACTGTGTCCAGTTTTGGGCCCCACACTACAAGAAGGATGTGGAAAAATTAGAAAGAGTCCAGCGGAGGGCAACAAAATGATTAGGGGGCTGGAGCACATGACTTATGAGGAGAGGCTGAGGGAACTGGGATTGTTTAGTCTGCAGAAGAGAAGAATGAGGGGGGATTTGATAGCTGCTTTCAACTACCTGAAGGGGGGTTCCAAAGAGGATGGATCTAGACTGTTCTCAGTGGTAGCAGATGACAGAACAAGGAGTAATGGTCTCAAGTTGCAGTGGGGGAGGTTAGGTTGGATATTAGGAAAAACTTTTTCACTAGGAGGGTGGTGAAGCACTGGAATGGGTTACCTAGGGAGGTGGTGGAATCTCCTTCCTTAGAGGTTTTTAAGGCCTGGCTTGACAAAGCCCTGGTTGGGATGATTTAGTTGGGAATTGGTCCTGCTTTGAGCAGGGGGTTGGACTAGAGGTATCCTGAGGTCCCTTCCAGCCCTGATATTCTATGATTAAAAAAAAAGAAGTGTGTGTGCGGTCACTGGGAAAGGGATGGCATCCAAAATGTTACCTGCCTGTCAGGTGTGCCTCAGTGCCCTCCCAATCTTTCACAGAGAAGTGCAGTCCCTGGTGACTGTAGGTGACTGTAGGTCCCAGCATGCAGTGCTCTATCTAGGAGTGTAGCTCACTCCCACGAAATGTCACTCTGCAGCAAATTGCATGGATCCCCTTGTGTGCCTCTTTGTTCGCACAGGGGCTGGGGTTACTGAGGGCAGGCGGTAAGGCCGAGGATGAGAAGCTCTATGTAGTATCTGAAGGAACAGACCCATTCAAAGAATGACACTTTTGCAGAAGGTGCTAGTCACTTAGGTATTAATGACACTACTAAGGGGATCTTTGAGGTTTTATGATAAGCAATGGGTGGCGGGCATTTGAGCCAGAGCCTGGTGGATACATGAAGCATAAACAACAGTGACAGGTTCTGTCTGCTGGGATATCACTTTTGGACTTGCTCATTTGTACGCACTCATGGGCAGGAGCAATGGGGAGAAGAGTGATTTTGAAATCACTCACCCGTAGTTTCCTGAAATTGATAAATGATTCCTACACATGGTTACAGTCAGAGCAGTTGTTCACTTAACAGAGTCCCCAGGGAGGTATGTGGCCAAGGCGCTGTCACTGCCGAGATTCAAGGGCAAGGTGGAGGCACAGGGGATGTGTCTTGTGAAATGCAGGGCTCAGATGGCCTGTTCCAAGTACGTGCTCTGGGCCTGCTGTCCCCTCTGTGGGAGGTGACGTTGCATCTCAGTGCAGACCCAGTGCCTGGACTGAATGAAAAGATGAATTGTCTGTGTCATTTATCAGTCCTTGGAGGGCAAGAGTCGGGATTTCAGCCAGTTACAACACAGTGCAGTGAAACCTGCCTCCCCACCAAGCTCCAATCATCCCTTCTAGAACTACCCAGCTTCTGTGGAAGCCGTGGATACTGCATGTCCAGTCCCATCACCTGGCTGCCATGAAGGCCTCTCTGTGTCAGTCTTCCCAATTAAAACCAGCCACGTCCCTCAATGCATCCAACCCACACCTGGATGAAATCATGGAAGAGAGTGAGTGAAATTATACACCCGCTTGGCCACCAGAGAACCGAATTACTGCTCTGCTCCTCGTCTGTGTTCTCCGTGTAGTGTCTGCTTGTATAACCTGAGTCAAGCTCGTGGTGTTGGAGTGTAACTTGCAGTACATGGTTTCTGTGGTTATCCATCACCTCAGTTCGGCTTTAGTATTTCCCCAGCGGCCTGAGCATCTTACTGCATTGTGGGCTCCTTATTTCTTAAAAACAAAAGTTAGGCACTAGTGGGACAATATACAGCTCCTCCTCGCTTTGTGTGTGTGTAATGTGCAGCATGTTGGATGGCCTTGGCACTGAAATGCTTTGACAAGCTGGTGCTCACACAGTGCAGCACATATTGTATCCATCAAGTGTTAAAAGTGCATCAGAAATGCGCCATTTTCATTACACATAATCAGTTCCCATTGAAATGATCCTTTCAGTGCTGCATGCTGCAAATTAACAATCTGACTTATATACAATAAAAACCCAAGTATTGTACAAAGTAATACTTCTTAGGCGGTGGAGACACAGATGGAAATTCATTTAATGAACAGCACCCAGAATAGATTCTAAACTTTTTTCAATTACCCTGGAAAAAAACAGAAGACACAAACAGCGCTTTGCAGTCTTCTGTGTGAGAGACTAAGACTTGTTGGAACCTATTGCTGGGAAGAGGGAAGGAAGCAGGTTGAAATAAATGTCTGTTTCACGTAAATAATGCCACAAGCCTTTTGCGCATACACATGCTACAAATGAGGCTGTGTGCTCACATATGTTACCTAGCGGAGTTCAAACCTGCAATGTCTAGCTGGCAGCCGGTTTCAAGCGGAGTGCCCCAAGGGTCGGTCCTGGGACCGGTTTTGTTCAATATCTTCATTAATGATCTGGAGGATGGCGTGGATTGCACCCTCAGCAAGTTTGCAGATGACGCTAAACTGGGAGGAGTGGTAGATACGCTGGAGGGTAGGGATAGGATACAGAGAACCTAGACAAATTAGAGGATTGGGCCAAAAGAAACCTGATGAGGTTCAACAAGGACAAGTGCAGAGTCCTGCACTTAGGACGGAAGAATCCCATGCACTGCTACAGACTGGGAACCGAATGGCTAGGCAGCAGTTCTGCAGAAAAGGACCTAGGGGTTACAGTGGACGAGAAGCTGGATATGAGTTGACAGTGTGCCCTTGTTGCCTAGAAGGCTAATGGCATTTTGGGCTGTATAAGTAGGGGCATTGCCAGCAGATCGAGGTATGTATTCATTCCCCTCTATTCTGCATTGGTGAGGCCTCATCTGGAGTACTGTGTCCAGTTTTGGGCCCCACACTACAAGAAGGATGTGGAAAAATTGGAAAGAATCCAGCGGAGGGCAACAAAAATGATTAGGAGGCTGGAGCACATGACTTATGAGGAGAGGCTGAGGGAACTGGGATTGTTTAGTCTGCAGAAGAGAAGAATGAGGGGGGATTTGATAGCTGCTTTCAACTACCTGAAAGGGGGTTCCAAAGAGGATGGATCTAGACTGTTCTCAGTGGTAGCAGATGACAGAAGAAGGAGTAATGGTCTCAAGTTGCAGTGGGGGAGGTTTAGTTTGGATATTAGGAAAAAGTTCTTCACTAGGAGGGTGGTGAAGCACTGGAATGGGTTACCCAGGGAGGTGGTGGAATCTCCTTCCTTGGAGGTTTTTAAGGCTCGGCTTGACAAAGCCCTGGCTGGGATGATTTAGCTGGGGATTGGTCCTGCTTTGAGCAGGGGGTTGGACTTAGATACCTCCTGAGGTCCCTTCCAACCCTGAGATTCTATGATTGAATATGCGCCACTCTCATTGATGACAGGATCAGGCCCCAAATGCATAGAAAATACTTTTCTGTGTGGTTGTAACCACAGACATGTTTATATCCCAGCCATTACAATACAGTTTATTTAAGCAGAAGGAATTGTGTATTTTTATGGAAGGAGAATAAAAACACAGGTGTTTTCTGAGTGTTTTTAATGAAAATCTTTATTGGTGATAAGCTGGTTCTTTCAATGAAGTGTAAGAATAGAGTGCAAATAAAAATTCCCTGAAATTATAAATCCTTAAAGATTTTGCTAAATATGTAGAATTTCCAGTTTTTAGCTGCACCTCCCTGGCTCTGCTCAGCCCCTTTATGTATTTTCCATCCCCTGGTGCTTAACCTACACTTCTCTCGTTACATGAAAAGTTCTCTAGTTACATTAATATATATTGGAAAGAATGTGAACTCTAAAAAATGGTTTCAGAACGTTTGCCGCTTTAACTATGCGGAAACCCACACAAATGAGGCATGCAATTTGAAATGAATTGGGTCTGTAATATAAATTTTCTCCCTATGTCTCTGTACTGAGGAGTCAGCTTTTGCTCTATAAGCAATTTACATTTAAGCATCAGGACTTATTTGACAAAAAAAGAATTTGAACTCCAAAATGTGATGATTAATAATGTTTTCAAAAAGGATGTTTCTCCAGACCAATTCTTCCTTTTCCTTCATTTCGAACTGTTTTGTATTTTGAATATAGAGTAATACAAATTAAACCAAAACAGCCTCTGCTTTGTGCAGAATTGGGAGTGCAATTGATTGCAGGGTAGATGACAGAATTTAAGTATCCAGCAGAGTGTGATTGAGCTCAGAGTAATGCAGGTTTGAAAGTGAGTTGCTGGGATAACAGACGCCTTTGAAAATGTGGTCCGTAATCTCTTAAGGCCTAGCCCCTCAGTGCTAGTCCAGACTATTGAATGTGAATCAATTCAGAGACCTGGGGGAAGTGAAGGGGGAGGCTGTATTGCAGTTTCTGCTGAGTCAGTTTCACAAGGTTTGTTCTTTTGACTGTTTCCGATAATGGCAATAGACAAGAGGATGGATACCTGCTCTGAAGCACTGGCCTCTTTGATCCTCGCAGACTAACTTGGGAGGTTTTCATGATGAGCTTGTGGGAAGCTTTGAAAAATAAAGCAGCCAATGCACAGATTTCTGTTATGTGAACATAGTGTTACAGAAAGTCAAAAGGGCAGAAGAGTCTCAAAACACTCCAGGCTCCAGCTTGGAGAGGCTCAGAACACCTCCACCCTCCCCCCCTTCGACACTTGGGGGGTGGGGAGCTCAGCTGCTCCTCTAGGAGCAATATTTCCTGTGTGTCTGCCTGCCTATCACTGAGCTCTCCGGTTTAGACATTCACACTTTGAATGCCCTTCTAGTAGTTGGCCAAGATGGCCTCCTGCATGCTGCACCTCCTGGTCTTCGGACAGGTGAATGTTTTAGCCTGGCTCACGTGTTCCCATGGCTTCTCCACTCTCCTATTCAGTAAGAGGGGGCACCTCGTCATAGCCCAGTTTCTATAACTCTCTTCTTCGTATGAGCCTATGGGCCAATGTTCATGAACAAATGTATGTGATTGCTGCTTAATTTACATACAATACAGAGTCACATTCACTACACTCTGTGTGTGTGTGTGTGTGTGTGTGTGTGTGAGTAAGTCCTGTATTAATCCGAACGAGTGAGTTTCCAGGTCGGGGCTATTTCCCAGTGCATCATATTCAACATAAGTGAATATTGAAGATATGTAACCATATTCTGGCATCTCTCTCTTGGAACACAGATTGCAAATAAGGGTATAGAGAGAGGAACCCATTCCTTGGACTGCAGGAAACATTGCATTGATTCAACACTTCAGTTCAGTATTCAGCATCATTAAAATAGCTCCCCACCTGCATTTGGCCCTGAGAGGAACTACTTGACTTCACTGCAGCCTATAAGAAAACTGCCTCAGGGAAGTTGGTTCTACTGTATCTTACACCCTTGAGCCTTCTATTCTCATCAGTAATAGGTGGTGTTGCCTTTGTACCATTAGTTTGGTAATGGGACAGGGTGGAGGCTTAATCAAAGAATACAGCAGGAATGCTGCAGCAGAGGATGGTATTGCTGGAGTGTTGTGGACTATTAGGCTTGGTCTATACTTAAAACGTAGGTTGACATAGCTACATTGCGCAGGGGTGTGAAAAATCCCCATCCCTGAGCGAGGTAGCTATGCCCATCTAACTTTCTGTGCAGCTGCAACTAGGTCAGCAGAAGAATGTTTCCGTCAACCTGGCTACCATCACTTGGGGAAGTGGTTTTCCTACCGCAATGGAAAAGCCCCTTTCATCTCTCTAAACTGTGTCTACGCTACAGGGTTATGCCAGCACAGCCATGCCACCTAGAAATGATGTAATCCTTTTTTTTAGGGCAGGTCTTCACTACGGGGGGGGGAGGGGGGGGTCCGATTTAATATACGCAAATTCAGCTACGTGAATAGCGTAGCTGAATTCGACCTATCGGAGCCGACTTACCCCGCGGTGAGGACGGTGGCAAAATCAACCTCCGCGGCTCCCCGTCGACGGCACTTACTCCCACCTCCGCTGGTGGAGTAAGAGCGTCGATTCAGGGATCGATTGTCGCGTCCCGACGAGACGCGATAATTCGATCCCCGAGAGATCGATTTCTACTTGCCGATTCAGGCGGGTAGTGTAGACCTATAAGGGACTCCCCAAATGGGTTCATGTCAAAATGTGCAAGGCCTGTGCAATTCCATCCCTTCAAGCTGGAGTGCATCACGTGGGCATGGAGCCACGCAGTAGTGCTCTTGAGACTGCTCCTGAGGACTTCTCAGGGGCATCTGACTAAAAAAAAGAAACCTAGTCTTGTTCTGCATCAATTCTACTGTATCAACTGCTGCAGCAGCCCCCCTGATATTGGGCTGACGAAGGGGGCTGGAGCATGCCCATGGGGAACCAGTTAATATAGATGTGTTCACGGGAAAAGTTAATTGATTTTAATAGCACAACAATCTGAGGTGGGAGGCAGCGGTTACTGAGACAGACGCTCCTCAAGTCTCCCAGGGCACCCCTATCAGCACTGCCTGCTTCAGAAGATTGCAAATCCTTGTAGAGCTTTAGTAGGCTTTCGTGGCCTCGAAGTGATAGCGGGATAGACAGACTTGCCCAGCTGTAGTGCATATGAGCGCTAAGCCTTAAATACAAGGTGTTCACATAGATCTCTCGAAAGGACAGTTTCAAACAGGGATAAGGGGAGAAAAAAGATGCAGCTGGAATGGAATGCCATAGGAGATAAGTATCACAACCTGTTCCATATTTATTATGGGCAACAATTTGACTAACGGAGAATTTAGATTAATAACATTCAGCCTGGAGAAGTAATTTCCTTTGAGAAAGCGATTTACATGCACTCTGCCAGAAAGAGCCGTCACTGCTCTCTCTTGTCGTGTCAGCTCAAATAATGAAGTTGAAAATAACATGGAAGGTTAATAGGTCCTACTTATCTCCTTAGAGCCGAAAAGGAAGATTTACAGTGTGGAGTCTGTTTTGCATATTTCTGTTGGAAATTGAAAGGTTTTTTCCCAGACAAGATTTATGAGAACTCGTGGTTAAAGGTACCTGCTCTGTTATTGCTCATCAGTGAGGCAGTAAACCACTTCATTTTGGTAGATATTTCCATGGTTAGAAGGGAGCCAAGTTTCCTGGGTCACTGACCAGGGACTTTATTTGGATGCTGATGCTGTCATTCAAGTGATATTTATTTTCAATGGGTGATAACTACTTTAACTTTGGAAGTTCACACATTTATATATATTTAACTGTCACAGAGTGGTTAAAATGGGTGAAGAAATTGCACTCTCGCCCTGCGTCTCTTGCATATTAATGTAATGTACAGATGACTAACATGCCATCATCTTGGATGAACACATGTTTGAGAATCAGCATGGAGTTCAATAGCTTACTGGTTTTCTTCTTCGTCTCCCGATCCTCTCCTCTGACAACTCGCAGAGGCTCCTTACAGCTTTAGAGAAACCAATATTTGTTAAAAGCTGACTGTTTTCCTTTGGAAAGAGACTCATGACTTCCATTTCTGCTGGAGGTAAGCAAGGAATTGCATGTGTGTGTATTAGATATGATGTGTGCATATACTCAGCCTTGTATGCAGATTGTGTGGTGCACACGCTACATGTGTTTGAAATGCATATTTGTCTATATTTAGTCCATTATCTTTAGTTTCACACTTTTTGTATTGAAGTGGACAATTCATTTTCATAAATTTGGTTTCCTATCTAGACAGTCCACGGTGTTTGAACAATGATTTCTCTGAACTCTCAGATGTGACACGTTTATTAAAAAAAAATCCCTGCCCAGGATTTGCCATTTATTCTAATTACAAGGCATCCTGATCACAAGATCCTGATCCCACTGGAGTCAATAGGAGCTTCGTAGGTCAGATTTTGTGCAGAGCCTTGAAGATGAGAAGATGCTTGTTCCCATGGAGAAGGGTGAGCCAGTGGAGGGACTCAGAAAAGTGGGAGTGACACAGACAGATCAATGGAAGAGGAAGACCGTTTTTGTGGCTGTGTCTTATTGGGCTGAAGGGGGCAGTGTGGCTGCTGTAGTCAAGATGGGGGATGATCCGAGTGTGGATAAGCATGTTGGCTGTGTGGGCAGAGAGGAAGGGAAGAATGACGGATTTATTGTGGAGAAGGACAGGGGCTGGGTATCAGAGGCGGCTGAAGAGTCTAAGATGGCCCCCGGGTTACAGGCTGATCAATAGAGTTATCAATAGTACAGGAGCCCAGGAGCTTGGGTTTAGTGATGGTAAATTTGAGTTGACAATGGCTGCATCCAAAGAGAGACCTCAGAGAGTGCCACTGTGATGCAAGAGTGGGGAGAAGTAGGTTTGTGAATCACCAGCAGAGAGAGAATAGCTGAATCTGTGCAGGGGGTGAGGTCCAGAGGCAGCCTGCAGAGACGGAGGAGGAGGCAGCGGCAGCCAAGGGCAGAGCTGTGAGTGGAGGAAGAGTCGTTAACAGGAGGTGTGGAAGGAGCAGGGTAGGAGGATTGTCAAGGAGAAGGAGCTGCCTTTGGAGCTGGTGGAGGAGGAGAAATCAGAAGCGTGAAATGCTGTGGTGTTTTGGGGAGGATGAGGCTGGATTCTAGGCCCAAAGGCTTCAGCAGGCAGAGGCCATTCGAAACCTTGGCGAGAGCAAACATGAGGGAAGGGGGATTCTTGCCCCGGGTGCTGGGGGGAGAGTGAGTGACTGTGTGAGTCTGTGTGTGGACTGAAAAGAATGGAGTACCTCACCCGTGTTCTCTATCTGCTGGGCCGGCCTTCCCTTCCCTCTCCCAAACAACTATAACTGGAGCGCCTCGCTACTGCGGGAGGATTGCCTCACAAATAGGGTGACCAGACAGCAAATGTGAAAAATTGGGACGGGGTGGGGGGGTAATAGGAGCCTATATAAGAAAAAGACCCCAAAATTGGGACTGTCCCTATAAAATTGGGACATCTGGTCACCCTAGTCACAAATAGCCAAACGTGCTGTCACTTGGCTGCGTATTGCCTGTCGTCATTCTCTGACATGCCTCCGGCATTGGACCCCTTTGGCTATTTGTGGAGATACAGGACTGTAGTTCTTCTAATCCAGTGATTCTCAAACTTTTGTTTTGGTGACCCCTTTCGCACAGGAAGCCTATGAGTGTGAAACCACCCCTTATAAATTGAAAACACATTGTTTATATTTAACCCTATTATAAATGCTGGAGGCGCAGTGGGGTTTGGGGGTGGAGGCTGACAGCTTGCGACTTACCATGTAATAACCTTGTGACTCCCTGAAAGGTCATGACCCCCAGTTGAACCCCTTTTTTTATCCCAGCCTTAATGCATATTTTCACTGACCTCTGGAGTGAGATTATGGTTCTACATAGCTCTGGATTTATGTTACTGGTGAACCTGAGACAGGATACAGGTCTTTCTGCCTAACCTTTAGAGGCAGTTGTTTGTTGGGCTTTCTCTAGACTTCAGTACATTATATTTAATATGAAGTTCTCTATCTAGCGCTCTGGATCCACCACGTGATCACACATTTCCACAGCTTTAAGAGTATATTTGACACCCCATAACAGCGTGGTGTTCTTGCATGTAAAAATGCCTGGTGATAACCCATGTTACTTTCCTTGGGAGTAAGAGCTGCCAAACTGTACTGATGTGTCACCCAGCACCTGTTCCCTTCATTCAGAACAGTAATGACCTTGTGGTACCCAGTGAGGGTGCTGCAGCATTATCTCAGGGTGATGCTGAAAATAACTCGAGCTTCCTCTGTAAATACACCATTTACTAAAACACGTCTTGCTGAGGCAATGGATGATAACAGTATGCACAGGAGGGAGCAATTCTCAGACATTAAAGCCCTGTCATTTCAAATTATTATTATTATTATTTATTATTTATTATTTTATTAAATTCCCAAAGGACTTGGGGCATGTTATGGACTTTTTTATTTTAAAAAGCTAAGCTACCTCTAAATTACAAGAACACAAAAAAGCTCTCAAATTTTTTTTCCCCATTGCTTTCCCTTAACTTAAAGGCCAAAAATAAAATTAAATTGAAAGTTAGAGATTCTTGTAATTGGGGAGCATAAAATAGATTAATTTCCAAAGGAATCACATAAGATGACATTCTGTTGTTTTAGTTAATAGCAAAAATGGATTAGTTAGGAAAAAAAAAAAGAAAAGAAAAGAGGCTATATTGACAATTGCTCCTGTACTTAGCCCCGGTCTGCCAGTCTTGGTTTTCAGAAGCCGCCAATCTGTGTAAATCCCGGGGGTGGGGCGGGACAGGTTAACGATGGAACTTGTATCCTTTTGATGCTACTACCAGGTGGTTTGCCAAAAGCCTATGCTTCTCGTCAGAGATGTTTTACATTTATATAAACTACAGAGTTGCTGTTATAATTACTTAGATGTGTGTGGCAAAGAGAAATGACAAGTCGCTCCTTAGAGGAGCTAGCAGTCTAACTTAGATTTAGGACACAATAAACCTGTGGTGCAGCTGGGGGTTGGGAAGATGAGGGGTTACAGTGAATATACAATGCTAAACAGCTGCATGAATCCAGCTCAATTGTTTCTTTTCATGCCAACAAGTGAATTTTCTTTCTCGCAATTGAGGATTTTGGGGAGGGGAATGTTTCAATGCAGAGAGAGGAGCAATGAGGGGAAAGGAGGGAATCAAAAGGGAGGATGAAGCTTGTAAGATTGGTGCTGGAGAGGAGAAGGCAGATGTCTGATTTGGAGATGGGACTAAAGGAAGGGAGCAGCGGGAAAGGGAATAGGGATGGTTTCAGGGGAGGAGGTGCTTGGATGCTGAGATGGTGAATGTGGTGTGTGTACATGGATGATTCAGTATCCGAGTCCCACCCAGCTGGTGATGATTTTGTCTTTAAGGAATCAAGCTGGGCCTGGGAGGAGGAGATGAGATTGGAAGGCAAGTTTCACAAGTTTATAGCTTTCCAATTAAATCTTTCAGGCAGGGGCCAGTCTTGTGCTCTGCACATTTCCAGAGCCAGCTCATTCGTACACGTGAGAGGTGCAGTGGGTCTGTCATGCCATTTGTTGCACGTGCGAATGCGGTTGTGCCGGTCAGTGCTGAGCAGGAGAGAGTATCCCCATTACCCAAGGGATGGCACGAGTGGGTCCGTGCCGCGAATAAACATTAAAGACAGGAGCTAGCTGCTCTCTTGAAAAGCTAGAGATAGGAAAGCATTCCAGCCCCGTGGAGATACTAACTTGGGGAGACTTCCTCCACTAGCTAATCCTAGCTCCAGGAGCAATGCAAGTGAACAAACTCAGTCCCTGCAAACAAGGCCCTCTGCTTTCTGTGCAGTCTGTTGGCAATTAATTCCGTGCTACACCTGTAAATAGGGTTCAGCTCCCAGCCTCCCATCACACAGTGCAAATCAATAAAGGGACAATAGGTAGCCTTGGACAATCCCCACAGATTTTCCTGTTACTATGACATCCCATTTCTTTCAATGGAAAGAGCCTTTATTCTTCATTGAAACACACTTGACATAACCTTCACCTCCCAGTGAATGCAGAGATGTTTCAGACCTCACATTGGTGAGAGCAGCATTTAGTCTGTATTTACAGGTATTAGAACGAGGCTCCACTGAAATAGCAGACGTGCCTGGGCCACTTTATCACATGTGCTGAAGAGGTGAGCGCTGTCCTGCACTTCCCATATCTTTTCTTCTCCTCCATAGCAGCCTGGCATTCTGTACAGCTCGTTAGGTAAGTGCCAGGTGTCTGAGAGTTAGAATTGCCCCAGTCATCTTCACTGGTTTTTAAATATCCTTGTTAATTCCCTCCAAATCCTTGTTCGTGCCCTCAAAATCCAGAGTTGGGGGAAGGTGGAACAATAAACGCTGACAGCTTTATTAATGCAGAACCCGAGAATACAGACACTGAAAGAAACCCAAACCAAAGGCGAGAGAATGTTACTACTCTCCACTTTGCCTGCTGCTCTGTTACCTGATGGATTTAATGCAGATTCTGGATGTGCTCAAATATATATCTGCACCAAAAACAGTTTTTGAACTCCTGTCTATGTAATAAATACTCTCCTGGCTGATTTATGCCTGGCCCTTCGGAAGATTCTCTGGCTCTCTGGTGCTGGAACTGAATCATACCCAACTTTTAAAAAATAATCATTCCATCTTGATAATTTAAATTTCATAATGCATTGGAGCCCATTTAAACGAATAACTCTAAAAGGGATAGAATTGCTAATAAATGTTCTGTCTAGCACAAACCGTAAAATATTCATTTAAGGCAGTTATTTCACATTACTGAATAAGTGAAAAAAAAATTAACTTTTTGCACAGCTTAAGGTACAATTCAATAATAATTCAAGCTATTTAATGAATGAAATATTTAACATAATCTGCATACATTAAATGACAGAATACAAGGTATAACAAATGTAGCACTGGAATTGAAGGATAAAACTGGGAGAAATAAATATAAATTGTTCAGTGTAAATCTGAAGAGAAGAGGCTTCCATGCACTATACAATATATTGTGGGAAGGGAGCTGATTTCCATTTCCGGGACCTCTTGTCTCAGGATACTTTGGGAGGTGAGTTTTCATAAGTATGGGGCCCACTGCACAAGCAGAATCAATGGTTAACCAGGCATGATGCATTGGGGTGATGGTCAATTAATAATAACCACTGCAATGCAAATTCTCATGGCCTGGAACCTGGTGCCATTGGGAACAGCTGTGTCCAGTGGGCGTGTGATGGTCTGGAATGGAATGAGTAATGTCTATGGGAGAGTAGGGACTCTAGACCTTCCCCTCAGAAGAGTTCATTTCTGCTTCTCTTAATTACCATACAAATCACTATGAAAGGTCACTACAATTTAATTAGAACACATCCAATTTAGGGTTTTGTGTGTGACTGTTTTTATTTTACTTTGTCAGTGTGTACATTTGGCCCGGAAAATTCCTAGCTCCAGCACAATGAGGGAGAAATCCAGACTTGGGGGTGCTTGTAGTGTGTAGCACTGCCCAAGCCCAAGGCCTCGGAGCACCATTACTTTTGGGATATGGGAATTAATCCATAGAGGTTATTGGCAGAAATTTCCTTGATGTCCTATATGTGGTTTCTGTGGCTCTTTTCTCTCCCTTTATGTGGAAGGGCCTCGGAAAGCAGACTCCAGGGCGTCATCTGTTTGTGTTGTTGAGTATGCTGTCAGTGTCAGCTGTGCGGTGTGGTTAATCCTTGCAGGGTATCAGAATTGCCTCCAGCAAATCCTGCTGGGAACCGAAGAGGAGAGCAGCTCTGAGCTCCCCTATGTACCCTGCTTGATTAGGGTTTTCTTAAAGCCTGCTGCGGAGATGAGATGGCTCCGAGTAGCTCCTTTTCTGGTGCGTAATCGGGAGCCCTGGGCCTTGCTACACCAGCACTCTACAGTGCGTTTGATTTATCTCCCAACCCGAGCTGAGCTTGTGACCAAATATTCGGACTAAGACACTGGCCAGTGAAAAGGCCTGTTAATGCACTGAGCCACACCTGGATTGATCAGCGTTTGGATTTTACAGTGTCCTTTGGACAAAGTATGTGTTAGAGGTGGGGAGATGCTGAACCCCGGCCCCAATGGCAGAAAAGCCCTTTAAACTGGGCAGTCTGCATTGCTGCCTGGCTGTTGTAGGTGTCTGGTATTGGGGGGAGGTTCACTACCAGGGAATGCTTGAAAATAAATCTTCTTAGGCAAAGGCACAGAGGAAAGATGTACATTGAGATGGAGGCCAAAAAAGGCCCTTTACCTCTGATGGATTGTGTGTGAAATTCTGTGACCGATGTCCATAGTATCAAGCCATGTAGGAGGCCAGGTATAAGGAAGCAGATACTGATGCAAAGGGCAGTGTGAGGGAGTATGTTTTTGAGGGGCTGAAAATCCACCTTCTTTAGACAGGGAGATGGGATTCTGGTCTTGGCATCCAAGGTATGGTGTTTGTTTCCATAACTTGGGGCCAAGACCATCACCCGAGATAATAGCTGGTTGCTCCTTTCTGACTCGGGAGGACATGTCACTGCCTGTGTATTGGGTTTTGTCACAGTGCTAACTCTGGAGTGAGGAGGAGTGTTGGGGAGGGCGCGAGGAAACGGGATCAATGCTTTCTGTGAATGTGTTGTCCATCTGTGTGTGTTTGACTTGACAAAGATGGGCCGCTTTCTGCATTGCAATGTTTGTGGTGACATTGGAAGTGCTTTTCATGGGGTGTCTAAGCAACTGCTGTAATATAGCCTGTCTTGCTGGCAGATGTGTGAAGCTGCAAGCTACACATCTTTCCTACACATCCTCTGGTGAGCTCGGTACCTGTTGTTTGACCACATAAGATGAGAGGGGGGCACTTCCAGGAGTTTACATATTTCAAAGTAAATATGTGTTCTGAAATCCAAAAGGCCTCTGCCCATCAGGGTGTGTAAATCTTCACATTAAGTAGTCTCATAAAGGGAAAAGTGCAGACAATCATAAAGATTGCACTAAGAGCCAAATTTTGACAGAGCTTTGAAAGGAGTGCGTGCTGCTGCTTGAATGTGGAAATCAAGAGGGTATCAACTCTTCCTTTAAAATACAGCTTTTAAAATAAAGCCTGTTCCCGGAGTGTCGAGGGGATTCAAGCAGCATGTTGGCCCAGTGACTCTGGAGTGGAGTCCCACCAGGAGGAGCCACAGGGATGAACAGCGTGCTTTCCTTGCTGCTACAGCCTGTCTCAGGGAGTATTTCAATCTGCTCAGCTGTAATAGAACAGAAAAATTCCTGAAGGGTTCCCGCAACCTGCCTCACCTCTGCACATATGGAAATCTGAATTGGAATTGATCCTTCAACTAGTCCTTGTGAAAGCTGCAAAGAACAGTGTGTGGTTGGTGTGATGATGTTATAAATAGTTTTGGAGGCTGGAGGGTGTTTTGCAGTTCACTCAGCCGTATACATTTTGGAGACAGGCTCTCCTTTTGTGGAAATCCCAATGCCCTGAAGTCATGTGAACTCATTTTGCTCTGCGTCCTTTAGGCTCTTTCAGTGACAAAGCACAACACAGCAGGGCTGGTTCACAAACCTAGTGCTCCCGAAAACTGCTCGGGGAACAAAATAAATCCAACCTGAGTTCTACTGTACGTACACTAGGACGCAGCTCCAAAAGCTAGAGGTCTGTTTTATTGTGTTACTTCCACTGTGCTGTTATATAATGTATAAAAGGCAGAACTGATCAGCACAATGACTCAGTGTTGTATGTAGATATGCTTATGTACAGGCTTGTGTATCACTCATGCTGATAACTGCCCTGTAGCACATTGGGATGGCGGTGGCTGTCACTCACTGGAAGGCAAACAGGACAGCAAAAAAGTCAGACGTTGTGAAGTCCTCCTTGGTCCCAAATTTTCCTTTTCCTCTCTCATTTCCTATCTCTGTAAGTCACCTATCCCCATCGCTAGCATATTGTCAGAGTTGGTCCTAACTTTGACTGTAGCCTCTGTTGAAATCTTTTAATAACACATCAATCATTTCCTGTCTCCTAAATCCCGACTCTCCAAACTTGACAGAATCCAGAACGCTGCAGCTAGAGTGCCCCCTTCGCTAGAACGCTAGCACTGCCCTATAATATAGCATATCTGTTTCTGAGGCACCTGTCACAGTGGTGACTGAGTACCGGCAATGTTATGTAAAGCAGCAAACAATCCATAGGCCTGCGTTCTGTAGCCTGGTCTCTTCCCGGAAGGAGCACGCATCGTTAGTGGTAGTGCTGCTGGAATATTTCATTAACTTGATGTCAGTGTGGAGCTGCGGGCTGTAATTATGGGAAGGCTTTTGCCCAGAGGCAGGCCTTGAATTTCATTCAGCAGGTGTGTCGGGGCAGCAAGGGGTTCTCTCAGCTATGCAAGCTTCCTTTTCCTCTGCCGGCCCTTATACCGGCTGGCTATCCAGCTCAGAATCCAACTGAAAATGCTTCATGGACTTGTACCACAGAAAGGCCATCTGCTCCCTGCCAGCTGATGCTGCTTCTCTTCCTCCACAGTCAGGGACACTCTCTGTTTGGAATTCTCCCTCCTTTTCAAAGAACCTGCCGATCTCCCTCTTCAAATCCTGTCTAAAAATCTTCCTACTAAAACCAGCCAACAACTGATGTGTCTCCCGCTCCTCATGCTCTCCCCAGCCTTCCTCATGGTGATGCTCCCTCTGGTGAGCTCCCCTACACTATCACTTCCCCTTACAGCCCCTCCTGGCTGCATGGAACATTTAAAACATTCGTATGTTTTGTGAGTGACCTTAACCCTTCCGGCTCCAGGGCATAAGCCAACTGGCCACTATCCCAGGGAGGGGGCTGGCTTTGATGGCCCAGTGCCCTGAAACAGGTTGCAAGTCTATGTTCCCGAAGCACTCACTCCTACGCACTCCTTATGGACAAGCCCTGGAGAATTAGGCAAGCAGATGTCATCCCCACCCTGCTCTGAAAAGAACATCCACATGTTGTACACAGGCCAAACTTGCTCTTCTCCTGGGGTTTGGCTTTAACTGGTAATGTCAACAATAATTGAACATAAACCTTGGCGTAAGCCTTCTCCCTGAGCTTGACTCTGAGCATTTTCCCTGCTCGATCTCTCTGTGTCAGACCCTAGTCAGGGGGGCTGGAACAATTTTTATAGAGTGGGTCCTGATGATGGAAACCATGCATTTGGTGTTTGTTATTACTACTTCAAGCCCAAGGGTGGTAGCAGCACCCCCGGCACCCCTGGTTCCAGCACCACTGACCCTAGGTCATTCTGTCCAGGGAGATACGCAACCCTTCTTTTGATTCCTAGTTGGAACTAACAAGATCCATCAGCTAACATGAGTTGGTCCTAACTTTGACTGTAGCCTCTGTTGAAATCTAATCACACATCGATCATTTCAAACAGACTTCAGGCATCTGACATCAGGATGACTCAAGAGAGGAGCTGTGTCGGGTCTGGGAGTCTGCCATCTTGTGACAATTTCATAAACCATAAACAAATAGGGTTCTATAGATACTACTCCAAAAACCTGTAGGGCCAGATCCTCAGTTGGTGTACATCAACCTAGCCCCACTGAAGTGAATGGAGCTACATCGATTTATATCAGCTGATGATCTGTCCCATAAACTTCCACAGAGACCCTTTCTGTCGGGTCTGATTTTTAGCCATCCTATAGAATTCTACAGCAGGAATACGATTCTTTAGGGCTCTTCTTCATTTTCCCCATTGATGAAACATTCTTCCCCGTTCACTTCCCCCTTCTTCCCTCTGGAAATTGCTCTCTGTGTCTGTCTCATTTTATGATACTTTGTATGAGATGTTTTCTCTAAAAATGAACAGTTCTATAGTGCATAAATATTAAGGGGTCTGTTCCCTTGTTGCTCTGAGCCTTATAACCCATATTAGCAGCACTAATGGGTGCTGAGTTTGCATACTGTATCCCAGAAAGCAGAGACCCCTTAGCTAGCATTTCTGTAGAACAATTATAGAGTAAATTGGGGACGGGTTAAGACAGCAAAAACCACAGGAAAGGAAAATAAGAGCTAAAACTTGATATTTTCTTCATACAAATAGCGAGAACATTAAAAGGCATTAGGTGACCATGCAATTTGTTCTCAGCAGGCAACTACGGGAGGGGGCAGTTGCTTGTTTGTCTTTACCTATAAATTGCAGTTCATAATCAAAACAGTGCCAAGGTTGAATTCTCAATTATGCTCAGTTAATATGGGATTTTCAGTTAATTTTCCCTAAGTGAAGTGCATTTTAGTAATTTATTAAATCTCTTTTCTCTTTTGTGTAAGTGGCCAGCATTCAGCAAACTGTCTAGTGAAATTAAAAGAATCCCAGGGAGAAATTGAAATCTGTTTTTAAAATGATTTCCCAGTGACTGACAGTGTTTTCTATCTCTTGAAGTTTGGTATGTATTTTTTTATCCTTCTGAAAGCTGTGACATATTATCCTGGAGCTCCTCATAAAGAATTCAAATCTTGGCTTGTTTATGGTTCTCCTGATTGGACAAAAATCATCTGGAATTGGTTACTGGCTCCCATGCACTTACTTTAACCTCCTTGAGGTTAAAAATATTAACATCACTTACTGTGCCATTTTATCCGCAATAACTAGATCTAAGTTTTGATCCAACGCCATAGATCATTGCCATTGCAACTCACAACATGTTTGGCACTTGTACTTCCTCAACCACAAGCATCCCTCTGTCCTAAGAAATGAGTAGGAAAGGTAAATGCATTATTGTATTAAGCACATCGGGTGTAGAATGGACTCTCTCCTTTTAACTCTCACCTTGACTCTGAATAATGGTTTTTATACCAGACTGGGAGAGCAGAAAAATGTAAAGGAGAAAAATGTTAAAATGGTTAAATGCCTCCAAGCTTTTCTGCAGCAGGGACTGTAATTTATAGCTTAATGTTGTTCAAGAAGGAATCTGAAACACTCTGATTCTAGTTTCAATTGTATTTCTTAAACCAAAAAATTAACTGCAGTAACCAAGAATAGAATCTGCACTAGACTGAATCAGACCTGAGGTTCCATTTAGTTCAGTGTCCCATTTCCAGCAGTGCCGGGTCCCAGGTGCTTCAGAGGAAGGAGAAAGAACTCTGCAGTGGGCAGCTGTAGGATAAGCTGTGCCCCCTACTAAATCCCATCCTGGTGTCTAACAGAGATTGGCTGAAGCCCTGATGCATGAGGTTTAATATCCCTTCTACAGAATTGTTACAGTAACTCTAGATAGTCCTGATATCCATAGAGATGCCCAGTCCCTTCTCTGACTCTAATGTTTTTGGCCTTGAGGCATTCCTGTGGCCGTGAGTTCCACAGTCTAATTATACATTGCATGAAAAATATTTTCTTTAATCAGTTTTGAATTTCTCACTTTTAATTTCATTGGGTGTTCCCTTGGTCTTGTGCTACGAGACAGGGAGAACAGAAGTTCATGATCCATCTTCTCTATTCCATTTATTCTTTTTATATACTTTAATGATGTCTTCTCATTACTTGTCTCTTTCATGAGATGAACAATCCCAGCCTTCCCAATCTCTCTTCCTGGGGGAGTTTTTCCCCCCAGAACTTGGATCGTTCTGATCTCTCTTTTTTGATCACCTCTAGTTCTGCAATATCCTTTTTGACATGGCATGACCAGCACTGCACAGAATATCCAGTTGAGGCCAAACCACTGACTTATATAAAGGCATTATATTCTCAATATTAGGTGACCATCCCATTCTTTATCCATCTTAACATCATCTTTGCTTTTTTGACTGCAGCTGCACGTTAAGCCAAGGTCTCCATTGAGCTGTCTACAATGATGTCCAGGTCCCTTTCCTGCGCTGATACAGTTCATTTAGAACCGTTAAGGTGTATGAGTCATTTACAGTTTTCCCTCCAATGTGCATTACTCTGCATTTATTGACAATTTCAATTGCCATCATGTTGCCCTTTCACTAAGCTTGTTTAAATCTCTCAGAAGTTCCTCTCTGGTCCTGTCTAATCTAAATAACGATGTCCTCCCTAAATTTTGCCCCTCACTGCCCCCCATTTCCAGATCATTAATAAATATATTAAACAACATAGGACTTAGTATGCAATGTTGAAACCCCACTGTTAGGGTATATTGGCTACTAGAGGGTGTATTGTGTACTAAATTGATGTCATCCTTATGCAAAAGACAGATGACTCTTCTCAGGGATAGAAGGAGTTTAAACCGCCAAACTTTCATGAAAATATTCTTTCTCTTGATACCAAACATTTTCACTTTTGGGGAACCAAAGTTTCAAGAATAGAGAAAAACGTTTTGGTTGGGCATTACCCTCAGAGGATTTTGATGGTTCCCTACATGCTATACTTCCCTTTTAATGTTATATTTTAATGTGAACCAGTTCAATATGAGCTCTTTGCATTGTTTAATTACTAGGTGAAGGCCACATAGTGTTTGGGTAGTTGGTGGTAGTGGCGACAAGAAGCAATTTGACAGTAACTGCAAAATCTCATGGTAATGTGCTCTATTCTATTGAATAAACTGGAATCTTGATCAGAGAATGTGAGATTTCATCGCAGACCTCGACGTTGTGATAAAACTGGAGATGCTGTGTGAAGTTACTGTATGACCCACAGAATTTCACAGGTAGTCACCAGCATTCAGGTTATATGCACCTGCTAAATGTGACCATCAAGGAATCTGCAGGAGTATATAATTTCTATCAGTAAGATGGTATTTACCAAACAAAATTTACTGGATTTGTTTACCACAGTGAGTTCCCTTTTGAGCAGAAATGGCTGTTCTCATATATTTTACAGAAGAGATTTTAAATTCCCCCCCATTGTTACACAAAGTATAAAAATGATTTTATGTATTTTAAATAATGAATAAAACTGGCATTAAAGAAATAATTTGTGCATGAAACAGACTGAGGAGTGTTACTTTAATGGGTATTCAATGGCCTTCTTCAGGGAGTGGATATGGCGTAGGCTAAAACAAGGTTTTTTGGTTTGTATTTTTTTATAGCTGTGTTTTGACAGCACGTTAATGTCAATATTACCCGTAAAAACACTTTGCTTTTATAACAGGCAATTTTGTTGTTGTTGAAAATACGTTGTTTGAATTCGAAAGCAATTCATTCCAGGATCAAGGCTTTAAATTGGAACCAATTAGGACAAAGAGCTGCTAAAAAGGGTTTTTCAAACACCAAGAGCTTAAAGGTTAAAATTCAATGAACTAAGCACAAAGAACCATCAGAATGAGGCCTTCTAAGGACAGATATATGAATGGGCTGGGTGAAAGCCAGTGCTTATAATTGAGTTTATACTTTAAAATATTATTGCTTAAATGTGACTAAGAAAACGTGTAATGATGCTTGAGTTTCAGTAAGGATGGTATTTTGGTGGCAGGACTTCTTCCCACACTTATTTATGTATATTTGCAAACAGGTTTAAGTATAACTTTTCCTATCACATATAATAAAGCTGTGTGAGTGTGCACACGAGCGAGTGTCTCAGTATATGACATTGTGAGGAAGAAAGGGAGGAGGGTGTGCACTTGTGCCAGTGCCTTAAAAATAAGCCCTCAAGAAATCGTCTCCTAGGTCACTAGTAGAAAATCTATCCTAATTGCCCCCTGTGCCTGCAGTGTACACGGAGCTTTTGGGAAGGGGGAGCCACACTGCCTAGTGGAATTGGAGCAGGAAATGGCAGAAGGTCCCCTGACCCTGCTGTGACCGAGCAGGAAGCGGTATCAGTGGAGGGGAGGGAGCTCCTGACTGGCAAAGGTGTACTGGGCACCTGGGCTGAATGTGACGTATACATCCTAGTAAGTTCTGGATCTGTCTTTGCCTTCTGGCTTTTGAGTCTTTGGGCTGCACATTTTCAAGCTTTGCTCCGTAACCACGTGGGCAGGAAACTTGCTATCTTTTTTAGTGGAAGCTGAAAATCAGGTGATTACTCAACTCCAGGAGCCGGGGCTTCAAGTGAACCCCCCAACCTCACAAGAGTCATGATGAAAATTGGAAGAGTTGTCAGCACTGGGTTGCTGGGAATGCTGTGCTGCCGGCCTTGCCGTGGTTGCTGGGGAATTGTGCCACCAGACTCTCCCTCCCTCATTTGTCACTTGCGGAACGTGAGCCAGGCTGTGGGTAAGCTGTGGGCTGTTTCCCACAGCTATGTCCCTCCTGCAGAATCCTTTCAGGGCAATAAATCCCAGGCCAAATTGAATAGCTCTGAAATTTACGTGGGTAGTTTTGAAAATGGTAATGATGAATGGTGTTCCAGCACTGCTCTGACAATGAAAAATGTGACAGTGGTATTTCACAGGATGGAGCTGGGTCCCTACTGAACTGGAACCGATCACCTGATCCTGTGAAGTGTCTCAACGCTGGAACCATCAGCATGCTTGTACTTTTGTATGTTGCCAGAAGCATCAGTGGACAGATGTTTAGATGTGTTTTCTGACAATACCCAACATCTACCATTTAAAAATATAAAGAACCATGAAATAGTATGTAGTGCTTAACTTTTGGAAAACATTTGTTCTATCAGCCCTTACTACACTGTTTAATAAAACATGAGGTAGCTGAAAACATGGCTTGCAGTTATTCTCTAGCTGTTGCTGTTTAAAATTGTGAAATGTCCTGGCAGTACAAAACAAGACATAGCCAAGAAAATGCTGGGTTAATTTACCCAGACACTTACCCAATAACTCAGCCCCCTGTGTCAGGTGTGTTGGGGCATCCTGTTGGAACAGTGGCAGTCAGCAAGCCAGCCCTGGGGAAAGAGACATTGAAGCAATGCCCCCATTAGGACGCCAGACTAAAATGAATTCTTGTCCCAGAGAGAAGCAGCAGCCAGGTCATACTGCTTAGGAATGAGGATGGTATCACCGTGGGCAGGTTTGTTTCAGTTCTGGAGAAATGAACTAAAAATTTGTTTTAGATCGCCAGTGACAGACGGTTACATCCTCGTCTGTAGGAGACATCTGTCCACATCCCCAAACTCTTAGTAAGGAATGAATGAAGAGGCCAGGTGTTTTTTATATATATATTGAAAGTCCTAAATATTATCCCATGGTAAGCTTTGCATTAGCAGTCAGTAGACACTAATCTTATCGATGGAACAAAGGCAGGGAGGAGCGAAAAGAAATTCTATTTCTTTAAGTACTCGATTCATCCCAGTCTTGGTTTCCAAAGGATGCTTGCAAACTTGGAAGATTACTCTGAAATCTTCATATTCTGTGGGAGCTGTAGCTTGCTTTCTGAGCCCCCACCACTGTCCTGTATAAGCACAGTTCCTTTGGTAAAGTATGTGGGGATTAGTCCCACCATAGTAATTGGAGGTTGTGGCCCGTGGGGATTTGCCTGGTTAGCCTCAAAGGGCTTCTACACCCATTGCAATCTCCAGCTGACTATTTTAAACCTAACTCTTTCATGCAGCAGTTTTTTCCTCCCAGAAATTTAGTACTTTAGGCATGCTCTTTGGTTAACCCTCCTTGGAGGGCAAGTCCAGGAAGCCTTGGGCAGTTCATTTTAAAGGTTTGCTTGCCTAACGATGCTCAGAATTGGAAAGATCTTGTGTTCCTTAAGTTCTTGTACCTTCTTCTTAGAAGTAAGGGTAGCAAAAATCTTTCCTGGTAAGTGAAATATGAATCATATCTCAGAGCTCTGAAAATAACTTGCAAAGAATTTATGGATCCCTGAAGTTCTTCTGGGTTTTATATTGTTTATTTTCCTTTCTAAAATAAAATAATTCACAGGTGGTGGGTGAGTTTTCAGTGTGGGTAATTCTGAATAAAAATGGATGGCAAGAAGAATTCCTTCTAGAGGGTCAGTTCCACTGTGACTATCTAAGACTAATGGTACTGGATTAATAATACAGGGCTGCTTTAATATTCACAGCCTGCTACTTACATAGGCCAGAAATATTTTCACTTTTATGTGCTGAACAAAATTGTAACGAGAGGACAGTTTTATTGCAGCTGTGTGCATAATGGGTTGCACAGGAACCAGTCCTGTACATTAATCAGCATTTGTTGGCTATTTCCAGAGACTTGACCTATAGTTGCCATTGCTGCTAAAAATTCACTGATTTACTAGATTAAACTGGCGTACAGATGCAGGAATTGTAAACCACAATCTAACAGCACTGGGTGGGACTCAGAAGCCTGCAATCAGCTTCAAGCTTAATTTTTGGGAGGGTTTTTCTTTCTAAACCTCAGATAAGGAACGGTGATCACAAGTAAAATATGGAGGAAAAACTTAATGAGCCATGTTGATTTAAAATGAAGAAAGAGAGACAAACAGCTGAATTTACAATCTGATTTGCTGGATTGTATCTGGGACATGAAATAATATAGACTGGAGCTCAAATATATCCTTTTGCCACAGGGTACCAGAAATAATGTGTTCTTACTTATTAAACATGTCCTTTGCAACTTTTCTTCAAAATATATTCAGTATATGTTGACTAAAGGCCATAACCAGTAGAAACAGCAATGTGTCGAGTTGTAGGAAGGTGTCTGGTGGTATACAGCAGAGATCAATGTTAGGCTGTAATCTTACTTTAACATCTTCTCTAGTGATCTGAAAGAAAGATTAAACTGCACCTTAGTAAAATTCCCACAGAGGATATGAAATCAGGACGAGTTGTGAACACCGTTGAGACAAGGGAAATGTGAGGAGCCCTAGAGAATTAAGAAACGTAGGCAGCCAATTAAATAAGAATCCGCTAAAAAATTCAGCTGAGGAAAAATAATCCAAAGCACCCATTCTTCATGGGAGGCAGAGAGCTGTGAAGTAGTGATGCTGAAACGGACTGAGGGGCAATAGTGCAGCGCCAGGGGTGTAATATGCTTGGAGGCAACAGAGGACAATGAAGCTTTGAGCTGCATGTACACTGGCATCCCATCCCAGCAGGGGTAAACCCCTCTCTATCTAGTTATGGTGTGTTGCTTTCACTATGGGGCACCACATAGCAGAAAGATACCGAAAAGTCATCACCGTTCCCCGGGGGCTGGAGAGATGGACTTGGATGGAAAGACTCAGAGGTGAACACGTTTAGTGTCTCAGGGGAGGACACAATGAAACTGCGTGTTTGCGACGGGGGTGTGTGTGTGTGTGTAACTGAAATTAAAAAAGGGGAAAACGTAGGGCAAAGATTTAGCATTATTTCTGTTTTAATTGCATGGCAGATGCATGGATAGTCTGGTGATGGGGGCCGTGTCATTACCCCTGCCTGTGCTATACCCGCTCTGCATCTACAGAGAGGACTTCCCTTGCTAAGACTGCCAGGCACTTTGCAGCAATATGGATGGAACTCAATAACAATTAAAAAGCAAACCAGGCACCCCACTACTATAACTGCTAGGGCACTGTTAACCTTGTGAACATTAGCATTAAAATGTTGCTTTGAAGATCAATAGCAATACACATGTGGTATTTAAATATTTGTAATCAATGTAACAGCCTGAAAACATTCTTAGAGGGCCACTAGGTCTGGAGAAAAATGACAAATTAAACGTTAGTTGTATTTTTTCCAATGACTTGGAGATCAATAGATGCCAGATTCTATTTTAGTTTCCATTTAATGTTTTTATTCTTTACTCTCATTTCTGTATCTTTTTCTAGCCTATCCTGATGCATATTTACATCAACTGGCAATCTGAGGATCCTATTTGTCCAGAGACAGTGTAACAAAAACTTATAACTTTTCATGTGTCAGATCTCAGGAGAAATGTATTTATTACCTGCAGGAAGGGGAGGGAGGCGTAGAAAGGAATTGGGAGGGGGAGAAGGAAGACATAAGAATCAGTTCTAGTCACATGTCATAGTTTGAAAAGATTGTGGCACAGTGGTGTGATTTGTCAGGCGGAAAGAAACAGTAGGTGCTTTAACATTGATCACCAGAATATCATCACATCCTGCAGTCTCATCTTAAATATGCATTGACTGTAAAGCAAAAAATCAGGAAAAAGCTATCAGGGCTGAAAGCTTTGCTACATCATGCAAAGGTTTCAGCCATTTCCCTCTTTCCAGAATAATGGACAATGGAAGTCCAGCTAATTCAATAACAAACAGACATTTTCTTGTTTTTTGAGCTGTAAAGTGCAAACATTATCACAGGACGTCTAGACTAGCTGCTTCATCCTAATCCTACTTTTCATGGGGAATTTCTTCTTTTGCATCAATTCTAAATAGCTAGTTCTTTATCAGAGTCTCTCATTTTGTGGCTACCATCTCCATGCCCCCTGTAAGCTGAACTGAATACAGCTTTCTTTCAGGAGGAACAGGGAAACTGAATGTATTTCTAGACTTTGTTCTCTTTGGTCACTAGCTGCCTAGTCCTCTGTCTACTAGACTCAAGATTTATTTCTTAATTGGTTTTGTAATGGAATCATTTATAATCTTTTAGGTAAGAAGACCTTTTTAGATTGTTGATATTATCTCACTGACACATCAGGTATTGGCTGCGATTTATTTGGATTAATTGGAGGGATGTTCGGAAAAGATAGTATACTTGTTTGTTTTCTGTTTTAGTCACATAGTTTCATGATCAAGAAAAATGGCAGCAGAAGACCTTAAATGTTATTACAATGTCCATAGGGAATTTTTGGTGGGTATGTTTGGATGTTAATTACCACAGCCGCTAATTGAAGAACGTACGTAAAAGGATAAATGGACACAAATCAGGTATCAGGAATGGCAATATACAAAAACCTGTAGGAGAACACTTCAACCTCCCTGGACACACACTAGCAGATTTAAAGGTAGCCATCTTACAGCAAAAAAACTTCAGGACCAGACTTCAAAGAGAAACTGCTGAGCTTCAGTTCATCTGCAAATTTGACACCATCAGCTCAGGATTAAACAAAGACTGTGAATGGCTATCCAACTACAAAAGCAGTTTCTCCTCCCTTGGTGTTCACACCTCAACTGCTAGAAGAGGGCCTCATCCTCCCTGATTGAACTAACCTCGTTATCTCTAGCCTGACTCACTCTTGCTTGCATATTTATACCTGTCTTTGGAAATTTCCACTACATGCATCCGACGAAGTGGGTATTCACCCACGAAAGCTCATGCTCCAATACGTCTGTTAGTCTATAAGGTGCCACAGGACTCTTTACTGCTTTTACAGATCCAGACTAACGCGGCTACCCCTCTGATATGTGCGTATACAATGGATTATAATGGGTCCCTCCGATCCATTACATCGACCAGGAGCATACTGTAATACCCTTTTAAAAATAGTCTAAAAACCCTTTAAATAGTGGTTTTGGAGTTTTTGCAAAGTTCATACGTCCCAGAGAGAGCAACTATTTTTTAAAATATTCTATACAAAAACAAAAGAGAAATTAATCCATTAGCCAATAACTTAAAGTGATTCTTACTGCTTGACAAATAAACAGCGGGATTTGGAGTTTGAGAGATACTGTATTTGGTCATCACCTGGGTGGGCATGCAACACAGACACTCCAATAAATATCATCACACACTAATTATAATAGGGATCATGTGCATAAGTCCCTCTGAAGTCAGTGCAGGATAGCTCTGTAATACCTGGATGCAAGACGGCATGGAAAGCATATATTTCAGCCCTGTCTCTGAATTTCCTTTCTTTGTGGCTTCGAGTCAGACCAGCATCATCACTCTAACGTAGTTTCTGTCATGATTTAATGTGCATCTTTCTTTTAAGAAGCATTTTAATTCCCTCTTTGAAATAAAAAAAAGAAAACATAAATCACAGACAGAATCTTTTAACATTTACCGTTTAAAATGAATTCCTGTTGAGAGTCTCTTAAGCTAGATTTATATCTGATTTTGCATTGAACTGTGTCGTTATGTGGGACTGAAAAACTCTTATAAAATTAAGCATAATGTGAAAACATGCTGAAAAGACAGTTCTGCAGAAATATGGAACATTATTGTGTTAGAGAATATTGCAGTGAAAAATATGCAGAAAGGAACAATTACCATGGACATTTTCCTCTTAATGATCCTTGTATAATTCTTTGGTGGAAAGGTTTGTTGGTGTCTCCTTATCGATAAATGCAAATTGAGAAAGCATTGATATTTTCAAATCATATGAAATCAGTACAAAGAACTAGCCTTTTATTTGGAGCCAGACTAGCGGGAAGCCAGGGTGAGTTGGACTAGACACGCTGATATTGGTATCCTAGAGAACTGGAAAGTTACAGTCCAGATGAATGGGGATTTGACCCTGTTGACAACACAGAAATGAGTATTTAAAAAAAAAAATACTCAGCACAAATGCATCTTTATCTCCTGATTCCTCCCCCAAACCCTTTGACACCTACACCCAGCAAGAAGGCTCTGTTGAACATTGCATTGATGAGTTGAAGCCTTCTTTTCTAGCCAGTGCTTTATTTTGAACCAGCACTGCAATGTAATATGAAACAGTACCTGATGGCTCTGGTCCCCTTCCTCTGATTTCTCCTTTTGCAGGGGGCAGTGGGAAACAAAGTCCTTGCTAGGAGCACTAAAATGAGAAAGCTTTCTCCAAGTGATCATGTGAGGAAGAAAATGACAACATTAACTTTGCCCAGAAGCATACTTTCACGGAAGAAGGCTGTATTGGTTTTAAAAGAGACCTGATTTAGAGGGAAAGTGAAGGCAGCTATAAAAAATAGATAGCCAATGGAAGAAAGAATAAACTGATAGCAACAAATATAAATCAGAAGCTAGGAACTGTAGAAAATTGATAAGGGAAGCAAAGGGACATAAAGAGAAATCTATGGCCAGCAAAGTTGAAGGAAAATAAGGAGTTTTTCAAGTACAATAGGACCAAAAAGTTTCCTGACGGTGGCATTGATCCATTAAAAGATGGAAATGATAGAATTATCAATAATAATGCAGAAAAGATGAAAGTGTTCAATAAATAGTTCTGTTCTGTATTTGGGGGAAAAAACAATGATGTAGCTATATCATATGATAACACTCTTTCCATTCCACTAGCATCTCAGGAGGATGTTAAACAACAGCTACTAAAGTTAGACATTTTAAAATCAGCAGGTCCATATAACTTGCACCCAAGAGTTTTAGAAGAGCTGGCTGAGGTGCACACTGGACAATTAATGTTGATTTTTTAAAATAAGTCTTGGAGCACTGGGGAAATTCCAGAAAAGTGGAAGAAAACTAATCTTGTGCCAATATTTAAAAAGGGTAAACAAGATGACCTAGCTTATTATAGGCCTATCTGTTTGACATTGATCCTGGGCAAGATATGGAGTAGCTGATATAGAATTAGTTAGTAAAGAATTAAAGGAGGGTAATATAATTAATACCTATCAACATGGTTTTGTGGAAAATAGATCCTGTCAAAGTAATTTGATTTTTTTTTATTAGATTACAAGTTTGCTTGATAAAGGTAATAGTGTAGATGATGTAATATACTTACACTTCTGTAAGTCATTTGACTTGGTACTGAATAACATTTGATTAAAAAGCTAGAATGATATAAAATTAGCATGGCACACATGAAATGATTTAAGAGCTGGTTAACTAGTCCCAAAATTTTATTTTAAAGGGGAATCATCTAGTGGGTGCGTTTCTAGTCAGGTCCTGCAAGGATCTGTTTTTGGCCTGATGTTATTTAAGATTTTTATCAATGACCTGGAAGACAACGTATAAATGATCTCTGATAAGGTTTGCAGGTTCAACAAAGATTGGGGGAAAGGTAAATAATGACGAGGACAGGTCACTGATACAGAATGCTCTGACTTGCTTGGTAAGCTAGGCTCAAGCAAACAATATGCATTTTAATATGGCTACATGTAAATGTATACATCTAGGAACAAAGAATGCAGCCCTACTTACAGAATGGGGGACTCTATCCTGGGAAGCAGTGACTGAAAAAGATTTGGGGGGTGGTTGTGGATAATCAGCTGAACACGAACTCCCAGTGTGATGCCATGTTCAGTAGCATGCAACCTGGGACGCATAAACAGGGGACTCAAGAGTAGGATCAGAGAGGTTATTTTCCATCTGTATTTGGCATTGGACTCATAGACTTTAAGGTCAGAAGGGACCATTTTGATTGTCTAGTCTGACCTCCTGTACAACGCAGGCCACAGAATCTCACCCACCCACTCCTGTAACAAACCCCTAACCTATGTCTGAGCTGTTGAAGTCCTCAACTTGTGGTTTAAAGACTTCAAGGTTCAGAGAATCCTCCAGCAAGTGACCCGTGCCCCACGCTGCAGAGGAAGGCGAAAAACCCCCAGGGCCTCTGCCAATCTGCCCTGGAGGAAAATTCCTTCCCGACCCCAAATATGGCAATCAGCTAAACCCTGAGCATGTGGGCAAAACTCACCAGCCAGACACCCAAGAAAGAATTCTCTGTAGTAACTCAGATCCCAACCTATCAGGGTCAGCAAGTGATATTTTCATTATATTACACTATTGTTGTGTTCATCCCAAGAATTAAATACTATGATGGTAATTTAATAAAAACTGGTAAAAATAGAGAAATCCTGGTTCCCACATAATGCCGAAAAGGACAATTTTGGCAGTCATACTGCAGGTCTGAGTCGCTCCTAATGGCAGGATTCTAGCTTTATTTATTATTTAGTTTTACATCTTTCACCTGAGCCATGGATTGTCTTCTAGCTTGTTCTGTTCCTTAAATGTTCTCTTAGCCTGATTGTAGCTTCCCAACAGCTCTGTTGATGGAACCTCTCTGGGCACATGCAGACGCAAGCCATATGGATTTTGTTACAGTGCTCATAACCTTTCCCTTTATTCTGTATGAAGCTGTCAGCTTTCTTCCAACCCTCTGGGATCTGGATTGGCTGTAGTCCCTTCTTTAGCATGGATATGGAGGAGAGAAGATTGTCTGCACATAAGTTATGTTTCCTAGCTACGACTCCTATTCTGACCTTCCATTCCTGCCATCTTATGTCTGGGCGGTGTTGTGTTTTGATAGCAGAAGCAGAGAGCTAAGATCTCTGCACTGCAGAAATAGCTGGATTGTTCTCTCTCCCAAACAGGCCACAAGGTGTGGTGCAGCACTCCCTTTGGCAGAGAAATCAATTTCTTCTCTACCTACATCAGGATCAGAACACCAGATCTCAGTGTGACCTCAGCTTGGCTGCAAATTCATTCATCAATAATGAACCAGAGGTGGGCCCATTGCATGAGAAAGCGTGTAGCAAGGTTTGTGACTTCAACCACCTTAGCAAGTACACGCTCAAAATGGGAGACACACCCAGTCAGGTAGCAGCTAGGATTGCTTGGTCCGGTATTGGCTGGGGAGCCAGTGTAGGGACTTGACCCTCAAGGGAGGTGGGGGGTGCTTTGCCTGGAATGTCTCAGCAGGTGCCTGTTGGAAATTCCTTATGGTTGTCCTGTTCGTTCCTGGTCTTTTCTCCTCAAGACAGAGTTTTTTTGCTAAAGGAAGCAAAGTTTTTTTTGCAAAAAGAACGAGGAGTACTTGTGGCACCTTAGAAACTAACACATTTATTGGGCATAAGCTTTCACGGGCTAAAACCAAGCCCATGAAAGCTTATGCCAAATAAATGTGTTAGTCTCTAAGGTGCCACAAGTACTCCTCGTTCTTTTTGCTGATATAGACTAACGTGGCTACCTCTCAAAGTTTTTTTTGAGATTTAAAACCTAATCAATAGGCCTCTTACAGCTTCAGATTTTAAAATACCACAGTACTGCTGAGCTGTAATTTAAGATTATGAAATTAGCAATTAAAAAAAGATAATTACCACTACCCCACGGTATCTTGATGTGACTAATTTGAAGCCACTTGCTTGTGTTATACATGGAAGATGGTTTTGGGACAGATGGATCTTGGAGAAAGGTGAATATATTTCCTGTGCCTCTAGAGGGCTGTTTCAGCTGTTGGCAGAACAAACAGGAGAACAGCGATCTACAGGAAATGTTGCTCAGTCTTACATTAGCAATGGTTTAATGTATAAATTTTATTCTTTGAAATTCAAAAAGAGGAAAATTCTGCAGTTTCTTAGCCAACTGTTCTCAGCAGCAGACTGTAAAATAGCAATAACAAAACCTAATGTTTCCCAGAGCATAGTCAATCCCCACATTTCCAGACACCAAGAGTTTCCTACCAAGTGTTATTAAACTATACATATAAATCTGCTGCAAGGCGCATCAGTGGAAGAATCAGGTTTTGTGAGGGGGTTAAAGAGAGACCCTGGAGGACCTTTGCCCCTAATAATATATGCATATGTGTACATAATACACACCTAAGTGTATGTGCGTGGGGGTGTATGTATGTGTGTATAATTATTGCAGTGTGTGTGTGTGTGTACATACACAAACATACATTCACATACATGCACTGTTTGGTTAAGTCAGTGTTGTTAGAATACTAATCTCAATTTCTGCAGTGTCTGATGGATTACCTTTGAGTTTTAGGCCCCAGTCTCTCAAATACAAAAGCAGTTGTGTAACTAGACTCCCATGGAAATCAGTGGGACTACACAGGTGAAATTTACATGCATGCGTAAGAGTTTGCAAGATAAGGGCTTTACAGTGTTACCTGTGTGACTAATGGTCAAATCCTGCAGCCAAAACTTGTATCTTGGGCCTGGTCCACACTAACCCCCCACTTCAAACTAAGGTATGCAAATTCAGCTACGTTAATAACGTAGCTGAATTCGAAGTTCCTTAGCTCGAACTTACCGCGGGTCCAGACGCGGCAGGCAGGCTCCCCCTTCGATGCCGAGTACTCCTCTCGCCGAGCTGGAGTACCGGCGTCGACGACGAGCACTTCCGGAATCGATCCCAGAAGATCGATTGCTTACCGCCGGACCCGGAGGTAAGTGTAGACCTACCCTGGCCTCCCTGACTTAATTCTGTTGTGCTCTGTGGGCCTGATTCTGATTTACACTAAGGCCACAGCACAACACTAGCATGGCAAAGGAGCCTTAAGATGGAAGTAAATTATAGTTGCACACTGGTGTGAATGAGAATCAGATCATGTGACCCCATTGGGAATTTTGGCTGTTCAAGGAATGTCCAGCCAGGCCTTGCTATAATACTTAGAACTGGTTTAAATAGATATCTATTTGATTTGAAGTAAATTTATGTATAAAACTTACTTGGAAATGTGTACAGTAGTTTCCTATAAATAGTAATCCCACATCTCTTTAAATCTGAGACCATTGATGTGCTTATTGTTATTATTATTTTATTTTATTAATGAAAAGGGCTTTCTGAGGTGGAGATATGAATAACAAATTTAAACATTATGGGAGCAAAGTCTTCGATTCTAGATATGAAATTGCCTTTCACAAAAGGCTGTGCCTATTCATATTGACAGAAGTTAATGTAAATAGATTTTCAGGTTTTCCTCTCTGTAGATTTTCTCTAATATCTGCTATTGGATTGTGCTGTTGATATGGGTTTAGCATTAAGCACTTCCTCACCTGTTACCAACTCTTGCTTTCCATTAAAAAATGTAAATCAAGTGACTTTGAATGCTTCCAATTTAGATTTTTGATAGAAAAAAAGTTAAACTCAGAGCATTTGCTGATGATGTGGTACTTAAACCTGAGTAAAGTAGGAAAAAAAGATTAAATTAATAATGCAGAAACTTCTTGCAGTATTGCTTCAGTTACTGGTGTTCCAACTTAAATTAACTTCACTGTATATTTAAAAAAATTTTAAGCCAAAAAGGCTAAATGCTCAGTTCTGATTCCTTGATTGAAAAAGACAAATGGCTAAAAGGTGCTTAATGACATGGCCTCACTCCCTTAACAACTGAGCAGGGATGCAGGAGACCTACAGAAAAAAATGAAAATTAAATTGAATTTCAGAATTACAATTTTACTTTTGTACTTTCTATTTTGCAGTTATTTGTATTTTTGCTTTATGTGCAACAAATAATTAAAACCTACTTTACTGTGTTTTTCTTGGTATCAAACTGTGAGTTAGAATTAAAAATAATTGTACTCATAGAGCTTTTAATTAAAAATGGGGTAGGAGGTCTTCTGGCATGGTCCCAATGTGTTATGCAGTTACTATGTTAGGGCCTGATTCTCGGCTCTTCGTGGGCTCTGGGTTCTGCCCATGTGAATCTGATTTCAAGATTGTGGCTTTTGGTTCTTCTGTGAAGGTCCCAGCATGTTCAACAGACCTACAGAAGACCCAAGTACAAAAGTTTCCCACGCTCTGGGATGGTTGATTTGCAGAGCTAAATAATATGGCCCAGGAAACGTTCATGAATGTGTAATTTTCCCATGCATTGTTTGGTAACTACCTCACTTCAGTTGGCCAAAGTTCCTTTTTCATGTTTGCTCTGGGCCCAGGCATGCAGCCCTTTCTCAGGCAAAACTCATTCGTTTTTATTGAATAAAGGCTAAAGGCTAAGGGAGGACCTTTATGAATTTCATGCTTTTTCTACATAGCAGTGGAGAGTCTTGTTATGCCTAGAAACCTATGTTAATGCATAATGATTTATGGAAAATGTAACTGAAAAGAGGAATTGCAAAATTTCTCTGTGTAAAGTATGCCAAAATTGACTGTAGATGGGGTGTAAGTCCTACAGAAGTGGGATCCTTGAATGATAATAAATAAGTTTTACATTTCTTTAGCATTCTTCCTCAAGGATGCTAAAGTGCTTTCCATGCTTCACAAACTGATAATGCAGGAATTGGTCACCTGTGAGGTGGAAAGCAACAGTACACATGGCAGTAGGCAGCAGTCTAGGTCAGGAAGTGAAGAAGAATCCCATGTCCGATGATATGTCAGGAGAAATTTAGGAAAGTAGAATGTAATTGCTTGAGTAGGAGAATGGACTTACTGTATAGCTGGGTTATGCATCATGACTCTAAGTTATTAGGCCTATCAATGACTATGATAGGTGTGTTGCGGGGAAAAAGTAAAATGAATTAAACCTCTTAATAAAATAAACTATTCTAGGCCAAAAATCAAGGTATTTGCCACAGTGAAGTTGTTGACACAAACATATTCACATCTGGTTCCCCTTGAAAAATGAACAATGAAAAACACTTTCATTTTTGACAGAATTAATGATGAAGAGTTCATGGATTCCAAGGCCTGATGGGTCCACTGTGATCATTTAGTCTGACCTCCTGTGTAATACAGGCCAGAGAATTTCTCCAAAATAATCCCTAGAGCAGATCACTCAGAAAAACATCCAATCTTGATATAAAAATTGCCAATGATAGAGACTCTACCAAGACCCTTGTTAAACTGTGCAAATGGTTAATTACAATCATTGTCAAAAGTGTATACCTTATTTCCATTCTGAATTTGTCTAGCTTCAACTTCCAGTCATTGGATTGTGTTATTCCTTTCTCTGCTAGATTGAAGAGCCCATTATTAAATATTTGTTCTCCAAGTAGATAATTATAGACCATAATCAAGTCACCCCTTAACCTTCTCTTTGTTAAGCTAAATAGATTGACCTCTTTGAGTCTGTCACCATAAAGCAGGTTTTCTAATCCTTTAATCATTCTCATGGCTCTTCTCTGAACCCACTCCAATTCATTAACATCTTTCTTGAATTGTGGGCACCAGAACTGGACACAGTATTCCAGAAGTGGTTGCACTAGTTCCAAATACAGAGGGAAAAGAATTTCTCCACTCCTACTTGAGAGTCCCCTGTTTATACATCCCAGGATCGCATTAGCTCTTTTGGCCACAACATTACATTTGGGAGCTCATGTTCAGCTAATTATCCACCCCAAATCTTTTTCAGAGTCTCTGCTTCACAGGATCAAGTCCCCCATCCTGTAAGTATAGCCTCCATTCTTTGTTCCTAGATGTGTACATTTTATTTTAGCCATATTAAAATACATACTGTTTACTGGTGATCAGTTTACCAAGGGATCCGGATTTGCTCTATTTCAGTGACCTGCCTTCATTATTTACCATGCCCCCAACTTTTGTGTCATCTGCAAACTTTATCAGTGATGATTTTATGTTTTCTTCCAGGTCATTGATAAAATGTTTACGTAGAAAGGAATGTTGTAGAAAATGAAATACTCTTGTTTATTTTTTAGCAGTCTATAGCAGACTGGAGTCTCTTTACAGTGTTTGCCTATTGGGTCTCCAAAGTGCAGAGAGACTCTTTGGTAGTTTTAGATTGATTAATTATTCTAGTTTGAGTTATGTAAAAGAATTGATTTATTTTTACTAACTATTGTGAATGTATGTACATTAATTAGCATCCCTTATTGAATTATTTTTTTTCTCTTTTGCATGTTTAGAATATTTTGTAGTGATTAAGCTGCTCTTCTAAACTAGCAATGGAGGCCTCGTTTGTAGCTCAAACACTAACCAACATGCAGCATGTGAGGAAATGATTTAGAATTCTTTTTTTGTATTTTTTAATATTCCCAATAGGGGATGTCTGTAGCGCATCAGACTGTTTTCATGTGATGATTTGTGGACAACTCCTAGAGACTTTGAATGTAGAATCAGCACTATAGAATCATAGGACTGGAAGGACCTCAAGAGGTCATCTAGTCCAGTCCCCTGCACTCATGGCAGGACTAAGTATTATCTAGACCATCCCTGACAGGTGTCTGTCTAATCGGCTCTTAAAAATCTCCAATGATGGAGATTCCACAATCTCCCTAGGCAATTTATTCCAGTGCTTAACCACCCTGACAATTAGGAAGTTTTTCCTAATGTCCAACCTAAACCTCCCTTGCTGCAATTTAAGCCCATTGCTTCTTGTTGTATCCTCAGAGGTTAAGAAGAACACGTTTTTCCCCTCCTTCTTTTAACAACCTTTTATGTATTTGAAAACTGTTCTCATGTCCCCTCTGTCTTCTCTTTTCCAGACTAAACAAACCCAATTTTTTCTATCTTCCTCATAGGTCATGTTTTCTAGACCTTGAATCATTTTTGTTGCTCTGCTCTTGACTTTCTCCAGTTTGTCCACATCTTTCCTGAAATGTGGCACCCAGAACTGGACACAATACTCCAGTTGAGGCCTAATCAGCGCAAAGTAGAGTGGAAGAATTACTTCTCGTGTCTTGCCTAAAACACTCCTGCTAATACAGCCCAGAATGACGTTCATTTGTTTTGCAACAGTGTTACGCTGTTGACTCATATTTACTTTGTCATCCACTGTGACCCCCAGATCCCTTTCTGCAGTACTCCTTCCTAGGCAGTCATTTCCCATTTTGTATGTGTGCAACTGATTGGAGTACTTTGCATTTGTCCTTATTGAATTTCATCCTATTTACTACAGACCATTTCTCCAGTTTGTCCAGACCATTTTGAATTTTAATCCTTTCCTCCAAAGCACTTGCAACCCCTCCCAGCTTGGTATCGTCCACAAACTTTATAAGTGTGCTCTCTATGCCATTATCTAAATCATGTATCCCTCAAAGCAGATTGTTACTGAATATCCTTCAGTTTAGGACTTTGTTTAAATGTAAAGCTAAAAACCATGCAAATCCCACTGGATATTGGCTTATGTAGGACGTGATGCTGAAAACACTTAAAGATGTGAGTAAATATGCAGTTGCGTAGTCCCCTCCGTTCAATGGGACCATTGGTAGGTGTGAGCGCTTGTCTAGGATCAGGTGTAATACTTGGCTCTGTGGGTGCAAGTAGTTAATTTAAGTGGGTGTATATTTTACAAAATTTAGTATACAGTAGAACCTCAGAGTTACAAATTGACCAGTCAACCACACACCTCATTTGGAACCAGAAGTATGTAATCAGGCAGCAGCAGAGACAAAAAAGAGAGGAAATACAGAACGTAAACTACTCAAAAAATACAGGGAAAGCAGCATTTTTCTTCTTCACAGTAACGTTTCAGAGCTGTATCAAGTCAATGTTCAGTTGTAAACTTTTGAAAGAACAACCTTAACGTTTTGTTCAGAATTATGAATAACCTCCATTCCCAAGGTGTTTGTAACTCTGGGGTTTGTTACCGTATGGTTAAACATTGCCGAACAGAGCTTGGTTAATTGTGGTGTCTTTCAGCTGTTCTCTGTTTTGTTCTGTTGCAACTTACTGGAGCTGTAACAAACTCTTTGTGGGTCATTATACAAATGTCAGAAATTGCCGGAAATGCTGACTCTCAAATTCCATGTTGGTAGCTGAATTTCCTCTAGTAAGGTATTTTAGACCTGAATTTCTGTAATATTGTCACAACATGAGAGTAAGTGAGTTATCCTGAGAGAACAGCACTCCTGGGTGCACAGTGAGTCATGCAGTAGAAGTAAATGCCTTCAGTGATCCTCAGTTTGAGGAGCTGTCCAGTTCGCAGGCAGTTTGGGGGGAGTGGAGGAGGACGTTTTCTGTCACTGTACACTGGCCCAAAGGCTCTATAGACTGTTACGTGTCGTTGATGGAGATTTGCACTCCATACCTACTTTTTCTTTGAAGTTTTATGTAGGTTCCCCCCCTACTTTTAACAGCTCCTAACATTCTGCACTAATAGCATCATATTAGTGAATCGTTAAAGTCATTCTTGATTTTGCAGTTTAATTTCTCCCCACATTTTCTTGTGTTTTTAGTGCAAATCAGTTATGCCTTTCATCCAGTGACTTTCCACCATCTCCAGTTCCAGGAGCAGAGCAGTTAATTTTCCCCTTCCTATATTATAAATGTTTGGGATAGAATGATTGGTAGGGTGACCAGATGAGATGAAGAAAATATTGGGACACCAGGAGGGAGGAGGGACAAAAAAAACGGTGCTGCCGGCTGGCTGAGCAAACAAACAAACAAACCCGGCGGCGCAAAATGTCTCCTGACCAGAGATCGGTCGGGATGCGGGACAAACAGCTCAAAATCAGGATGGTCACCCTAATGATAGGGGCTAAACATAGTTTTAAGCAGTGACCACTATGCTAACCTAAAAGAAAGTCTTGTTAGCATAGTTCCAACTCTGAACTGGGCTTTAGGAAATTTGGTGGCTTAACATCAATGTTTTCCTTTTAGTGATTTAGCCTCCCCAAATAGGCTTTTAATAACAAGTTCAGCTTAAAGTGTGATTTTTAAAAATGATTTAGCCCGGTCTGAGGAAAGCCCATCGGCAGAAGGTCAGAAGCCCTGTCCCAGCAAGGCTCTTTGAAACATTTATAATGGAATAATTAATTTTGAATTTTATGTTTGAATTTATTTTTTAAAATGCAGTTGTGCTTCCCCGAGTTAAGGTATATGATAGCCAGCCTGCTGTTCCGGAACTTTTCTGTGCCAGCGAGGAAGAACGTTGAGCAGGTGGAGTTTCTCGCGAAGCCAAGCCTTTCCCTGGCTTTAGCGCAATCTAGGTAGGGCATGTCTATGCTACGGGTGCTCCCGTGGCACAGCTGCAGCTCTGCTGTTGGAGCACCAGAGCATAGTTGTTTCCTGCATTGATGGAACGGGATTTTCCATTGCTGTGGTTAATCCACCTCTCTAAGTAGCAGTAGCTAGGTCACAGATGAATTCTTCGGTCAGCCTGGCTGCATCTACATTGGAGGTTCGGTTGGTTTACTTACAGTGCTCGGATGTGATTTTTTTTTTTTTTGTCAGGCTCCTGAGTGATATTGCTTTGTCAATCTAAATTTTAAGTGCAGACCAGGGCTTACTCTGCAGCAGCTTGGTAGGGGGATATTGGAGTTCTGTATCTGCCTCTTTCCCATGTTGTCACCATTGTGTGTGACTGCTTCTTCCTTCTCGTGGCGAACTGGAGAGGTGATGCAGGCAGTTGGTGATTCTTGACAATGCTAATGCCATGAACGGGGCGGCTCTATGTTTTTTGCCGCCCCAAGCACGGCAGTCAGGTGGCCTTCGGCGTCATGCCTGCGGACGGTCCGCGGTCACGTGGATTTGGTGGCGTTTCTGCGGGTGATCTGCCGGTCCCACAGCTTCGGCATACCCGCCGCCAAACTGCCGCCGAAACTGTGGGACTGGCGGACCTCCCGCAGGCATGCTGCCGAAGGCCGCCTGACTGCCACCCTCACAGGGACCGGCAGGCCGCCCCCCGCGGCTTGCCATCCCAGGCACGCGCTTGCTGCGCTGGTGCCTGGAGCCGCCCCTGGCCATGAAGTGGCCTGGAGGAAGTGGTTGTTAAAAGTAGTATGTGTGTTCCAGGGAGAGAGGGCAGGACTGGGTTCCAGCAGGGTTCATGTTAAGGAGTGTGGTGGGTTTGTTTATTGAGAGCGAGGAAGTTGTTAGAAAAAGTTCAATCTATGGCCAAGAGGATAATAGACAATGAGAATTTTTTAAACAAGAACCAGTGACTGGAAATTGAAGTAAGCAAAGTTCAAAGAGGAAATAAGATGCAAATTTTAAAACCATGAACATAGTTAACAATTGGAAAGAGAGGTGGTAAATTCTCTATTATTTGGAGTCTTTAAATCAATGCTGGATCTTTTTCTAAAGAATATGCTCTAATTCCACCACAGGTGCTCGGGCTAGAAGCAAGAATCTCTGGGTGCAGTCTATTGCCTGTTATGCAGGAGGTCAGACTAGACCATCGGTCCCACAATGTAAGCAGGACATCCCTAGGGAAATCTGCACCATCACTGTTATGTGCCCCTTACCTCTAGCTAGTCCATGCTCTTGTGGGCGGGGACATGCTGCACACTTTGGGATGTGCTGGTCTGGGTGATCATAATGGTCCCTTCTGTCCTTGAAATAGATGTTTGCAGCTCTGGAAAAGGGTCATCAGGAAGCTGCCCAATCACCATCCTCTCTCTCATCTTCTGATTTTATAGAGTGTCTCTGTCACTCTGGCAAGGTCTAGAGACCTCATGTTTAGGGCCCTTCCTGTCAGGATTCAGGCCTGCGAGTGGTGTGAAGGCTGCGCTGGGCTCCTGCTGGTTGTGAAGTGCTGAGGAATGTTGTTACAACTGCTCAGTGCTGCTGTTCTTGGTGCTCTGGTGATAGCTGCATGAGCAGAGGACACGGCTTGCTGATTCAGCCGACCTTGACGTTACGCATAAAGAGAGACCACAGGCTTGGTTTGGTGCCGAAGGCGCTTGGCAAGGTTCATTGTCGACAAAGCACGGTCCTAGCGCCCCGATAATGTTATCAGATAGCAACTGTGAAAAAACGGGACTGGGAGTGGGGGGTAATAGGTGCCTATATAAGAAAAAGTCCCAGAAAACGGGACTGTCCCTTTAAAAACGGGATATCTGGTATGCCCGCAACAAGGGACCCATTTGGTCTGCACACCAGGATGTGGTCCCCTCAGTGAGTGCGAAGTTACCCCTTCTATAATTTCTCCTTTCATGCATAGATACAAACAAGGTACGGATTATGCTCCAGACATTGCTAGTTACCAGCCTTCTCCTTGTACCTGCTAGTTCGAACAAAACATCCATATCCATTACCCTGTCATTCCCTCCCTATCTTCAAGGTCCGTGTGTTCCTGTACCATCTCCTAAGAACGTGTTCACATAGTTACTTGAGAACACTGGGTGTTGTACCATCCTCTCCAGCCAGGAATGTGCGGACTTGGTTTGCCGATACCTAGTGTGCTGTTATTTTGCCAAGCCCAGGCCAACTCTGGTTCACAAGCCTTTGGTTCTACTATTAGTTATGTCTAAAGCTGCAGCAAGGTCTACAGAGGATGAAGTCCAAGTGTTCATGCAAAGCTTTTGGGATCTATCATTGGTCTTGTCTTGTATTTGTATTGAGGCTACATTTTTGTTTTGTTTTTTACATTCATGGCATATATTGCAAGGCCTGTTTACTCAGGTTTTCTTTGTGGGGTATTGTAGTGTGTTTGAGGTTGTTAGTTTTCTTGTGTACATTCACCAGTACTGGCTATTGGATTTACTTTGTTTTTTTATTTTGTTCTTATAAGAAATGCACATAGGCTGTAAGCAACATCTGAGTTTTTAAATAGAAAACCCCCAGACCCTGTAACTTCTCAACAGTCAGAACTTAAGGAATATTAATTTTAGGAGTACTTGATGCAATGACATTATTGTGAAACTTCTTCACAGTCAGATGATTTCATCAGAACTTAGGATTTCTAAATGTCATTTTATAATGTCTAATTAAGGTATCAGTTTGAAGACATCATGTTATTTTAATTGAAACTGTAAGAGTAATCTATTCAGTTTTTCCTGTTAAATTAAGAGCACAGACCTTTAACAGATGATTAATAAGACATTGTTATTAATGAAAACATCCTGCCATTTGAAATCTAGACTCTTGTCTTGTTGCGTAAATGGAAGGAATGAAACCTATATCTCTAAGACCAAATACATCTTTCATTTATTCTTATTTGGAGCCAGCTAGTAGTCTCAGTGCCATGAGTATGCCTCTTTTGGGAGATTTAAATGTGAAGGGATTGGGAATCTATTTTCTATTGGGCAAGACTTAGTGAATGAATTGGTAGCTGTTAATAGACCAGTAGGTCATTTGATTTATCCCTCATAAAACAAGGGAGAAAAAGGGAAAATAATAAAGAACATTTTGGACAAAGACAGATACTTTATCCACTAGGCTAACAGGCCAACAGCTTTGGTTTGAGCCTCTAATGGATGTTTTCAGGCCTAGAAATAAATACGTTTTTGTGTCATGAAAAAAAAAAACCAAATTAATAATGTAAAAGCTCCCATTTCTATTCTCCCCTTGCCTGGCTGGCCGAGTCTCCGAGATCAGCATGTCTCAGACATGCTCTTGGATACCATATTTCTCTCCAGGGCGTTGGGTTTCTTTTCCTATGATTCTTTCTCTGCCCTCTCTCCATAGAGGATTAGCAGCACCGGAGACCCTGGGAAACCAGAATATTTGTCATTTGCTGTTCTGTGTGCTTTCTGAAAGTGGCATCTAAATAATAAATCCTTGGAAGGGTCTTACACAGAAGCTAGACTGGCTGATTGTTAAAGGGGCTAAGAATGGAACGTGGAGCCTTTCCTCCTCTAGGTGACTGGTTCAGATTTGCCCAGTTCAATAGTATCTGAAAGTCCTTGCTGTCTGATAGCCATCGGGAGCATGACCTTAGTTATCTGGTGGCCTGTGTCTGTCTGTCCTACTAATTTAAGTGCCTAAACACTGCTGTGCCCACTCTCCCATTCCTAGTGGGGCAGGACAGAACTCCACCACTGATATAATTAACTGGCCCCAGCTGATTGTCTCGGTGGAGAGATCTAGGTCTGAATTAGGCCATGGGGAATGACCTGTTCCTCTCTGATTAGCCTTGGGGCTCTCCTTGTCAGGGAGGTGTTTGGGGAAGCCTGCAGAGCAGAGCCAGTGTCAGTGCTGAAGCCACACAGAGGGCACCAGTTCTATCAATCAGGCACCTTTTACCAGTGCTAAATGCTTTTAGAAAAGACCTTTATGCATTGACACTGGACTTCAGCTACCAACACTGACCCTGCTGGTAGGTTATTGATCACCATTTTCCAAACAGCTCTGTAATTTTTATGGAGCTGAAACTCCCATTAATTCCTGAAAGATTATGTGTATGAGAGGGAATTAAGCACAGGTTTTATATTTTATAATTATCCTTTTTTTCCACCCAAGGGGATAAGGAAACTGGGGCTAGTGTAAGTTTCTGACACAGGGAATAAAGACAAATAACAGAGCTCTTGTAAAATGCTACATGCAGACCAATCATTGCTGTCTTTCTCTTCTAGGGAATGGAGTGAGTCTCAGTACAGCAATGACTGTAAATGATTCAATTAGAGTTAGCTTCAGATATTGATAATAAAATCTAGCTTCCATCTAATTAGGTAGAAGATTAGTTGGTGTACCCTTACTCAATTAGAAAAATACATTTATTTTTGTCTTTAATTCAGTCACAATGGGGAAGGGAATTCAGTAATTTGAATGCTGACTTTCAGGTACCTTGCATTACCAAACCAAATGAAATAACATTCTGCTATAATGTTTCATTGCTCTCAGATTTATAGGGAAAATTAAAATGAATCCCACATTAGTATGTGGTCATATATAAAACAGCAGCAGCTAAGATCTTTGATAGGCAAATATCCTGGTTTGGGGTATTTGTAGAAGGAAAGAAAAGGAAAGTAGGCCTGTTGAGTTCCTCTGCTGGGTTATAGAAAGAAATAAGAAGAAAGAGAGAGAATCTTTATTTGGCAGCAGCTTTCTGTACATTGTGAAATGATGCAACATTGAATTGCATGATTTGAAATTTTATTACTGCCAGCCAGGATCTCTATTCATCTTTTTTTAATGTTCTTTCCCCTCCATTTTGTGCCATTTGTCAGAAGTTACCTGCTAAGGAAAACAGCCTCTTTTCTCTTTGCAAATAAAAGCTTTGCAGCTTGTTTTCAAATGCTAAGGATCTTAACCATTTAAAGCAACCAAAATTAATTGTAAATCTGCTGTTAGTTTCTGATTAGGAAAAAAATTACAGGAAATGTGTACTGCTAGACTTAAGCAATCAGGAACCGAGCTCCATTCTGTGCTTTGTGAAGTATTGAATTTGTTGCAGAATAATGTAATTTCTAGAGAAATTTGTGTAATTTGGCAAGGAGTGAGCTGTGTGCCTGAGTTTCACTGTCTGATTTTCAGGGTTTGTTTATCAAGAAAGGAACTCTCCTTTAGTTTATGACATCACCGGGTGTGAGGGCATGCACTCCCCACACTAGCCTTGCAAGAGCTGACTCTGGCCAGGAGGGCCCAATCAACTAATTAGGCTGCAAGCAGGGGACATTTAAGTTAGAGGCAGATAATTAAGGACAGGCTCACCTGTGCAGGAACAGGCAGGGCCTGTAGAACACCAGTTAGCTGGCCACAAAGAGCTGGGCTGCTGGTGCTGGGAAAGGCTCAACAATGGGAATGGGAGGCTGGCAAACGCAGAGCGGGAAGCCCAGGGAAACAGCAGCAAGAGGTAGGACTGTACAGGGACTGTGGCTCCTTGTTCGAGGGTCCCTGGGCTGGAACACAGTGTAGCAAATGGGCCTGGGTTCCCCTGCCAACCACTGGGGAGTGGCAAGGGCATTGGAGATGCCAGCCAGCCAGCAGGCCTGGGAAGAATGTGAATTCTCTGGAACCGGAGGACTTCAGTGACCTGGCCAGAGGGCCAAGCCACAGAGAGGAAGCTGCAGACATGGGCCTGAGCGTGGGGGGCAGCAGAGCAAGACAAGCCAGGAGAAGACCACACCAGAGGAAGAGCACAAGCTGGCAGAGCTAATCCCCAGGATGGCCAGCAGGAAGCGCCGCTCGCGGTGAGTGGACCCTGTGACCCAGGGGAATAATTTGAATGAAAATTATTTGTGCCATTTAGTATGGATGTGAAAGCAAAGAAAAGCAGCCCCGAATTCTAGATGAGAGCCAGGAGAATCGATGGAAAACATTTGAAAATCGGTGTAACATTTTTTGGCACTACACTTCATCCCCAAAATGTCACAAGTCTGAAAAGCATTTCCAGAAGTCAGAAAGGCCCCTACTTATGAAATGCCAACAGGATGACACAGGTGAGTTCCAGAAGGAAAGAGGAGCTTGTGGTTTAAGGTGCTCAGGAGACCCAAGTTCTAATAGTGGTTGGAGTGGGTCAAATTTTCCATGCTGCTTTCGTTTGTGAGTGTCATTTTCCACATTGTTGTTGGGTGATTTTCTGAATTCCAGAATGGTAACTTTTGTATTTAACAAAAAATAGTTGCTATGAATATTTTGGCTAGTTGTGTATCTTAAAAAAAAAAATAAAAATACATAGACAAATGCAATGGGTCCCCTTCCCAGTGCTGCATTGAGCAACAAGATTAGTAGGCACAGAGCCAAAGTTTGGTAATCTTGATGGAGAATGGATGTCTAGACAGATGAGGTGTCAGAAATCCAGCAGGCAGCATTGAAGGCTAGAGAAGTTTGAGCAGAGTAGTCCAGGTCCAGCTTGTCCTTCTTTGTTTGCTTAAATGTCTAATGCTGTTTTTTCTTTATTTGTTTTTTTGTTGGTTTGTTTTTAAAACCCTCTCTTTCTGGTGCTGAGAGTTAATGTTCTGCTGACATTTGTTCACAGAAATACAGCTTTGATTTTATTATACCAGGGCCCTTCACCCAAGTATGGTTAGGGGTCTGTCAGTGATTCTGTTATGAGCCCCTTTTTATGACTTGGTCATAAAAATTCCCTTCTGGGCTGAAAGTTGGCCGTTAAGGCCTTTTCTTTTTCCTCCCCGAAACTGGAGAAAAAACAGGTGGTAGTTTGAAATGGTAAGAGTGCAAACCCCACCTCTTAGAGGAGTTAGCCTGTTAGTCCGATGATCAAATGACTAAATACCCAGTGTCCCCTCTGTTTTCATAGATTGGAGAGTGTTCAGTCTTTCTATTGCTATTTGAAAGCGCTGTGTACCTATGGGACTAATCTGTAAGGCCCTGATCTCACAAACGCGCGCGCGCACACACACGCACGCACGCTTTCTAGATGACAATAATCCCATTGAGCTCTGTGGAGTTCTTCTCATGTACAAAGTTGAGCATGTACATAAATGTTTGCAGGGTTTGGGGCCTGAGTGATTCGAAACAGACTAGATGTCTATTGCAAGGGCCTCTTTCCTCTGTGCTGGAGATCTGGCTCCAACCTGTGCTCAGACACACTGGCTCCCTGGGCTAGAGAGCCTACTATTGGAGCTACGCTACGATGGAGGAGATCTAGGTTCACTCCCTAGTTCTGGTCTCTCATTCCACAGGCTAGCAAGGGGCTGTGGCTGCTAACTTGCTGCGCATATATGGAGATCTGTGGGTGCCAGGCAGGTAACATGCACGCTGTGCTTTGTCACAGGCGTAACCAGCATTCTTCCAATCGCTAGTGAGAGCCAAAAGCGAGTGCACACATTCCCTCTAGGAGGGTGTGCACAAATGTGGGCCCGCTCACCTGTTTGTAGATGCTGAATGAGTTATGTTGAGCAGGTGAAGTTAATTCTGTTCTGTGGGGAAATGCTTCCTCGCTGTCTCACTGGAGGAGCTAATGTAACACCGACAGACCCTGGTCATCGGTGGGCGGGATTGAACCTGAGACCAATGGAGCTTAGTGCGTGAGCCGCTACTGCGTGAGCTAAAAGCCATATGGCTCTTAGCTAAGGCTGTAGAGAGACTCCATCTCTCTCTCTCTAAGTGGTCTCGGTGCCACTAGATGGGGACAGAGCCCCACACTCAGGCAGTGTGTGGGTTACACTAGGTGAGCTGGAATGGCCTGTGGTTTAAAGCAGCAGCCAGAGCGTGCACTTCAGTGGTGAGAACCTGCTATTATCGATTCCTCTGGTGGAACAAAGCTGTGTCGTGTGTCTGGGGTCCTGGGGGCACGATTACCTTGTGCCAGTGACGTCGGTGACTGATTAAGGAGCGACCAGGGTTTGGTCTGAGGTCTTCTTTGCAGCTCACTGGGACAAGGTGGCAGCGTCAGGCCTGGAGGATGGCAGGGTGGAAGGAAAAGGGGGCACAGTTTCTTGTGGCTCCTCCTGGGGTGCTCAGGAAAATGGTCTACAATCTGGCTCCTAGGCCTGAGGTTCGTGCCTTTCCCCAGAGCGTCAGAGGCACAAGCCAGTGCCTAGTAGCTGGTCTAGCTCTGCAGGTCAGGCTATGTGTGGGCTGCAGGCCTGAGTCCGAGTGTGTTCTGTCTGCGTGGGTCAGGCTGTTGTTGTGAGCAATCGTTTCCTGGTGATACGTCTCCCAAGTCAGTGTTTCATGTGGTCTGTGTCCTTGCAGCTCAGGCTTTCGCTAACTGTTCAAGTTTTTTTGCTGTAAGATGGCTACCTTAACATCTGCTATTGTGCGGCCAGGGAGGTTGAAGTGTTCTACTACAGGTTTTTGTATATTGCCATTCCTGATATCTGACTTGTGTCCATTTATCCTTTTACGTAGGGACTGTCCAGTTTGGCCAATGTACATAGCAGAGGGGCATTGCTGGCATATGATGGCGTATATAACATTGGTGGACGTGCAGGTGAATGAGCCGGTGATGTTGTAGCTGATCTGGTTAGGTCCTATGATGGTGTTGCTGGTGTAGATATGTGGGCAGAGTTGGTATCGAGGTTTATTGCATGGATTGGTTCCTGAGTTAGAGTTGTTATGGACAGTGTGTGGTTGCTGGTGAGAATATGTTTAAGGTTGGCAGGTTGTCTGTGGGCGAGGACTGGCCTGCCTCCCAAGGTCTGTGAAAGTGAGGGATCATTGTCCAGGATGGGTTGTAGATCACTGATGATGCGTTGGAGAGGTTTAAGCTGAGGACTGTAGGTGATGGCCAGTGGAGTTCTGTTGGTTTCTTTCTTGGGCTTGTCTTGTAGCAGGAGGCTTCTGGGTACACGTCTGGTTCTGTTGATTTGTTTCCTTATTTCCTTGTGTGGATATCATAGTTTTGAGAATGCTTGGTGAAGATCTTGTAGGTGATCTGTTCAACCATAATCACTGAAATCTTAAAAACTGTGTTGCCATCTTGAAGGTTCCTGGTGTTGAACTGAGGAACTGTGAGAATTAAAAACCTGCATCCCTACAGCTTAAACTAAGAGGCTCAGTTCTAGCCCAGATGCTGTGGGTAATGGACGCTGAACAGGAGAAGCATGAGGAGGTGGGGAAAGGAGCATGTGCTGGGGAGGCAAAGTCCTGAGTTCTCTTTGTGGCAGCCGTTGAACCACTGTGCAAAATTTAATAGAGGATTATCTGCCTTAGGCTCCTTTGAAAGCCTATGGCATAAGTGCCCCATTCCCTTAGGCCCTTTTGTAAATACCAACCTGTATCCCTTCCTTCTCTGGGACTGTTCAAAGAACTGCCATTCTCTACTGAACTCTGGGTTATTCCATAGCGGGTGTCTACCTCCCCCGCAGGAGTGCCATGAGGGTTAATTAGTTTTATGTTCAACAGTTTGTATGTTCACAGTGCTCTCTCAGGGTGCAGGATTATTATTAGGTATTACATAGTGGGGGGTTTCAAAGTCTTTGCCATATCTCTGCTAATCTAATATGAAATGGAAACCCCACAAATGGCTGTGGTTACCCTAGTTTCATATTGTCAGTCAGCAGATCATAAACTTCTTCAGAGATGACAAAGCGTTGTTGGCTTCTATATAAAGACAAGCTGGCTGAATTGAAATTGTTAGGGAACTAGCTTCCGGTCTCCCTGGAGGACATAAACAACTTTCAGAATCACTAGGCTGTTGATAAATCCATAGAGATTTAGACTAGCCTTTGTGACACAACACACGCAATTTTCTGTTTAACAGAAACCTGGTCCCTGAAGGAAAGGAACCAAAAGGGATGCTCTTTGGGTTTCTGTTTGGGGGTTGGATTTTTGGTGCAATACTTTTTGTTAGAAGAACTTACATCAGAAATGAATTTGGCCCAGCACACCATTAAATTTGTCTTGTGCAGAGCCCCACAAGAAGCTTGTGCACTGCCTAAATCTCTTCGCCATGGCTCGCTAGGCTTTCTGATTTGTCTGTCTTCCAGCTAGTCAGGAGCTCTTGCCAATCGGCATCTCAGCCTGGCCCATCCTTGTGTGTTTTTTGTCACTACAAACTCTTTTCTGTTGTCACCTGGCTATGTTGCTCTTCAGTACACATGGCATGCCTTGCTGGTCACAGCCTTCTTGTCATTACTACTCTCATGATTTCAGTGTTTAGCACTTTCCCCGTCACTGCTGCGTGATGCCCACTCTGCACAGAGCGTGTCTTAAAATCATCCACCTGCTGTGTCTTTGTCTTCATGAAAGATCGTTGTATTTCACATCATGGTGTGGGTGTGTGTATATATAATATATTGATAAACACATTATATCGTTGTAACAACTTGTGTTTTCCGTTCCCTCGCTGGCATTCACATACGAATACCTATAGATCAGGTATTTTATCACTCCCAAAATAAATGTACTGTCTATGCAGACTCTGCAACAGAAATAGCTGTAAATGAAAGGTTAACCCCTGGGGTTGCAGTGTGAAAATGACACATTTTGGTATGGGTATAGGAAACAACAAACAGAAGTATGTTACAGCAGTGTGACAGGCAGAATTTAAAGTGACAACGGGAACCTAACAGCTCCCTTGCGCGCGCCCCCCCCCCCATCTCTTCCTTACTTTGCGCTGTAGGAATCAGACTTCTTATGTTGACTGAACTGACTTGAAAGCGGATTTTTCTCTCTCCCCTCAGCTGTGGTCTGTAAATAATCAGTTGTTGCAACTAGTTCAAAATAATTCTTTATTCTAAAAGTCTTCAGACCTAGAGGTATAGCTCTGTATGATGGTAAAACGGAATCCAGGTGTATGATAAAACCTGTCTAGCTGCTGTATTTCATCTTCTGCAGATGTTTGAGTTTGTGCTTTGGCCCTTGGGCTGCAGTGACTGGCTGATGCATGTTCCTTGCAGCAGAGGTGTGGAGGGCTGGGAGCATTTCACAGCTAGGGTGCTGACCCCCGCCTGCTTCTCTGGGGGTAGGCAGTCAGCAGGTCACATGAGTATAGGGGATGCTGGGCACAGGGTGTGCCTGCCATGAGTAGGTTCCTTGCTGATGCTTTGGGATTGCTTATTAAATGGGGTTGTTTTTTCCAGGGGCTATGAGGGAGTGACGAGGAAACACTCAAAGGCCTGTCCAAGCAGATGCTGTTACTAAATTGTCTAAAGATAGGGTCTATACAACTTGGCAAGGTCCCTTTTCATTCCCAACACCCGGGAAGTCTGTGTCTCTGTACGCTTGTAGCTCCGTGCTTTGTGTCAAAGCTGAAATGTCCGTGCCTCATGCTGGGTGATTGCCGCATTACTGCGGTGCAGCAAGGTGAGCTAAAGGGGGTTCCATCCTTCGCTCTCAGTGCCCTGGCTTTTCGACAGCACGGAGCCAAGTTAAGTGAGTGCCACGCTGCTGAGGATTTATATGGAAATTGTTTCCATGCTTTGTATTGCTACAGCTGCCCACACCCTTTCCTGTCCATTCAGCTTCGTGTGTTCCAGTGCCGTTTAGTAGCAAAGGCAAGGAAGAGCAGTGTGGTGTTTTCTGTCTGCATCTGGCAGCCTGGACTGCTCTGGGTGGAAGGAGCATCCCAAGTGAGTGACGCTCCCTTGGGTGGTTATTACAATAAGGGAATTTTAATTAATAGAATATAAAAATGTCTTGCTGATGTCAGCGCAGACATGGAAGCAATGAAAAGCAGCCACAATACTCCCCTGGAAATGGCCTTCGTTGCACATAAAAGTAAAATTAATAAGATATATAACTTTATGTTCACTTACAGCATTTCATTACCACAGACAGAAAGGCAAGAGGCCTGGTCCACAGATCCTGAAACCCAGACTGCACTATTCCTAGCTTCACTAACCTTTGCTTAGAAAATAAAACCATTTCAGCCTACAATACAGGGCAGGAGCGGTGACCCACTCAGAGCCCCTGCCAGTCTGACCAGTGCTGAGTTTTGCAGGCATGGTACGTGATTAATAGGGAGATTGACGCACAACACACTTAAAAGAATTTGGTAACTAACATGGAGCTGTTGATTAAAAACTACTTTACATCCATTTAATGATAATTCATAACCCTTATACAGTGGTTTTCAACCTTGAAAAGCTTTATATACATTAGCTGGTGCCATACTGCAGCTCAGAGTTGGTTACTGAACTCCTCCTCCTCTTCAATCGGGAAGAGAAAATCTTCCCAGGGAGTATCACCTTAGCCTGATCTCAATTCAACAGGAGTCAGCAGCCAATAGGAGAAATTTCAACCCAAATGATAGTTTTTGGGAGTAAAATTATAAGCCATTGAAATAGGGGTCTTGAATAGATCCCAGGAGTACTACCTACTACAGTACCAGATCATATCACTTGTCCATGTAGTCTGGCAGCTTGGCTTTAGCATTGATAAATTGGACCATGAGTCTATCTAGTTCAGTATTCCACCTTCTGTGGTACCAGATCAGACCATTGGTCTATCTGTGCTAGCATCCTGCCTCCAGCTGGAGACAACCAGGAAGATGTAAACCCACTTGTAATTAACCTCGTTGCAAAAATATCCCACATTGGAAAAATGTTCTTACCCCAGCTGATGATCATTCTTCACATTAGCATGAAGATCAGGAGCCCTTGTAATAGTTTCCTAACTAGTGCCACTGAAGGTGGCATTTCTTTTCATATACATGTCTTTGCAAAGTGTGTGGTCTAGTGTTTGTGTAATTCAGGGCCCTGTCTTAATTGACCCCACTGCCAAAATGTGTGCAATGTCTGTGCGCTGCTCAAGTCAGTTTCCAGAGTTCAGGAATACCTTAGTTTGTGTTCAGTGGTTTGCTTCAGTGTATTATCTCCTATTCCTTTCTATCTGTAGTATCTCTCTCAGAGGAATCTATTGCTACAACGTAGATTGAATGTTAGAATATATTTCTTCGTTTTTATTGTTTCCCCGATCTCTATGTGTGGCTTTAGCAATTGCATGATTTGATTTGGGAGTATTTATATGAAACTAGAATCTGTGGATGAGAGAGACCAATTAGAAACTCCAACCTGCATTCACCATGCAATGGAATAAAAAGGGTCTATCTAATGTGTGTGTGATTATTTTGTTTGGGTTGAGGGCCATCAACTTACACAGTGCAATGTCAAGGAATGTGTGTGAGGAAATCTGACTTCTACTGCATTCAGTTTTTTGTATTGGAAATCTGACCTTTCAACAGCCTAGTTTAATATACCAAGGTCTAAAAAGAGGCTTTAGAAGAAAGTTTCAAAATAAATGCCCCCATGCCTCTCTGCCTCCCCCCAAAAGCCCCCCAAATCCTGTTGTCATAGTCTGGATTTTGTTACTTTAGCAGAATACCACGTTAGGGAAATTTAAAGTTGGTGCTACCTCCTTGCAAAAGTGGCTCACTTTTCTAGCTCAGAATGTCACCAGTGCAAGTTTCTAGTTAAATGAACATTTATATATTTTTTGCAAGATAGGTGCATTGATTGCCTCCTTGCCCCTTTTAGAGAGTACAGTCAAAGTTTAGACTAAAAAATTTGCTAGGAAACATTACAGTGACAAAAATAAAATTAAATAAGAGCACTGCTAACCACAGGGGAAAATTGCATTTATATTTTAAAAGGCTGTGTGTTGTTGACAGATGTTCATAAAGCCTGACACTAACTTGACTCTAATTCTCTCCTGGCTAATGAGAAACCTTATTTGCTTCTCTCCTGCTTTCCATTTTCTCTGCAGCTTAACAAGTGTCATCTTTTTCTGTGGTTTCTGATTATTTTAGGCCAAATAGCTGATCAAATTAAATTGCATTTCATTTTTTATTCTGATGATGCTAAGCAGGGTAGCGAGAACTCTACCATCATATGACATTCAGATCAGTTTGTGTTTGTAACATCCAGAATATTAGTGGCTGTGATAGTGCACGAAACCCTCCACTCCCCCAGAGAAGAAGGTGGAAAATGAAAATGGATGGAACTGAATTAAGAGGAAACCACAGATAAAACTGACATGAATTTATATTTTAATGTCAGGCCGACAAGAGAAGGGAGCTAGATACAGGAAGTCCGCTTCCTGGACAGTGGTGGCCGAGAAGGAGGCTTTCCAAGTTCCTAATTTCTTTTATTTAGAAGAGATCCCAACCATCAGAAACAGTATAGTAAAATCCTCAAGGAAACACTTCCATTCCACACATGGTAATTAATAGTCTGGAATTCAGGCTTATTTTTAAACTAACAATTTATTACAGAAGAACGAAGTAGATAATCTAAATTGACATGCATGTATATTATGTGAAAGGAAACAGAGGCCAGATGGGAACACCTGATACATGTTGCTTTTCGGGAACAAAGCAGCATTTATTGAGATGCAAGAGCCTGTCAGAAATGTGGTGAAGTTGGGGGAGAAAGGAGCTGAAATTCAGGTTGACTCCACGCTGTATGGAATTTGAGAGCCCTTTAGGCTTCATCTCTGTGACCAGAGAGTTAGTGAATTTTGCCGCAAATGACTCAGTTCTCCAGAGCTGGTGGAGCCCTGTCTGTGCTTCTGCATCTGATGAAGCATTTAATCACAAAAATTGTATCTCTACTTAGAGTCAGGGTAACGGAGGTTCAATTCTACCAGCCCAGCCTCTGGATAACTCATGGCATGAAGTGGAGGGATATTCTTGCGAGGGATTCTCTAAAGAGTTTCTACATCTGGATAGAAGCCCCTAAGAAAAGCACATGGGCAGAGCCTTCAAATGCTATCCTCTTGTGTCATGGCTGATTCTTCTTGATGTCCCATGACTGGCTCTAAAGGGAACTAACTTCCTTGGTGTTCATTTTGTACATAGTGAGCACAGCTGAGTTTGTAAATTAAGAAAACAAAGAGGCATTTGCAGCTACAGGAGAAAGGGACACTTTACTAATTCAAAGAACGGGGAATATCTGGTCCTCTTATCAAGGACCTTTAAACATTCCCCAGTCATTGCATCTTAAATCGACCATATCACTTGTTTGTGTAAAATGGGATTTATTTGTACCACCAGCTCTATCCAAACTGGAGCCAGCTTTTTCAATGAAGGACATTAAAATCATTGTTTCGCAGTAGTTTTGGTGAACATCCAGTGTTGGCCTTCGTGTCTGCCATATATCATGGCACCAGTTATAGACTCAGGGCACAGCAGAGGCACAGAGCCTATCGTGGGGGAGCTGTATCAAAGGGCTTTGGAAGCTCTGGTGCTAATGTTTCCTTAGCAACATGAAGTTCCTGAAGTGTTTTGGTGTAATACTTTCCACTTTCTAGTGTGTTGTTACTCAGGTGCCTGGCCTGTTTCTCTGTGGCCATGCAGGGCTGAAGGCTGGTATGGCAACGCTGCACTGGCTGGACTCAGATGCAATATCAGATGGTGGCTAAAATGGATTCAAAACAAATAACCAGACAACTATACATACAATGTGATGGGGGCTAATTTAGCTACAACTAATCAGGAAATAGACCTTGGAGTCATCGTGGATAGTTCTCTGAAGACCTCCACGCAGTGTGCAGCAGCCGTCAAAAAAGCAAACAGGATGTTAGGAATAATTAAAAAGGGATAGAGAATAAGACGGAGAATATCTTATTGCCCTTATATAAATCCATGGTATGCCCATATCTTGAATACTGCGTACAGATGTGGTCTCCTCATCTCAAAAAAGATGCTGGCATTAGAAAAAGTTCAGAGAAGGGCAACTAAAATGATTAGGGGTTTGGAATGGGTCCCATATGAGGAGAGATTAAAGAAGCTAGGACTTTTCAGCTTGGAAAAGAGGAGACTAAGGGGGGATATGATAGAGGTATAGAAAATCATGAGTGGTGTGGAGAAAGTAAATAGGGAAAAGTTATTTACTTGTTCCATAATATAAGAACTAGGGGCCACCAAATGAAATTAATGGGCAGCAGGTTTAAAACAAACTCATTCAGTGCACAGTCAACTTGTGGAACTCCTTGCATGAGGAGGTTGTGAAGGCTAGGGCTATAACAGGGTTTAAAAGAGATCTGGATAAATTCATGGAGGTTAAGTCCATTAATGGCTATTAGCCAGGATGGATAAGGAATGGTATCCTTAGCCTCTGTTTGTCAGAGGATGGAGATGGATGGCAGGAGAGAGATCACTTGGTCATCATCTATTAGGTTGACTTCATCTGGGGCACCTGGCATTGGTCACTGTCGGCAGACAGGATACTGGCTGGATGGACCTTTGGTCTGACCCAGTATGGCCGTTCTTATGTTATGAAGTATCAGGGGGTGTGCTTTCACTCTATGCATCCGAAGAAGTGAGGTTTTTACTCACGAAAGCTTATGCCCAAATAAATCTGTTAGTCTTTAAGGTGCCACCAGACTCTCTCTTATGTTATGTTCACTCTCATTTAGAAATGCTTGCTCTGCTGAATGGATCATCCAGTCTGACTCCCTGCCAATGTCTTGTATCTCTTCCCTAGGATAATTATTCCACCATCTCCTGGATCTCCCTGTCCAGGGAGTTTTCCTTGATATCTACTTTAAATATTCCCCTTTGTGTTTTCACCCTTTAGTCTTGGCACTACTTCCCTTTAGCCCTTTTCCTGCTGCTCTCAAATACATTTCTTCTCCCTGCTTGGTATTGGTTTCTCAGGTATTTGCAGACAGCTTTTGTCCTCCCTTCAGTTTTCTCGTAGCCGAGGTGTATGTACTACGGCTGTTTGTCCTCTCACTTACACTGTGTGACTCCTCTAACTTTAATGGAGCTACTCTTGATTTATGCTGGTGTCAATGGGAGGGGAATTGGCCCTATTGTATGAAGAGTTTAATATTTCTTCATGCCCAGAACCCCTGGACTCCATATCTTAGCCCACACCAGAGCTGTACAGAGAAGAACTATTGCTTCCTTGCTCTGTCAAATCATGCTTCTGCATTTGCAGCCTTGTTGTCTCTACAGGTGACAGTCTCAATGCTCACATCGATATTTGTGTGTAAACCAAAGCTGACATGTAACATTAGCTCATCCCAGAGTGTACGTAGCCGTGGGTGCTCCCGAAGCATATTCACAGAAGCACTTCTCATTCTCTTGTGCCCCCAACATTGATCTGAATATGGCAATTTCATTCTTGAGACTAACTGGTGTCCGATGTATCCTGTCTGGAATCTGAAACCATGTTGCCCTGCTCTGCTGCTCTCCTGAATGTTCTTCAATAACCACTCTCAATTTTGGGGTGGTCTGTTTCATCTGATGGCAGGAGCAGGATATTATGCTGATGGTTACACCATCAATGCCTACACTGAGAGCTCTATTCCTAGGTCACCCTTGGGGCAGCGTTTAGCTTTGGAGATCATCTCCCTGCACACAGGGGGACTCTAGGCAGATTTGTAGGCATCTCATGGCCTTTCTAAAATAGCTTATCCACTGTCAGTCCTTGTAACTCTGAGTAGGATGAAGTCCGCAATCTCCCTGGAACTGTGGAAGGTTCCTTTCATCCCTGTCAAACATCCGGTGTCCCTTCATTGATGCAAGAGGAAGGAAAATGTATTTATTCAGAAGGAAATATATTCCCCATAATGGGACTTGAGCAGACCAAACAGCTGTGCTCTGATGAACTGAGAACATGGTTGGGTTTCTTCCTGGCAGGTGCAGGACTGAGCCCCACATAATCTGAGAATTAAGACCTCATTTGCTATGTACTGTGTCTGTCTAGGAGGCACTGTAATGCCATTGGAAACCGGAGGGGGGCAGTCCATCACGTTCGTTGTCTGCCCATTCTGTTTGTGTTGTCAGAGGTGCAATAAGTCACAGAGCGAAGAGCAAAACTACCTTATGCTGTTCATCGTGAGTTTTTAACTCAAGGTGGATCCAAACTCTCTGGTTTTAGTCGTTCCATTTTATTAGTAAAACGTGTTCTAAAGGATGTTGCAAAATGTAACACGAGTAAAGATTTGGCTTCACTCGACTTGCTTTAAATTCATTTCTTATTTGCTCTTCTTACTTTGTTGGCAAATAGGTAGCACGATATCAGAGTAGTGAAGTCTAGCTTCCTGATCCCTTATTTGATATTCCCAGAGAATGCAGCGTTGCAGCTGCTGCTTCCAGGAAACGTCGCATATTTTCCAGTAACTAATCCATGGAATGTTAGAGCAGGTCCTCTTGTTCAACTCTGGGTGTTTTTGCTATTATTAAATATTTAAAAAAACAGCCAAGAGGCTGCAGTCACATAGTCCTAGTTTGTGGTTCTAGTTCTTTTGCCATTGTAACCTCCTAGGCTGGCATCCTTATCTGGCACCTTGAAATTATCTGATTGCATTATAACTTCATGTTTCAGCTGACAGTATGCTCAATACAAGACTACTGAGGGAAGTAAGGGCAAGCAAGAGCAAGGTGAGATCCAATACCGGCTCTCAGTAGGCAATACGAGTGTATATGGCATCTTGGCAAGGAATGACGCAGGCAGAGCTTGCCCAGGTGCTGCGCTAGTTCTGCCTCACGGAGAACTCTGGGTCAATCAAAGACATCGTTCCCTAGGCCTGTCAGTCTGGCACCTTTCACCAGCTTTACATTCAGATTCTTTTTTTTTTTTTTTTTGCTTGTTAAATAACAACCAAGAAAACCCAAGAGAATAATGAGGCAGAGACGACATTACAACAACTTGTAATAAATTGCTCCCTTTAATCTCAAGTCTCCCAGTGATGGGTTCTGACAGCTACAAGGATTGTGTATATATGGCTGAACACAGCTCAACATAACTCCTGCTACTATTACTGTATTTCCATTCGCCATTAAAGCCGGGAATTCAGGGCTTATAGAGGCAGGTGTTTTCTGAGCCCAGTTGGGAGCAGCTCGGGGTTAGTCATTTGCCATTTTGCCCTCATTTCATGCATTCAAAATTCAGTGTGTACGTGTATCAGTTCCTCTCAGGAAATAGTTTGCTAAGATAAATTTGCTGAATATGCTTGTTGGTTACTGTATGTGCCAGTGTTAAAGCACAGCTAACGAGATAGCTTGATCACTTCATACAAACCAGGAAGCACTGCTGAAGAGGCTACCAATGGCACCATCACTTGCACAGTCAACCGGGTGCCACACGCTACACAAGCAAAACATGAATCTGCCCTGGATTCCCTGACACATCATAACTTCATCATCCACTCTAGGTCCCTACTTCAGTAATGCATTTAGGCATTAGTCCATCCTGGTTCAGCAAAGCGCCTAGTGCTTAATTTAAAGTACAGGTTCTGCACAAGAAAACATAAAATCATCACTGATGAAGTCTGCACGTGACAAAACCTGGGGCAGCAGCAAATAATGAAGAGGACAGGTCACTGATTCAGCATAATCTAGATCAGTGGCT